>NW_028274807.1:11235608-11539404 GCF_037043125.1 Eumetopias jubatus | reverse complement strand
CTAAGCCACCCAGGCACCCCCTGCCCCAACTTTTTGTTTAATGACTTGGCCGATCGATACACTGGTCTACCTTATGTCTTTCTAAGCAGATCTCTGGGTATAGAGAGGAGATGATATTAGGATCCTTTCTGAGGGCGCCTGGGTGGCTCAGTCGGTTGAGCGACTGCTTTCGGCTCAGGTCATGATCCTGGAGTCCCAGGATCGAGTCCCGCATCGGGCTCCCTGCTCAGCGGGGAGTCTGCTTCTCCCTCTGACCCTCTTCCCTCTCGTGCTCTCTATCTCTCATTCTCTCTCTCTCTCAAATAAATAAATAAAATCTTTAAAAAAAAAAGGATCCTTTCTGAGTGTAAATTGTCTGATGTTTTTAAATGATATCCTATAAAAAATGCTTAGGTGGACTTAGTGTGTGCAAACGAATAAAATCAGTAAATTCAGTCTCCACCCTCTCCTGCAAGTGTTCACTAAGTCCTTGCTCCTGTGGTGGCTAAGGGCGATTCCCTTTCCCACCGCAAGGCTTCTAGGAGCCCTTGGCCTGTTAAAGCGGCTGCAGGAGGGCAGAGGGCCAGGGTCCAAAGTCAAGGAAGCAGCACTCCTGCGGGCGTCCTCCTTTAAGCAACCAATGACCTTGGGTGTGTCCTTGAACCTCCGGGAGGTGTATTTAAACTTGGAGCTAACTCTTCAGGGACCACTGTCCACTGAATTGCACACGGCCTGTCTACACTGGAGAAGTTCTAACGCTTACTTGCCCAGCCAGGCCGGGTGGCTCCAGGAGACGCAGAGGTGGAAATGACATTCCTCGTCTGGCTAATTCACTGCGGTCCCCGCTCAGCCCTCAGTCTCTTAAGAGGCTCTGAAGCCTGATTTGTCTGCATGTAGAGTGGGTCCACCTCTCCAGGGTGGACCCTCACAACTGGTCCCAAGAGTCTGAGGAGCAGAATCGGGGTTGTAAGGTACTCTTGCAGGGTGACAGGGTGAGGGGACTGAATGTGAGAGTCTGATGAAGGGAGACAGCCTGAGGCAGAGCCTCATCATGGGGCTGGGATGCAGGGTTTGGTGGCCAGGGGACCACACTGTGGGGAGTGCTGCCAGTGAATCCCGCTGGCGAGGCAGCTGCCTGTCAGATGGCCGGACCCCTCCCCCACACTGCTCTCTATCAAGTGTGACCTGGGGCTGAGGGTGGCTCTTCTGTCCCTCAAAGCCAAGCTTGTAAATCAGTGGTCTCTGGATAGAATTCAACTCAAGGTCATTTTTCGTTTGGCTTACGCATTTTTTTTTAAAAATGGAATTAGGTGCCAACATTTCAAAATCAAGAGATTTCAAAGAAATATCTGTATTTCCAGCTTCTCTTAAAACCCCGCAGGTCCATTAAGACTGCGTCTGCATTCCCAGACGGCTCCCTTCGCTCCCTCTGCTTTCTATCTGTAGACATCAGGGGGTTGACGGCAGAGTTTAACTACCAGAGGCGATCTTATTTCCTTGTTCCTGAGCCCCTGGGGCTGCTGCACCAGAGCCTCCCCAGAGCCCACCTCCATTTCTAAAAGTGTCCTAATGATTTGAAGAAAACGCACGCCACAGATCATGATGAAAGACTTTGATTTTTAAAAAGAACTTAATTCCTCCAAGGCATGTTGTCCTATCCGGGGAACACATAAAATATTGCATACAAAATGTTGAGATTCCGTTTCTCAAGAGCTCAGGACAGTACCTGGACACACCAAGTGCTCTGTGCATGTTGAACCAAATTTAATGTGTGGTCACAGGCATCTGAAAATGTGTGGCTTATAAAAGCTTTGAGGGGTGCAGCGGGGAAGGTGCTGGATCCCTGGTCTCTTGAGGACTGGGAGGACTACAGATCACGGGACCTCCCTCTGCCTTTAAGGTCCCAGGAACCCCAGTGGGGGTAAGCGCCAGCTAGCTGCTGGGCCTGGGGTCCCAGCCGCTGTGCCCGCCCTGACTCACATCCGCGGGTCGCGTGCGCACCAGGTCCCCCTCCAAACCTGCGCTCCTGGCCCGCCTGCCTTCCCCGTGGGCAATGTGTATCTGTTGGAAGCAGAGAGCTCACACAGGGTCCATGAGGAGCAAGCAGGTGTGAGAGGGTTTCCATGAGCCCCTGAGATGCTGGGCAAAATGTGTCCATGTGCATTTTTCAGGTACAGGGAATCATAGCTTTCATTAGATTTTCAAAAGCTTCTGACCCAAAGAAGCACTCATCACGGGGACATAGTCCTCCATGCCAGAGGTGCCCTAACCCCTGCCTCCGAGCTCGCCTGCAGGCACCATGGGCTAGCCCACGAAGCAAGGGCTACAGTCAGCTGGGCGCCATTCGTGCACTGAGGACGGCCAACAATGCTTATGTGTTGTTTTCATTTATACTATATGCAGGTTTCCAACAATTAATGTTTTACTTAAATATTCCACCCTTTTCAGGAATGGGCAAGCAAGCAGGATGTCCCAGAGCGCTAATGCAGCCCCTGGAGAAGCATGCTGAAACCAAGGTGCGTGTTCTCTGAGATTCTCGAAGGTCAGGGAACACTAAGGGGGTTTTCTTCTACCACCCTGAGCAACGGCCCCAGCACCACACACCTCCACCCTAATCCCTTCCCCTCTCCCATCTGTGAGGGAAAATTCCCAGAGAATCTTCTGTCCAGTGAGGAGAGTGGAGGGGAAAGCTGCTGTCCCGGGGGGTGGGGGGTGGGGGGAAGGGGGACACTGCCCGAGTTTCCTGTGGCTGACTTAACAGAACCCAAATAAAACATTACAAACTCCTTGTCGCAGAGTTCTGGAGTCCAGAAGTCTGAAATCATGGTGTGGTAGGGCCACGTTCCTGTGAAGCCTGTACGGGAGAGCCCCTCCGTGCCTCTCCTGGTCTGGTGTGTCTGTCAGTCCTTGGCCATCCTTGGCTCATGCATGGGTCACTCCAGTCTCTCCCTGTCTTCATGAGTTCTCCCCACGTGCCCATGACCTGACTTCCCACGTCCTATAAGAACATCAGTCATATTGGATGTAGACCCACCCCAGTGACCTCATCTTCACCCGATGACATCTACAAAGACCCGCGTTCCAAGTACAGTTACATTCATAGGTACCAAGGTTAGGACTGGAACATGTCTTCTGGGGGGGACACAATTCAACCACAACGGGCTCGTCGCCTCGAGAGGCCCTGTGCCCTTGATCCCATGTGTTGTCACTTACCCAGACCCACTCCTTCCCCTGGGTTCTGAGGTGGGCGGTGCACCCCACCCTCCCCCTGGTGCATGTTCTGAAGTGGAAACTTTTTATCCGGCATCTCAGTCCTGTAGGAAATGAGCTATTTTGAGATTGACATGTGTGAATAGGAAGTGTGTGTGCGTGTGTGTGCTTCTCTGTGTGTGCGTGTGTGTACTGTGTGTGTGTGCTTGTGTGCATGTGTGTATCTGTGGGTGTGTGTGCTTCTCTGTGTGTGCGTGTGTGTATCTGTCGGTGTGAGTGCTTCTCTGTGTGTGCGTGTGTGTATCTGTCGGTGTGTGTGCTTCTCTGTGTGTATGTGTGTATCTGTGTGTGTGCTTCTCTGTGTGTGCATGTGTGTATCTGTGGGTGTGTGTGCTTCTGTGTGTGTACATGTGTGTATCTGTGGGTGTGAGTGCTTCTCTGTGTGTGTGTGTATCTGTGGGTGTGAGTGCTTCTCTGTGTGTGCGTGTATCTGTGGGTGTGAGTGCTTCTCTGTGTGTGCGTGTGTGTATCTGTGGGTGTGAGTGCTTCTCTGTGTGTGCGTGTGTGTATCTGTGGGTGTGAGTGCTTCTCTGTGTGTGCGTGTGTGTATCTGTGGGTGTGAGTGCTTCTCTGTGTGTGCGTGTGTATATCTGTGGGTGTGTGTGCTTCTCTGTGTGTGCGTGTGTGTATCTGTGGGTGTGAGTGTGGGTGTGTTTGGAGGGGGTCCGTGTGAAGGGTAGATGTAAGGGAGAGGCAGGAGGCAGGGAGGAAGATAGGATGGGGGCATGCTTGTGACAAATATGGGAATAGTATGCCTCTGGTCTCAGTCCTGTAAAATAAGACATTAAGTTAGGATAGTGACTCTGTTATTTTGACAGGAACCAAAATATCAGGGGCCCAGGGAAGATCAGAGTGTTTCTTTCCCACAATGCCTGAGCTGGTGGGTGAGCAGGAAGGCAGAGAGACCCTGTCCCATGACATTGCCTAGACTCTTGATGTTCTGCCTTCTGTGAGGATGCTGTCCTTTTCCAGAGGCAAGGCTGGCTCACTACCGCATCCCTGTCCCAGCCACTGGGAAGTGGGGGCAAAGGCAAATGGAGGGCCCACCCTTTCCTTCTCAAGAATCGCTCCCACTTCTACATGGCCTTGCTAGCTGCAAGGGAGTCTGGGAAACAGAGCTGCTAAAATCAACAAGGCAGGCACAGGTCCTGAGAGAAGGAATCATCAGATTCTTGTAAGAACGTCTGGCAGTCATCAGAGACGGAATGTGATTATAGAGAGGGTTATGAAGCCACCCCTCACCCCTTACGATTGCAAAAAACCCCAATAACATCCCTAATCATAAAGAATACAAAAGGCACATGATGGGAAAAATCAGATCACCAGGTAGGATTGGCCCAGTTTTAACCAATCGTGGGGTCATGACAAAGGTTTTATCTCGGGAAGGTGTGTGTGGGGTCGTTCCACTGCCAACTGGTTTTCAATGACGTAACCCGCCTTGTAGGTCTCCAGAACCCGGGCCTGGAAGTATGCCTTGCCCTTCTCCTGCCAGGAGTCAGACTCGATGTACACGTTGAATGGGTCATGGGAGTGCTCCAGCTTCTTGGAGCGGATGTAACTCAGCATGATGCCCAGGGTGAAGAAGCCGAAGAAGCCGAGCACCATGAGGATGTAGAGTGCCGCCAGCTGGCCATCATCACTGCGGGGTGACCTGCGGGCCAGGCCAGATGTGTTGCCACCCTGCACCACCGTCCCCTGCCACAGTGCGGTCAGAAAGGGCGTCGGCACCGTCGTGTTGGACGGAATCATCCCGGGCTTCAAATTTCCACCGCTGGAGCTTGAACTGGCCGAGAAAACTTTCTGAAAGAGAAGTGCAATCTGAAATCAGAAAGTGTGTCCTGGCCCAAACCCACACAGAGGCACATGCTCTCCTGTTTTGTGAAATCTTGGGGGAGAGGGGCGCCTGGACATATACCCACTGCGTCCCTGGCGTGTGCCACCTTGAATCTGCACAGCGCCTCTCTTGATTGATCAGTAAATCAATTGATTCCCTCTTCTTTCTTTCTTTCTTTCTTTTTTTTTTTAAGATTTTATTTCTTTAGTTTTCAGAGAGAGCACAAACGGGGGAGCAGCAGAAGCAGAGGGAGAAGCAGGCTCCCTGCTGAGCAGGGAGCCCGATGCAGGCCTCGATCCCAGGACCCTGAGATCATGACCTGAGCCGAAGGCAGACTCCCAACCCACAGAGCCACCCAGGTGCCCCGATTCCCTCTTATTTCCACTCACCACTCCCACTGCCTACCTCCATAGGCAACCCCCACAATGAGTTCCTCTAATATATACCCTGGGTTTTGTGTGTGTGTGTGTGTGTGTGTGTGTGTGTTACTTTATATGCTATGCGCCGAATTTTGTCCCCCAGTTCACATCTGGAAGCCCTAACCCCCAGTGGGACTGCACCTGGAGATAGGGTCTTCAGGAAGTAATTAAAGTTACAGGAGGCTATAGGGTGGGGCCCTAACCTGCTAGGACCATGGCCTTATAATAAGAGAGAGAAATCTCTCTCTCCTACGCAATGACGCTATGAGAAGGCAACACCTGCAAGCCAGGAAGAGAGCTCTCTCCAGGAGTCAAACCTTCCAGAACCTTGATCTTGGACTTACAGCTCCCAAACTGTGAAAAAATAGACGTCTGTTGTGTAAGCCCCAGGCTGTGGGATTTTGTCATGGTGGCCCAAGCTAAGACGCGTTAAGTGGTGCTGGGTTACGTTTCTGCCTCTCTTTCCTATTCCTCTATCCACTGTGGTTTTATGGCCTTTGGGCTCGAAAGGACCAGTGTTCCAGTTTGTACTATGTTTGTCCCCTCCCTGTCCCCTGTCCTCTGCTGAGTGGCTGGCACGGGCCATTTCACTCTGGATGACACTGTCCCTGAAAACCCAGAGAACAGGCCTGGGAACTGTGAGAGCTGTTTCCAGGAAACTCTGGAATTCTGTCAGAGGGTTCATGAGTCCTGACACCCCACCTCATGGTCACTGATAAGCTCAACAGGTTTCATTTGTATCTTTGAGAAAATGCTGGCTTCTACCCCCCCCCCCAGGTCCTGCTGGGAGACAAAATATCCAGAGCCAAACAGATGAGGCCACCCTTGAAACTCGACCCACAAGGGGCTACCGAGGGCTGACCAGACTCCGAGGGCCTCACTCATTTCTCAGTTGTGTGTAACATTCACTTGAGGCACCCTGGGGTGGCCGTTGAAACTAAGGGTGACAGTTTGGAACCATAGTTTCTGGCCAGAAACCCTGTGGCAAGAGAAATTCCAATGTACATGGGGCAGGGAGGTGCTCAGCCTCTCCCAGCTAGGATGGGGGCTGTGACATCACACACTGTCTTGCTAGGACAAATGTCAATCTAGAGCTACTTTTTAGAATTGGCTTAATTTTGAAACTTCTGAACGCAGCCCTGGGCAAGATGCTTGGCACCTGCCCTAGGCCCCTTTCCCTCTACTCATCCCAGGGATGTTGGTGCACCCCAGAATTCCTTCGTTGGCCCTCCTTTCTTCTCACTCTGCCCTCTCCCTGTGTGGCTGCACCTGTCCCTTCGGGTTCACCCACATGGCCATGACCCCAGGTACTCTTCTGAGCTCCAGAGCTGGGTGCCCCATGACCTGCCAAGGATTCATGTACCTTCAGCCATCCCCAGGCCCCTCCACCTCAGCCCCCACCCCTCCTGCTCCATGCCTCAGTGAGCGGGGAGGCCATGTACCCACCCACCACAAAACCTGCGGTCCCCACTGCAAATCCCAATAGGTCAGTCCCCAGCTCAGAGGCCCCCCCAGGTTCCTCCCTACCTTCGGGGTGAAACACCCTGTCTTCAGCATGGATGTGGGCCTAGATGCAAGGGCCACCTGCCTCCCTCTCTTGCTCTACTGTTGTCGCTTGCCCAGACCCCATGCTTGCCAAGCCCTGTACACATCACCATCTCTTTCCACATCTCCAGCAGAGGCAGGCCCTCCTTCTTGGCCCACGGAACCAGGAAGTGGTACCTCCTCATGCTTTAATCCAGTTCAGCCTTCTCTGATGCTGGGGCTGGCTGAGTACCAACATGAATGCCCATGAAGTCCGCTGTGCTCCCCGCTGACTTCACCACGGCCATCATCCCTGTCCCCCACCCTGTCCCACCTCAGTTTCCCTAGCCTGGCGCCTGGCACACAGCAGCTCAGGAGCCGTCCATGAACTTCTTAATACTTCTTGACGGTGTAATACCTGATTCTTCACAACCCGAGTACCTAATTAACAGAGGCCCCCACTGTCTCCCTCTGAGAGCCACAGGCTCAGGGAGCAGGAGTGGAGAAGGGGAAAGCGATCGGTCGTTGGACTTACACCTCCACTCCAGGTTTGGAGTCTGGCCCTGCTGGCCTCTGGTCAGGTTCCTTAGGCTTGTTCAGTCTTTTACCTTTTGGGAACTGGGAGAAATATCACTGACATCTGCAGCTGTTGGACCACTGACCCAGCGTGATGAGGGGTTGACATAACATATGACATGTAGTGGTGTGCACTTAGGGCCCCGAGTGTGAGTGGATTGGTTTTTCCAGCTCATTAAGAAATATTAGCTTGGGGGCTCAGTCAATTAAGCGTCTGACTCTTGGTTTTGACTCTGGGTCATGATCTCAGGGTCGTGGGATCGAGCCCTGTGTTCTCTCTCTGCGACTCCCTCTGCTTGTGCACACACGCTCTCTGCTCTCTCTCGCAATGAATAAATAAACTCTTAAAAAAAAAAAAAAAAAAGAAAGGAAAAATAAAAGCAGCCCAGCCCAGAGATTTGGAGGTTTGGGGTTTTAGGTCTGGCTCTTCCATGGCTGACCACTGTGGCTCTCTTTACCTCGTGGTACCTCGTGCCTGCTCATGAATAAGAAACAAA
Source organism: Eumetopias jubatus (assembly GCF_037043125.1). Lineage (NCBI taxonomy): Eukaryota > Metazoa > Chordata > Mammalia > Carnivora > Otariidae > Eumetopias > Eumetopias jubatus. The sequence goes on along the minus strand of NW_028274807.1, from coordinate 11,531,305 downwards.
TGTGTTTAATGGGTTTTCCTGACATCTCTGGGGCTTTTGAGTTTGTGCCCTAAGATCTATTAGAATGGATTAAGCCGCACAGGCTCAAAAGACTCCCAGGTACTGATTCTTCTACAAAACCAGCATTTTGCCCCATTCTAATTGTTTGGTAACATTTTTTTTTTTTTTTTTTTTTTTTTGTCTTTGAAGCTTAGACCCAGAGCTGCTAGTCTGCTGGAAATCACTCAAGACAAGGTTGTGGGCAGCTGAGCTTTCCAAACACGATGCCTGACATTTTCTTTTTAAATGACTTCAAACCACTTATGAATGCATAGAAACTTGCCCCAGAAAATACAGAGCCCTTGAGCAGATAATATAATTTTTTTCTAAAAACGCAGAATGACCACAAGCACGGAATCCTGCTACCAATTACTGTTAGAGCATTCTTGTCGCTTCATGACCACATGACACTAGAATTATGGTAGACAACGGGGGCGCCTGGGTGGCTCAGTTGGTTAAACACCTTTGGCTCAGGTCATGATCTCAGGGTCCTGGGATCGAGCCCCATGTCAGGCTCCCCGCTCAGCAAGGAGTCTGCTTCTCCCTCTCCGTCTGCCACTCCCCTGCTTGTGCTCTCTCTCTAAAATTAAATAAAAATCTTTAAAAAAAATAGAATTATGGTAGGCAACCTCCAGAGGTTAATTGGTTTAGAGCTAATAGCTCCACACAGCAAGTTAACTTGAGTTCAACTTCTGCAACTAATTCACTTGGGTGGGATCATGGAGAAGACCTGTTACTTAAAACCAGACGGACTTTACTATGGCCAGAGGAAGCAACCAGAAACATTTGCTTTAAAAACCTGCCAGGCCAACCATCCTCAGCCTTGCTTTAAAGTAGTAGTGCTCGGGCGCCTGGGTGGCTCAGTTGGTTAAGCGACTGCCTTCGGCTCAGGTCATGATCCCGGAGTCCCGGGATCGAGTCCCACATCGGGCTCCCTGCTCAGTAAGGGAGCCTGCTTCTCCCTCTGACCCTCCCCCCTCTCATGTACTCTCTCTCTCTCAAATAAATAAATACATCTTTAAAAAAAAAATAAAGTAGGGGTGCTCAAATTTTGGCATGCTTTAAATTTCTTTCTTTCTTGGGACGCCTGGGTGGCTCAGTCGTTAAGCGTCTGCCCCTGGCTCAGGTCGCGATCCCAGGGTCCTGGAATCAAGTCCCTCATCGGGCTCCTTGCTCAGCGGGAAGCCTGCTTCTCCCTCTGCCCCCTCCCCTTGCCTGTGCTCTCTCTCTCTGATAAATAAATAAATAAATAAATAAATAAAAATAAATTTCTTTCTTTCTTTTTTTTTTAAGATTTATTTATTTGGCAGGGGGAAGGGGCAGAGGGAGAGAGAGAGTCTTTTTTTTTCTTTAAATTTTTTTATTGTTATGTTAATCACCATACATTACATCATTATTTCTTGATGTAGTGTTCCATGATTCATTGTTTGTGCATAACACCCAGTGCTCCACGCAGAACGTGCCCTCTTTAATACCCATCACCGGGCTAACCCATCCCCCCACCCCCCCTCCCGTCTAGAACCCTCAGTTTGTTTTTCAGAGTCCATCGTCTCTCATGGTTCGTCTCCCCCTCCGATTTCCCCCCCTTCATTCTTCCCCTCCTGCTATCTTCTTCTTCTTTTTTTTCTTAACATATATTGCATTATTTGTTTCAGAGGTACAGGTCTGTGATTCAAGTCTTGCACAATTCACAGCGCTCACCATAGCACATACCCTCCCCAATGTCTATTACCCAGCCACCCCATCCCTCCCACCCCACCCCCACTCCAGCAACCCTCAGTTTGTTTCCTGAGATTAAGAATTCCTCATATCAGTGAGGTCATATGATACATGTCTTTCTCTGATTGACTTATTTCACTCAGCATAACACCCTCCAGGTCCATCCACGTCGTGAGGGCGAGAGAGTCTTAAGCGGACTCTGAGCTGAGTGCAGAGCCTAACTCGGGGCTCGATCTCATGACTCTAAGATCAGGACCTGAGCTGAAACCAAGAGTTGGTTGCTTATTGGACTGTGCCACCCAGGCACCCCTGGCATGCTTTAGAATCACTTTCTAAAAATGCAGAGTGCTGGGCTCCACTCCCAAAGTTTCTGATCTAGAATGGCTGGTGTGGGGCCTGAGATTTGCATTTCCAACAAATTCACAGGTGCTGCTGATGTTTCTGGTCCAGGGACCCCCCCATACTTGGTGACCTATCGGAATCACCTAGAGAGCTTTAAAAAAATACTGATGGTCGGATCCCCCCTCCAAAGATTGTGATGTCCTTTCTCATGTGGGTTCCTTTCTGGCATAAAGCTTCCTAAATGATCCTGATTTGTAGTCAAGCTTGAGGCCCACTGGGCTATGGAACCTTAGGAAACTGATCAATCTGGGGCGCCTGGGTGGCTCAGTCAGTTAAGCATCTGCCTTTAGCTCAGGTCATGATCCCAGGGTCCTGGGATCGAGTCCCACATAGGGCTCCCTGCTCAGCGGGGAGCCTGCTTCTCCCTCTCCCTCTGCTGTTCCCCCTGCTTGTGCGCACTCTCTCTGTCAAATAAATAAATAAAAATCTTAAAAAAAAAAAAGGGAACTGACCAATCTTGCTGCAAGGTGCCAGGAAGAATTTGATAAGAGAAATGATTTCATAAAATAATTTTCTAATCTCATTTGTTTTTTAGATTTTCTTTTTTGATCTTATATGTCCCTGGTATAATCTGAAGAGGAGATGCAGAGAGAAGTTCTCAAGCCTTCACTATAAGCACAGCTGCCTCCCACCTGACTCACGCTGTCACCTTAAATGATGCGGAGCCTGTTGGAGACCTTCCGCCAGACCCGAAAAGTCAAGTTCATTAACTGCCTTTCAAGTAACAACTCTGAATTTTTAAAGAAAAAAGTCTTTTTCTTACTTTACACTTAATTTACTGTATTGCTTTTGCGAAATGCCCTCTGTGCCCCCAAGGCCTGCCTGCTGGGTCACGTGGTGTTCTCTGTAATGAGTCTCAAAATGAGTTTGGCAATGCCCTCTTACTAGTCAGCATGGTGTAAACGAACTCATCTGCGTGTCAGCTGGGGGTTTATGTCCCATTCTCCAAGTTCACTTCCATTATAATGCCAACGAACTGCCCACTGGCCAGGGTTTCAGACCACTGGACTCACAGGGATTTGAAGAGCAACGAAGCCAGCAATCTTAACTTACAGGAAACTGGGCTCCATAGAGTTGAGCTGACCTGCCCAAGGTCATGTCTCTTATCACAAATACAGCTAAAATGTAATCTTGTAGCCATGAACTCACATTTTATTAGTACAGAAAAAGGAGTTCTCAGGACTTAGCAGAAAGGAGACAGATTCTATATTTAAGGTCAAGGAAACTGAGGACCTGGCCATTGATATCAGGTAAAACCAGGTCTACCCAAATGAGGACTGGCTTGGGGCCCAAAGATGCCATCAGAAGACCCCCTCCCCTACTGGGGAGAGCCACAACTTTTTGTAGCTTGCACAGTGACAAGGGGGGCTGGGAGAGGCAGAAGCAGCGGGAACCGGGGAGGTCCAACTCTAAACACAACCAGTTCTATGCCCAGCCCATGCTGAATATTCTCAAACTGGCCTTAGTGGGCCTACAAAGAGGGGGCTTCTAAAAGTGTCTTCTTTGGCGTGAGCTTGAGACTCCTCGTGCAGAACAGATACTGCCCCCAATCAAGGTTAGTACAATTTTCTTTTTTCTCCAAAGCTCACAGCTGCAAATGCATACCAACTGGGTCTCCAGCACCCTGGGATTCTGGAAGGCCCCCAGCTGCACCCAGAGGAGAAGGGGGCAGGGAGTGATGTCACGCGGTGCTGGCACTCATCACCCCCTTTTGCATTTCTCCCACGTTTCGGCTATGTGGCCTGTCAGCACTGATGATGGCCTGGAGGCTTTTAGAACAGATTTCCTAGCCCTGCTACCTTTCCTTCTTTCTGAAGCATTTACTGAGCAACCAAGGCTTTTGTGGGCTGACTCCATCCGTACTTCTGTGGAGAGGGTTAGATGCTGGGCGGGGGAGGTGGGGAGGGGGGGTGTCCGATTCAGAGCTTGGAGATCTGAGTTCCAGGCCTGGCTCAGGCCTAGATAAAACACAGCGTTTCCCTGGGCCTCGGTTTACTTATCTCGGTAAGCAGGCATAAGGTTCCTGTCATCTTAACAGCATTCCTTAAGCATTTCCTCAAAGAGCAGCCAGTCCTGAAATCCTCATTAAGCTTTACTTGCTTCAGGAAGCAGAATTAGGGTAAAACCAATTATGGACTAGCCTAATTTTGGTGAATATGATCTTATGGAGTCAAGAATTCTGCAAGCATATTTTTCCTGGATGCAACTGCCAATTATTTTCATCTTTATCTCAACAAGTTCTGGAGACATATTTACCCCCAAGCAGAAGAAAAGCCAACAGGAGCCCTCAGACCCTTCCGGGGTGTGAAGGATGGGAATGTGAACCAGTGAGCTGGTGAGAGGGACCCAGCCAAACTCAATATGGGAAAAGGGACGAGCATTTTGGCGGGGAGAATGGACGGGAGGATTCCCAGACTCTGGAGGGCAGCTGAAGTCACATAGGAGGGCAGACGGATTACCGCCTTCAGCAAATTACATAAATTTGAGAGCCTCAGTTTTCTTATCCAAACACTGGGCATAACAGAATCTCCCCCGACTACAGCACAGCGTTCTGTGAGGCATGAAACAAACCCACAACTTCGCTACGTCTAAATTTTGCTGCTCTCTCTGCAAGAGAGGCGTGACCGCCATATTTGCTTGTCAAAATTCTACTGGTCCTCCAAATGCCTAGTCCTATGCCAGCCTGGGCGTGAAAGCCCCTCCCTCCCTTTGATCACATGGCGCCTTGTCTATACCACTAATATTCTAATTTGCATCACAATAATTTGTAGACTTGTCTGGGCATTTCCTTCCAGAAGCTCAGGAAGGTCAGAGACTATCTTGCTCACCTTGTCCCCACTCCAGCACCCAGAACTGTTCCATAAGACATTGCTGAATTAAAGGGCAATGCAAAGCATTAGATTCAATACAACTACAATGTGCTTGTGAGTGCAAATAACCAAAAAAGTATAATACACTCTTGAAAGAAATTGGTGGGTAGCCAAATGAAAACCTCTTTCAATATAGTATGTTTTTATATAATAAAATGTAAACTATTTTTACTTATACTTATGTATTAGTGGGGTTTTTTTGTATATTAAAATTGATATTATTAACATAGTTACATGCATATCCACAAACTACTTAACTCTTAAAAAGGTTTACAGCAGGGCGCCTGGGTGGCTCAGTCGGTTAAGCGACTGCCTTCGGCTCAGGTCATGATCCTGGAGTCCCGGGATCGAGTCCCACATTGGGCTCCCTGCTCAGCAGGGAGTCTGCCTCTCCCTCTGACCTCCTTCCCTCTCATGCTGTTTCTCTCTCTCTCTCTCTCAAATAAATAAATAAAATCTTAAAAAAAAAAAGGTTTAAGGCAGTCAGTAATTGTTGATAGTATGGCTGAATTTTTATCCCTTCTTCTAACTCCTGATAACCCCTTTCCTGCTTTCCCTTTCTTTTTTCCGTATTACTTAAAGCCTGCTAATATAATATGGTTTTCTTATTTATTATGTCCATTGCTTACTGTTTTGTTTGTCTTCTCCACCAAAGCGCAAGCTTTTGAGGGCAGGGATGTTTGCGTGTGTTCTTCCGCATGTATCTCAAGGTCTAGAAGAGTATCTGGTATATGGTAGGAGTGCAATAAATATTCACAGGACGCAGGCATGCATGCATGAATGCGTGAATGAATAAATGTCCCATTCAACTACCAGAAAGCCCCGAACCACCAGCTCTACCATCCGAGACTTAAGATGACAAGACTGAGTCCCGCTGATGTCTTCACAGTGTACTTTAGTGTCAAAAAAATCCACTTTCTAAGAACCTGTCCAAAGCCAGACCTCCAGGGATATTCTTAAAAGGGAGAACGCCTTCCTCAGACCCATCCTTCCCTCACCTCTAATGAGTATATGAAATAGACCACAGAAAGCAGGTTTTGGTCCCCTCCTTAGCAATCCATAGGTCAGAGTCAAGGTGCTTTCTGGCAAGTCACCACATATGAATTAAAACAGCTGTGCGGTCACAGCAAAGCTCCCACCACCGGGGACGTAAATGAAAACAGTGGTTACTGACCAGAACTTTCCTTAAGGGAACTAGAAGCTCCTTCTTAACCTAAATGTGGACTCAAAATAAACTGTTCACATACAGCAGTTAAAAAATCCAGGTGGGGACAATGTAACAGGTGACAGACCCCGAACATACACATGGCTGCTACTCGGTCAACTTTCTTCCAGAAGTTCCACATTTTCCCCAGTTACTGCAGTTAAGAGCAGATACATCAGTATTCTCCACGTCCCACGCCTTTTCCCCAGGGAGATGCCAAGGCCCAAGTACCTTCAAAAAATAAAAAATTCCCTTTGAGGCCGAATGTATCTGCAAGTATTGCTTGAGCTGGATGGAGGTCTTTGAAACCCAGTGGGGACTGGGATCGTGGGCGGTTTTACTTTTCTTTGGGTGCTTTGAGGTAGTTCCCAAGTTTTCTACAAGAATGTCTGCGAGTTCATAAAAATGGGGAAATGTGGTTGCTATTTGGTGGTGAGACAGTTTCCGACGAGTTTGTCTCTAAGTGAAGCCGGGCAGAGGGAAGGGAGGCACGGACCGAATCCTCCATCCCGTCCCGTCTCTCGGTGCGGGGGGGGGGGGGGGAGGTGGGTCGCGGCGCCTCCGGCCCGGGGGGCTGAGACCCGCTCCCTGGAGCCCCCATCAGGGTGGCCCGACTGGGGCGTCGGCGCGCGGGGCGAGGAGCCGGGAGGCGGGAGCCTGCACTTACCGGGTCCGGGGCGCCGAGGCAGCCGGGTGCGCAGCGGGTCTGCCGGGCCGCTAGCAGGACACCCACCGCCGAGCCCGAGGCAGCGCGCTACCGGGCGAGCGGCGGCGCAGGCAGACGGGCGGGGCCTCCCGGAGCCCGCGGGCGCCCCGCCCCGACCCCGCGCAGCCCGGCGGCGCCCCGGCCCCCCGCCCGCCGCCCCACCCCCCGCTCCGACCCACCCCAGACCAGCCCCGGCCCACCCGGCCCTCCGCTGCCTGCGTCCCCGGCTGAGCGCCTGGGATCGCGCCCCGGACCGGCCGAAGGTCCGTATTACTACAAGTGCCAGACAGACAGACAGATCTACCTTCCCGCGGGACTTTGCAGTGGGCAGGCTAGAAGCAAGAGAAAGGCATTCCTGGAGACCCCCACCCTCGGCAGAGAGCCAGGACAAACGTCCCTTCCAACAGCTCCAAACAATAACTTAAAGACTCACAATCCCAGCAACTCCTTTTAGCTGCATCCCGCACCCCAGCTGTGTCCGTGCATCTATGCGCCCAAATTATGCAGCACTGGGTGTCCGTCCAGCTCCCAGCTGGAGGTGCAGCTGTGCACCGGACAGGAGTGATCCCGGCCCGCGGGAGTCAGTCGCTGGGGCCACCCACGCCTTGGCAGGGGCTCTCCAAAGTCCTTGGGGGCAGTGGGACGGGCCACGAGGGGCAAACCGCACAAGGGCCCCAGTGACCTGCCAGCAAATTTCACGGCCGCTGCCCACAAGCGTGGGAGGGGAGACCAGGCCCCGGCCATTTCCAAAGGACAGGCCGGTGGAAGCTCTGGGGAATGAGGTCCAGGCTCACGCTCTGCAGGCCTCTGCAGGTGGGGAGCAAAGGAAGAAGTTTCCTGACCTAGGGCCCAAAGATGCTCCCTCTGCTTGATCTTCTTCCTTCACTCTCCTTCTTGGGCCTTGGGCTGGGTGCTCTCCTGGGGAGGAGGCTCTCAGAGGGGTCCGCCGTCTGCGTGTGACATTCCAGGACTCAGTTCAGCGGGTAGAGGTGGAGTTGGCACCTGGGTGCCAGTACAAACCCACCCCAGACACTTGGGAAAGCCCTAAAATGCCCCTAGCCTGGATGTGTAATTGTACACTGTGAAGTCTGTTCTGCGCGGAGGGAAAAGCTTTATGCAGAGAAAAGTTCTCTGTAGGGGCGCCTGGGCGGCTCAGTCGGTTAAGCGTCTGCCTTCCGCTCAGGTCATGATCCCGGGGTCTTGGGATTGAGCCCCATATCGAGATCCCCACTCAGCAGGGAGCCTGCTTCTCCCTCTCCCTCTGCCTGCCTCTCGCCCTGCTTGTGCTCTCTCTCTGTGTCAAATAAATAAAATCTTAAAAGAAAAAGTTCTCTGTAGTTTTACTTGCAATAGCTAGAAACTGAATGTCTCAAAACAGAAAAGTGGTTAATGATGGTACCTCTGATAGAGCATTACTCTACATACTGGAACATTACCAGCGGTCAGTAAGGTAATGTTTACAAATAGTTTGTAACAGCATGTGAGATCCTTATATTGTGGTGTTAAGTGAAAAATAACAAGACTCTAAATTGCACACACAGGATGCTATGCGTCAGTTCATCTCAAGACTAAAAAAACACACCACCATGTTAATATTGTCTATTGATGGTGGGCTCGTGTGGGATCTATTTTCTTACTGACACTATTCTGTGTTTTCCTTTTCCTTTTTTTGTTATTTTGCAATAACTCTAGGTTCTTTAATATTTAGGGAAAAACACATACACTTTATCTGGAAATTCCCTAGGTCACGCTGTATGGAAGTGGCCTCTTTTTGCCCACCTTTCCACGAAGGACTCCCCACGGGGGGAAATGGATAGTGGATTGAAGCAAAAATGTTTGTCCTGTCCAACTTGTGTGCAGCCCTTTCAGTGCCAGTCCACAGGCCAGGTGACCGTGTGTGGTATGCCCCACACCAGCTGTGAGATTACTATGTCCCCTGGCGGGGGAACAGTGCCTGCCCACCTGTCACCCAGTTATTGTGGAGACAGTGTGTATGGTGGCGTTTGCAAAAGGTGTGACCTCTGTGAGTGGTGGTGCTCTTCTTTCTCTTCCTGGTTCTCTCCATTCCCCATATGATGGATTATTTGATTATGATGATACCATTTTTGTCATTTCTTACTTGTAATGATACGGACATGATTATAGGCAAGAAAAGACTGCGTTTTGTTTCTTTTTTTTTTTAAGATTTTATTTATTGATTGGTAGAGAGAGAGAGTGAGAAACAGAGTACAAGCAGGGGGAGCTGCAGGCAGAGGGAGAGGGAGAAGCAGGCTGCCCGCTGAGCAGGGAGGCCGATGAGGGGCTTGATCCCAGGACCCTGGGATCACGACCTGAGCCGAAGGCAGACGCTTAACGACTGAGCCACCCAGGCTCCCTGTTTCTTTTTTTCTAAGACTTTATTTATTTATTTGAGAGAGAGAGAATGAAAGCGCACAAGACTGGGGAGGGTCAGAGGAAGAAGCAGACTCCCTGCTGAGCAGGGAGCCCGATGCAGGACTCCATCTTGGGACTCCAGGATCATGACCTGAGCCGAAGGCAGTTGCTTAACCAACTGAGCCACCCGGGAGCCCTGACCGTATTTTGTTTCCTGAAATGGTTTCTCCTTTTCTCTTTCTCTTCCTACTTTTACCTTTCTAGACGCACCCTGCCCCACCATCCAGGTGTGATCCAACTTAAAATAATCATAACAATAGAGCTATAGCTCGCAAAGCCCTTGGGTCGGTCATTTCTCTCTTCTCTCTCTGGTTCCTCCACTTTTCCATTCTTCTTGGTCCCTTTCCTGGAACTGGGTGTTGGGAAAGGGGTGGCAAGTGTAGCCCCCCTGCTCTTCTCAGTGGCTTTATGTTCCGCTTCTGTGAGTTCCCATTTCAATGCAGGTGGCATCTGAAGCCAGAGCTCCAGCTACTTTTCTTTCTTTCATAGGAAAATCTCATAACTCAGTTTGCAACTTGGATGTCCTGCTTATGTTCCTAACCTTGCTCACACACTCTAGGAGAAAGAACAGCTCTGCCATTGGAAAGGACTGGTCTGCAGTGTAACCCACCCACCCAGGATGCTCTTATGGACTCGACCAGGATATGTAGACAGTTCTTGGCTGTTCCCTCTGGCTGCCATTAAGTTGGTGTCCAGATGCCCCTGCATTAGCATCAAGACATCCCCTGCCCTTTGACCCCTCTTTCTTCCTGCTTTTTCACCCCTCTACCCCATGGCTTCTACTATCCCATGGGAAACTCTCATTTGTCAGTGAGGAACACCTGCAAGGCAAACAACCTTTCTTTAGTAGTAGCAGGGCATATCCTGAGTGCGGTCACATGCTCATTACAATACTTCCTCCAAGAAGGACAAAGAGAAGGAAGGGCACTGAAGTCCTCATTCTGCCCCCCTGGTGACAGATGAGGTGCAGAGTGATGGAAGAGAGCCCCACCCTGCCCCCTGCCTATCACTGGGGGTGCCGTCCCCCACATTGTTGTCCACGGCTCCATCAGCACCCCACACAGGTGGCTCTGCATGTCTGTGTCTTCTCTGATGGGCACATGGTGCTTTCATCTCTCTGTCCCCTTCCCCTAGCCAACATCTCCCCATCTGATTCGCTTGGTTGTAGGAGGCCTGGCCTCAATTTCCTCCCAGGGCTCCTCTTTGGGTAGGGGTCCTGCACACAAGGGGCATTCTTCCCAAATGCCACAGTCCCTGGCATTCTCCTAAAACCCCCTAGAGGATTGCTCTTGTTCCGAAAAGAAACCACCCACAACCTGTATATAGCCCATTCCAGCTCCATGATCTTACTTCCCACTGTTCTGCTCCACCAAGCTTCCAGACCCAGCAAAAGACACACCTCCATTGTTTGTGTACAACCTGCCCTTCCCCCCTCCAGACAGGTGGACGATCATCCTCCAACTTGGGCCCAGGACATTTTCAAATCCCAGATCTTCAGCAAAGGGCTAGAATGTGGGGTTGGTGACCAGCTCTGAGCCTCTTGGCACAGAGCCTGTTTGCTTTAGTTCTGAATTTGTTTTCAAGATGAAAAAATTGAGATCTCTCATACTAAACATCAAGATGTCTGGCTTCTCTTACAAAACTCAACATGTCTAGAAACTTTATGCTCACTTTTGGCAAAGCAACCAATGGTAGGGGCTGCATTTTCCACAAAAAGACACACTAGAGAGTATACCACATGCCCTCCCAACTCCACATTCTCCCTGGCAAGGACAATGAGCAGGACCCACTCACTCAGTATCCTTCCTGTCGGTAGGTATTGAGTTGGTCACTTCTGTTCTAGTCCTTTCCCTTCCAGGACAAAGCCCCTTGTCTGGCTGTTCCTTCACTTTGCATGCTTGGGAACTCCTTTCTGCCCGTGTTTTGTCTTGGCTCATTTGCTGTGTTGCAAGTGTTCTTTGGCTGTGTCAAAGGTGGATGTTTTGTTTATCCTTTTAGAGCAAGGGTTCTTAATTTTTCAGGAATCTTCGTGGGAATCTGAGAAAAGCTGTGGCTTTCCTCCCATTCCTCCAAAGGCACAGATGTGCAACATTTTGCCTACAATTCAGGAGACCCCAGGGATGCTGGGCGATTCATTGCTGCCATGTTAGGGACTTCAGGGTAAGGACCATCTTTTCCGTGAAACAAACTCAACTCTCTAGGACCGATTCTATGGGTCTTTACTGTGTACTTTGCTCAACAAATGCCACCAAGTGTTGCCTGACTGTTGGACAGCAAGACTGTCCATGAAAATAGTTGCTCAAGCTGCCTCTACCCAGGTTCCTGGGAGCACAGTTCTAATTCTTGGCACCCTTGAGTCACCCAAGGAAGATGATTGATGTACCAGCTCCCGACCCACCAAGTCAAGCATCACAGCTGCCCTTTCACTTTGACAAATAACCACAGCCTTCACCTTGCTATGAAAAGAGCACAAATCCAATTAAGAAAGCTTTTCCCAAAGAAATAACATCGTTGTTCCCTCCCCCCATCCCTTTTTTGTCCCAGAATAATGCTATGCTGATAGGAACATGATAAATTAATTACACTCTGGAATGCTATTCATTGCTAGGAAAGCACACTCAATCGACACATACAGTGTTTGACATTTGAATACAAATATCGCCCTTACGTTTTTGTTTTATTTATTTTTTTGAAACCCAACAGATCCAGTTCATGCAGGATTATATGTATAATCCCTTTAAAGGCTGTAGATTTAAAAACTCAAAGGTAACAATGCGCTGGGTGTTGTAGTCAGCCAAAGAGCAAGGTAACACAGGAATGAGATTAGCATCTCTTCAGTTCCTTGTATGTCTGATATTATTTTGGTGTTCCTCCACTTCCTGATAACACAGAAGCACTGTTATGGCCCAAGTCCCTGAAATGGAAGGCCATTGGCCAGCCTGAATTGAAAACCAGTGCAGGCAGCCTTTCTGGGAATGTGTGCGAAGGTCACTTTTTAGAAATGGGACTGTCCACAGCCTTTGTCATGATCTCTGTGCTATTTCAACCAGGGCCCTTCTGCCTGGCAGTCTGGATTAATGAGCGTTGCTGCAGGTCCTCCACAGGGGTTGAAGGAAGAAATCAGAGGTGGTGTCTGGCATGACTTGGAGGAGGATCGGAGGAACTATATTCAGAGGAAATCTTCAGAAGAGCAAATTTAAGTTTGAAACCTGTAAACAGTGAAAAGATTTTGATGACACCCTTGATCTTTGAATCCTTATTCTAAGTAATATCGAGTCTGAACCCAGACCCCTTCCCTTAAAAATTTTCTCAATAAATAAATCTCCTGATGACCAGTCAGCTTAATTCAGTATTTACCAATTTTCCAGATGGGAAGGGTGGAGAGCACTCAATCAAATGTGTGTCCAAATTTACCAACCTTGCAGAGTAGAGCTGAAATGCCACCCTCTCTCTTGCCTGTCTTACCCCACCCTCAACACACCCGAAGTCTTTCTGGCAGAAGTAGTCTCTCCCTCCTGGAGACATGCTGTGCAAACCTTGTCCGTACGTTTGTTGTTGCTCTTGTTTTTAAAACCAATTGGTTCCAGCAGCATGAGGTGTCACCTTTGACCGTGGCACTCTGTCCCCCAGAGCTCTCAGGATTAGTCTTCTTTTTTCATTTCTGAAGGCCCCACCCAAGGCCAGCCCGTATCAACTTTCACCAAGAAACTAACAAGAGTTTCCAGGCTGATCTCCTAGCCTAGCCTGGCCCTCTTCCTCTCTCCTTGAAAGGTCCATTTTACCATGCTTCATTTTCTGCCTCACCCGACAGTAACTGATGATCACATCAGCCTTCCTTGTCAGCTGTCAGCTGTAAGCCCCCAAAAGACAAGCTCTACCAACTCATTTGCCTTTAGTGCTCTACTGCAACCAGCGAGGAATGTAGCAAGTAGACAGGGCTTCACAGATATTTCTTGATAACTGGTTACTTGTCCATGATTTGGGGGACACCCCTTTCTGGACCAGTCATAGACCAGACTGTATCTCCTATGAACATTTGCCAAGTTAAGTTGAATTTAATGGAATGTCAGAGTGTAGAAGTTTGGACTAGAAAAGTTAAGTAGGAGGAGTAAGTGTGAGTGACAGTATCTAAATGAAAATCCATGTTGTGACAGTAGATCAGACCTTTTCTCCTCTGATTTTGCTCATTTGGAAACCACAAAATGCCCAAGGTATCATAAGCATTGAATATTAGACAAGAGAATTGTCTATAACAAATGTCATGATTGTTCAGTGTTCCATGTCCCTTGGCAGCGAGTGTGACCTGGCACTAAAATGGGAAAGCCCGGGACCCTGCGTGGGGTCCTGGTTCTGCAGGTAAACCACCCAGTCACTAACCCTGAGCCGAGGCACTTGAACTCTCCCTTTCTTGTTTTGCTCATTTGCGACTCGGGTGATAAGAAGACCTGCTCTGTTTGACTTGTTGTGTCAGTGTGATGAATGAAAAGAGCTTCTTTAAAATCCCTGTGCAACAAGGCAGTGAATTGAAAATAAGGAAGATAGGGAAGAGTGTTCTTTCTGGACAAGATGGCTCAATGAGTTCATGCTCTGATCCAGCCTTCAGCTCTGAACACAGCCATGACAGATAAGGTATAAAAATAGAAAGCTAAAAAGAGATGTCTGGCTCAAGAGAAGCCGTGAAAGCTTTCTGGAAGCCTCTGACCCACGGGGCTCTTTGTCTAAAGTCAGCAGGGAGCTTAGTTCCTCTGGGCAAGCCCAACAGGCAAACAACCAAGATGACAGACAGGAACCAAGTTACTTGAAGTCAGGAGCTGAGTGGGAGTCCTGAAAGAAAGAAATCATGGAAAGAAACTATAGCCTGGAGACCATGGTTCTACAACAATGAGGGTCTGGGAATGTGGAGCTGGCGACCCAGGTGCCTACCAAAAACTGAGCCTAGTTACATACTGGCCTCAAGACTGCATGGTTGTCCCCAGGATCACTATGGGACAAAAACCCCACACTACTGTTACCAAAGCTAGGATGCCCCCAAACTGCTGTTATCTAGTCCAGGATGACATTTCGGGGTCCAGGTGGAAGCTGTCACAAAATGTTGGTCAGGCAAGGGCGGGCCGGGTGAGGTGGATCCAGGTGAAAATGAAAATGAGTTATGAAAAGAAGCCAAAAAACAAAACCCACTTGAAATGAGCCTAAGATTAAAATTCTAACACATGTGAAGAAATCTAATATTAAGGACAGTCAAAAGTGCCCAAATCATTTTATGAAGTTAGAACACTCTGATACCAAACTGCATGAAATAGGACATAAAAGGAAAATCACCCGTCCGCATCAACCCTGAAAACTGTTGCAGAGACTCTAGGTAAAAATATTAGCAAACCAAATTCAACAACTCTCAAATCAACATTATAGCAGAACAAATACAATAATAAGTTTATCCCAGGAATACCAGGTTGGTTTAACGTGGTGTAATATAAGAAATTCAACGTCTATAAGTAACATAGTAGTAGTAATAATGTTAATATTATGATGTAGTGAGTAATTTTATATTACAACTTGACTGGGCCACAGGGTGCCCAGATATTTGGTCAAACATTATTCTGGGTGTTTCTGTGAAGGTGTTTTCAGATGAGATTCACATTGACATCTACAGACTGAGTAGAGCAGAATGCATCAGTGTGAGTGGGCCTTACCCAATCAGGTGAAGACCTGACTAGAACAAAAGTCTGACTCTCTCTCAAGTAAGAGAGAATTTCCCTGCCTGAGAGCCTTTGAAATGGGACATAGGTTCTTCCTCGTTCTCAAGCAGCCTGCCGGCCCTTAGACCAAAATCAGGACGTCAGCTCTGCAGATTTTCTATTTGTCAGTCTCCATAATCAAGTGATCCAATTCCTTAAAATATATATTTTCATAATCTCCTATTTGTCCTGTTTCTCTGGAGAGAAATGCAGTTGGTAGTGTTACCAAATGTACTTAAGTGATTCATTTTAAAGGAGAAAAACCAAATAAGCATTCATTTCTTTATTTAGTCAACATTTACATATTGAACACCTATTCTGTGTGTGCAGACACTGCTTTAGACACAGTGAGAGAGGGATCAACAAAGCGGACAAAAATCTCTTTTCTGATGGAACTTATGATCAATTTGGTGGGGAGAGGGGGAGGACCCCGTGGTCAACAAAATAAATAACATTCCTAATATGTTAAAAATATAGAAGTGCTATGGCAAAAATCAAGCAGAGAAGGGGGATAGAGAGTGTTGGTCTGGGGTTGGGGGAGGTTGTAATTTTAAATAGGGTGGCAGGGGAAACTCTCACTGAAAAAGTGAGATTTCAGTGAAGGTCTTAAGGAAGCGAGGAGCAAGTAATTCAGGCACCTGGGAGGAGGCCGAGGAAGCTACAAATGCCAGGACCCTAGGATGGGAAAGGTCTGGTGGGAGGAGAAAGAAATCAGCTACTCTGGCTGAGAAGAGTGAACAGGAGGTGGAGGGAAGACAAAGGAAGTGCTCAAGAGGTGGGGGAAAGATCTTGTAGGTACTTGCATAAGCCCTTGTAAGGTGGGAAAAAAGTGATGGTGTTAAATAGGAATGACTTACATCTAATGTGCTCATGGTGGCTACCATGTTGAGAACTAGTTGAAGATGCTGAAGAAGGGAGACTAGTCAGAAGGCCAAACAGAGATGGTGTTGGTTCGGACCAAGAGGGTATCACAGGAAATGGTGTGAAGTGGTCGGAGTCTGGTTTATATTCATGTGTATTTAAAGTCATGTTTATTAAGGTATAATTTATATTTGATAAAATTTATCTCTTTGATGTATAACATTTGAGGAATTTTGACAAATGTACGATCACATAGTCACAATCATAATAAAGATACGGAATCTTTCCTTCACTTCAAAATTTCCAATGTGCTCCTTTGTACTATCTGTTCTCCTAAACTTAGCCCCCAGTAACCACTAATCTGATTTCTGTCCATACAGTTTCACCTTTTCCAGAATGCTGTACAAATGGAATCATATAGTATGTAGCCTTTTACATTTAGCTTCCTTCGCTTGGCTTAAGGATTTAGAGATTCATATGTGTTGTTTCAGGTACCAGTAGCTTGTTCCTAATATTGCTGGTTAGTATTTCATAATGGATGTGCCATGATATTTATCTGTCACTAGTTGATAGACATTAACATTACTTTAGGTCTTAACTTTACTTTAGGTTACTTTAAGGTTTAACTTAGGTGTTCTTATAAATAAAATTGATAAAAACATCCAATTACACATCTTTGTGTGGACTTATGTTTTCATTTTTATCAGGTTAATACTTAGGACTAGTTGTAGTTGTATGTTTAAATTTATAAGAGGGGCGCCTGGGTGGCTCAGTTGGTTAAGCGTCTGCCTTCAGCTCAGTTCATGATCCCAGGGTTCTGGGATCGAGCCCCACATCAGGCTTCCTGCTCAGCGGGGAGCCTGCTTCTCCCTCTCCCTGCCCCCTGCTCGTGTTCTCCCTCTCTCCCTCTCTCTCAAATAAATAAATAAAATCTTAAAAATAATAAAATAAAAACAAAAGTGAATATAAAATGTTTTATCATGCTGGTAGAAAACAGAGGGGAAAATTCTTTAAGAAAAAAAAAGCTGTTAAAAGAAAAACAAAGCTGGAGGTATCACAATTCCAGAGTTGAAGTTATATTACAAAACAGTAGTAATTAAAACAGTATGGTACGCATAAAAATAGACACATAGATCAATGGAATATAGTAAAAAAAAAACAGAAATGAACACACAATTATATGGTCAACTAATCTTTGACAAAGAAGGCAAGAATATACAATGGGAAAAAGACAGTCTCTTTAACCAATAGTGTTGGGAAAACGGACAGCAACATGCAAAAGAATGAAACTGGACCACTTTTTTACACCACACACAAAAATAAACTCAAAATGCATTAAGGACATAACTAAATGTGAGACCTGAAAGCATAAAAAATCCTAAAAGAGGGCATAGGCAGTAATTTCTCTGACATCAGCTGTAGCAACATTTTTCTAGATATGTCTCCTGAGGCAAGGGAAATAAAAGCAAAAATAAACTATTGGGACTATATCAAAATAAAAATTTTCTGCACAATAAAAGAAACAATCAATAAAACTCAAAGGCAACCTACTGAATGGGAGAAGATGTTTGCAAATGATATATCTGATAAAGGGTTAGTATCCAAAATATACAAAGAACTGTTACAACCAACACCAAAAAACCGAATAATCTGATTTAAAAATAGGCAGAAGACATGAACAGACATGACATGAACAGACATTTCTCCAAAGAAGGCCTACAGATGTCCAGCAGACACATGCAAAGATGCTCAACATCATTGATCATCAGGGAAATGCAAATCAAAACTACAATGAGATATCACCTCACACTTTCCAGAATGGCTAAAATCAACAATACAAAAAACAATAGGTGTAGATGCAGATGTGGAGAAAAAAGAAACCTCACGCACTATTGGTGGGAATGCAAACTGGTGCAGCCACTGTGGAAAACTGTATGGAGGTTCCTCAAAAAATTAAAAATAGAAGTACCCTATGGTCCAGTAATCATACTACTGGGTGTTTACCCAAAGAATGTGAAAGCACTAAATCAAAGGGATACATGCACCCCGATGATTATTGCAGCATTATCTCCAATAGCCAAACTATGGAAATAGCCCAAGTGTCCATCGATAGATGAATAGATAAAGAAAATATATACATATACACACACACACACACACACAGTGGACTCTTATTCAGCTATAAAAAAGAATGAAATCTTGACATTTGCAACAATATGGATGGAGTTCGAGTATCATGCTAAGTGAAATAAGTCAGAGAAAGACAAATACCATATAATTTCACTCATATGTGGAATTTAAGAAACAAAACAAATGAGCAAGGGAAAAAAAAAAAAGAGAAACAGACTCTTAACTACAGAGAATAAACTGATGGTCACCAGAGGGGAGGTGGCCGGAAGGATGGGTGAAATAGATGATGGGGATGAAGGAGTACACTTATCACGATGAAAAATAAATTAAATAAATAAATAAGGAAAAAAGAAAAAAGCTGTCAAACAGAAGTGAAAAAAAGAATGTAGTAGAAATATATCTAACTATAGCAATAATAATTTCTTAAACAGGATATGTACACACTGAAAGACTAAGATTGTCCCACTGAATAACAAAATTAAATCTAACTCTATGCTGCTTACAAAATACTCATCTAAAATAAAACCAAATGTGGGGCGCCTGGGTGGCTTAGTTGGTTGGCCTTCTGCTTTCAGCTCAGGTCATGGTCCTGAGTCCTGGGATTGAGGCCCACATCAGGCTCCCTGCTCAGAGGGGCCTCTGCTTCTCCCTCTCCCTTTACCACTCCTACTGCTTGTGCTCTCTCTCTTGTTAAATAAATAAAATCTTTAAAAAAAATAAAATAAAACCAAATCAAAAAGTTGAAAATTAAATAATGAAAAAATATATTCAGTAAATACTAAACCACAGAAATCTAAGGTATCGATACCAACATACAAAAAAAGTAAAAATTCAGGATATTAGTAGGATATCAAGTTCACATAATTTTTTAAATTTTTTTTAAATTTTATTTATTTATTTGACAGAGACACAGCGAGAGAGGAAACACAAGCAGAGGGAGTGGGAGAGGGAGAAGCAGGCTCCCCGTGGAGCAGGGAGCCTGTTGCGGGTCTCGATCCCAGGACCCCCGGACTACGACCTAAGCCTAAGACAGACGCTTAACGACTGAGCCACCCAGGCTCCCCGAGGTCACATAATTTAATAAAATGAAGATATTAAAGTTATGGCTTTTTATGTGTGTAAACACACAGACTTAAAAAATACGAGGCAATACTGGTGGATTTACAAGAAATTGGGAGATCCATATGAAGAGGAATTGGGTTGTGGGAGAGGTTTAAAAACCTTCTCTCAGAAACTGGTGTATATTTTCCTCTCCAAAAACATGCTAAGGTTACTTTTAAACATGAAGGCACGAATTCCTTGAGGAAGGTCATGCTCTGCATATTTCAGGAACCTCTCCTGGGCTGCAAGCTGGAAGGAGATTTTCATTTAAGCTACATTTCTTTTGCTTTTGTTTTCCTCATCAAAAAGATCACAGGAGGGGCACCTGGGTGGATCAGTTAAGCGTCTGCCTTCGGCTCAGGTCATGATCCCAGCGTCCTGGGATCGAGCCCCGCATCGGGCTCCCTGCTCCACGGGAAGCCTGCTTCTCCCTCTCCCACTCCCCCTGCTTGTGTTCCTGCTCTCACTCTCTCTCTCTCTGTCAAATAAATAAATAAAATCTTAAAAAAAAAAAAGAAAGAAAGAAAGAAAGAAGACCACAGGAGCCAACAGAGGATTCCCAGTGGTCAACACTGGAACTTCTGAGCTGCAAAATAAAGTAATATTGGATTATAACCCAAAGTATCAAGTAAATATCCACAAGTCCATATGGATATAAGTAAATGATGGGATAAATTTATAAATGAGGAAGAAGAGATTAAATCTCCCATGCAGAAATATTCCAAAGGATTGATGCAGCTACCATACCTCTAAGGAGAGAGAGTCCAACTCCCCATTTTGGGAGTGACTTCCTTCTAAACTGTACAGTGTAGAAAGGGAGGGGAAAAGACTAACTTTGCATGGGAGAAACCTGACCAACTCCGCCTCCGGCAGCTGACCAAAGCCCCCCAGTCATCAATCATGTTGACAGAATATACACATGCCACAATGTGCTGAAAATAGCACTTGACCTCTGTGCCTTCCTCCCAGTAACTTATAACGCGGTCTTTTTTTTAATTAAAGATTTTATTTACTTATTTGAGAGAGAGAGAGCACAAGCAGGAAGAGGGGCAGAGGGAGAGGGAGAAGCAGGCTCCCCGCTGAGCAGCGAACCCTACATGGGACGCCATCCCAGGACCCCAGGATCATGACCTGAGCCCAAGGCAGACACTTCACCGACTGAGCCACCCAGGGGTGCCAAAAAGGAAAAAAATTTAAATGAACCTACTACTGGCACACACGGAAAGATAGATGAATCTCTTTAATAGGGAGTTGAAAAAAAGAAGGCGGACAAGCTTATACTGTATGATTTCTCGCATATAGGATTCTTAAGCTGGCGACTTTGGCTTTAGAAGTTAAGAAAGTGTTTCTTTTGGGGAAAGAGCAGCAGCCGATGATGTCATGGCAGGCGAGCCGATGACGTCACGTGAGGGGCTTCGGGAATGTAATTTCCGTTTTCTTTCTTGCGCCAGTCGGTGGTTCCAAGGATAGGTTCGCTTCCTGGACGTTGGTTGAGCCGACACTCATTACCTGTGCGCTACATTGTGCAATCGGACAAAACTGAGCGGTGGGAAGAAAGCAAAAACTCACGAGGAATGAATCAGAATGTGTGTCCGCACGGATGAATACTAAAAAATGTTGATTTTTTAAAAGGTAACTTGCCAAGTCATACCTAAAATACACCAGTTTTTAAAAATTTACCATTGGTAGAACAAACTAGGTCTCTGTTCCGTGAAGAGAGTTTTATTTAAAAAGACCTCCGAAGGCCAAAGGAGCCTTAAGACAAAAGAAAAAGGCCACCAAATCCGGCTTGACGGGAAATGGTTTCTTAAGAGGATTTATGGACAGAAGCGTGTCTTGTACGTGGCCACAAGTCAAGGAGAGCTCCCCAGTCCCTTAGGACCAGCTTTTATAACCCTAGGGGCTGGGAGTACAGCTGAGGGACCACCTTAGAGGGGAATGTTGGAAAATAGGTGTGTCATTGTCCTGTCCCCAGGGCAGATCAAGGATGTTATGCCCTGAAAGTGTACTTAAAGGTGTGGTTAAACAAAAGGAAAGAATGTGGTGCGGAGGAGGTGGGGGGGGGTGGGGGGGTGGGGGGGTTTGGGGGGTTGCTGTGTGCCAGAATGTTTCAGATCACAGGCCAGTCAGCCGGCATGGCGGGTTTGTCCAAGATGACATTAGTCTGGTTCACACAATCTCACTTGCAGACTTAGAAAATTTAGTCTAACTATATAGAAACACACATGAGATTATAAACACCAAATTCATGATAGCAGTTACCTCTGCAGAGGGAGGAAGGGAAATAGAATCAAGGAAGAGGGGATAGAGGGTCTCGCTTCTACCTATAATCTTTTATATATATATATAAAAAATCTGAAGCACAAATTGCAAAATATTAAGTTATGATACAGCTGGGTTCAGCTACATGGGTAATCATATTATTCTCTATTTTTTTTTATAGTTTTGAAATATATACGTATGTGCGTGTATGTATATATCTGTAAGAACATGTAATAGCCTAGGGGCGCCTGGGTGGCTCAGTCCATCAAGCGTCTGCCTTCGGCTCAGGTCATGATCCCAGGGTCCTGGGATTGAGCCCCGCATCAGGCTCCCTGCTAAGTGGGGAGTCTGCTTCTCCCTCTCCCTCTGCTACTCCCCCGCACTTGTACATGCACACACTCTCTCTCTCTCCCTCTGAAATAAATAAAAATCTTTTTTTATTTATTGTAACGGCCTAGGAGAATTAACAACACTTACGATCAACACTTGGCCTCCATGTTGCTGAGGATGAATGGATCCATAGATTCTTGGCAATACAGAAACTGTTAGCTTATTTTTTAATAAGAGGAGTTCTAACTCAAAGACTAATGACCTTTGCATTTCACCAGCCCCTTGTTAGCATCATATCTTTCATGAAATGTAATTTCGAAGTTTTCTGGAAGACAAATTACATCTGCTGATAAGGCTCTTTAGAACCACTGAGAACAGTCAGATGCTGGAGGTCAATGAGCAATGAGAAACCAACCCAGTGGCTCATTCATTCACTCTGAAGCATGAACCGAGCACCCACATGGTCCATGTGAGACATGACAGAGCTTGAACGAGGCTGGCTGCAGAGGAGAGATAGAAGTAAATATCTCTGAGAAACATTTTGAGGCAGAGCTGTCCCAAGTCTCTGAACAGCGCTAAGTGATGTGGCTGAGCCCAAGCAGTGAGAAGAGGAATCAAGGAGGACAGCAAGAATTGACTTGAGTGACCATGTGGAGGCTGGGTCATTAACTGAGATGGGGACCAGGGGGAAATTTTTTTTTAAAATTTTTTTAAAATTTTTTTATTGTTATGTTAATCACCATATATTACATCATTAGTTTTTGGTGCAGTGTTCCATGATTCATTGTTTGTTCATAGCACCCAGTGCTCCATGCAGAACGTGCCCTCCTCAATACCCATCACCAGGCTAACCCATCCCCCTATCCCCCTCCCCTCTAGAACCCTCAGTTTGTTTCTCAGAGTCCATCATCTCTCCTGGTTCGTCTCCCCCTCTGACATACTCCAGGGGGAAATTTTTAAGAAATTTGTCTTTCAAAGGTGTGAAGTTGGGGATGCCTTTCAAAGTCCAAGCCTGGATGTGGGCAACTGTATGTTGAATCTGAAGCCTGGAGAGGAGTCAGGCTAGAGACATAGACTTGGGTGTCATCAGCGTATTGATGGTACTTCGTGGCATGGGACTTGCTGAGACCTCCCCCCTCGGAGAAGAGAGGTCTGAGGATCAAGTCTTGAGATGCTCCAGTGATTAGTTTAATAGAGGAGCCAAATGAGATAAGCAAACGCTTTTTTTTTTTTAATTTATTTGACAGAGAGAGAGAGAACAAGCATGGAGAGCTGTAGAGGGAGAAGGAGAAGCAGGCTCCCCACCGAGTAGGGAGGCTGACATGGGACTCGATCCCAGGACTCTGGGATCATGGCCGGAGCCAAAGGCAGACACCTAACCAACTGAATCACCCAGGTGCCCCAAGTAAAAGCTTTAGATTCAGAACTTGCGGTAGCAAGGGAGTTGGCCACCATCACTTGCATTTGGGCAGAGACTCAAAAGCAGGCAGAGAAGTGGGAAAACTTCGTAGCAGACCAAAGAGAAGACTTTAGGCGTGCCCTGATTGGACGTTGTTGGCTTAGGGAAATGGTAGGTGGGCTAGCTAGAAGTGGGGTGTCCTATGTGATTGGTTAGGGATGAACATTGGGTTTTCTCTTGTTGGTCCTAAAGTGGAAGCAGGCGCACAAATTCTGGAAGCTGTCAGTTATTAGTCAAGTCCTGGCCGTTTGGGGCCAAGTGTTGCAGAAGTTACTGATTAATTTTCTGTACTGTGATCAGAGATCAGTCTGGCTTCCAGCAGGCTGGCTTCCTGGGAAGGTTGCTGCAGGCTGTGGGTCAGGGCTCTATCTCTAGAGATGATCTGGCCATTGTCCATTTGCATATTCAGTCTCTAGGAGAATAAAGCAGGAATGGAGACTAAGAAGGAACAGCTGGAGAGGTGGCAGGAAAGGCAAAAAAGGGTCTCGTCCCGGAAGTCAGGAAAATAACGTGTCTCAAACAGGAGGGGTTGGTTAACTCTGGCAAATGTCACTGTCATGTCTGATAAGCTGAGGGCCCAAAAGCAGGTCCAGTTTTCCCAGATGAGAAAGATACATGACCATCCTTCTTGCTGAATTCTCCAATGTGAGAAACGTTTTCTGGTGGCAGCAGTGGAAATGGGAACCAACAGGGTGAGCTAGCAAGAGCAGAGGGCACATTGCATCCCATCTGAGGCCTGCACAGCAAACACTGTCCCCTGCTGGGAAGGAGGGTTTCCAGCCCAGTGCTGGGTTCCACGATTGGTAGGATGACCACATCCCAGATTGCGATTAACCTGAAACCCATGCCCGGGCCTTGAACCACATACTAAAGGCCCAGATGTTCCATTTTAGGGAATTCTGTTATCAGGATGATTGGGAAATGGGTCATTTTCCTTCATAGACTGTTGAGAACACGGGACAGAAAACTGAAGATGGCAAGCCCATCCCAGGAACTTTGAATCAGCCACAAGAACGTTAACCACGAGCAGAAATTGTTTGATACTTTTTATTATCATGAATTTGGTTTTTCTTGACTTAAGCAATAAAACTGTTATGAGAATTTGTAAAATCGACAGTAGATAAAAGGTGTCAGAGCCTTTCCCCCCGACCACAGCCTGGCTAGAGTGACCTTACGCTTGAATTCATCTTTGATGAGTATTAGAAGCAGGTGCTTCTGCCCCTTCATGAGGGGACATTTGCTTCACTTCTGGGTGCGAACACTAACTCCCATTCTTCTGGAAACTGACTTCTTCAAGACTGCAGGAACCTGAGATCAGGGAAAAGTGGAAAAGGATGACCTTGAGTGACAGTGAGCAAGGTCAAAGCTTTAATCCTTCTCAGGATCTGTAGCCCCTGACTTGGCCTGGCCCAGATGGCCCACACCTGCGTCACCTGATGAGCTCCCTCTGCAGGCCTTGCCCCTTTCCTGTCCACAGGCTGCCACTGGAGGATCTTTCAAAAAATCCCAAATCTCACTACCCCTTTCCCCTACAAGATCTCAAAGGCCTCTCCTTGCTCAAAGGCTCTGGTCTGGGCTCCCGAGTAATGTGCAAAATATCCCTCGGCATTCTTCCCCCTGCCAGTGGTTTTCACCCTTAGCTACCCTTCAGAATCTAGGGGAACTTTACCAACAGCCCAGTGGTTCTGGTTTGATCAGATGATGGTGGTGGGAGGAGTCCCAGGTACCCAGATTTTTAGTTCAGTGTCTCAGGACCTGGGGACACCTCCTTGAACCATTTGCAGATTCCGATTCCAGTGGCTTCGATAGAAGCAGGCTTTTTGTGGGTTCCAAGAGCACTCCACCGCAGCACGCAGTAGATTTCAGACAGAGAGACGGGGGTGGGGGGTGGGAATGAGGGAAGGAAATGTGGGAGCTGCATCCCAGAGGGGCTTGTGAGAGCTCAGGAGGCCAGGTGCCAGGAATGGCCAAGGGTAGGGCTGTGGGCAGGGAAAGGAGGATGGGTCCCCTAGCAGTGGGCCTAGGACCACTCTCCCAGGCAGTGTCAGGGTAAATACAAGTCCAAAGAAAGAGGATTGTCCCTGGGGTCAAAGGGAAACAGAAGCCCCTCCCTCCCTTTACTTCGAGTATTTCCTTTAACATTCTTTCTGTCTCTGAGATGCGGGCAAATCGTTCAAAAAAAAGAAAGAAAAAAAGAATTAAGCCCCTTACCAGTTTTGCTTTTCAGGAATATCTTTCTCAGGGGGCTATGGAGCCCCCTCTTTGAACCATGAATGTGGAGGTGAAAGGTACCCTGTCTGCCTGTTTCTCTGGGAGGTTAGCCTAGGTACCTGCTTCCGGTTGTAACTTCCTGCTTCTCGAAAAGGCCGGAGAGGACTAGTGTCCCTTAAAGTTAGGTGATTTGACTGCCTGCCAACTTCTGCTCTGGGCTGGATGAGCGAGGTGAGGTTTGGGGGGACGTCCCTCCAGAGTCAGCCATCCTGGTCCGGAGGCTGGATTTCTGGCTGGCCACCGCCGGTTCCTGCTTTAGCAAAGGTGGGATCAAGCCTGTATAAATGCTGGGGAGGAGCTTCGCTGCTACGGAAGTTTGGCTGCCCAAGAAACACAAAGGGGCTGATCTGAGGAAGGTTCTGGAATCCCCAGTCGCATGGAAGGGGAGGTGAGGGACAAGTCACAGCAGGGAGTCGGACCGGGCAAGTCAAGGCCATCCGCTAGGATAAGTTACTGCCCAGAGAAAAACTGGGAAAAGGGGCCCTCACATTCTTCACCACTGAACCAGTCTGTTCCAGGCAGAAGATGAGGGCAACTCCCCAGGTAGAGCTTGTCCTGGAGGGAGATACTCAATTGTCTGAGAAAGAAAATGACTTCATCCTGTTGGTTTCAGGGTCTGCAAAATGCAACTCAGGCTCCTGAGGGCAGAGTGGGGGTAGATGCGAAGGTTTACAGTTTCTGGGTCTAACAGGCATGGTTGGTGAGCTGATGGGAATAGCACAGAACCAGCAGAGCTTAGGGGTGTAAGGTTTGGTAGACAGAGGAAAGCTCTAAGTACCCATGCCAGTGCCAGTGTCCCAGGAATAAACCCAAACCAAGAACCCACCCTGAGCCATGATCTCATCCCCGGCAGGCCCCCCACTCTGCAGCTGGGGTGTCTGTAGCTTCTGCAGGCTAAAGACAGTATCTGCTAACCCCTGGTCCAGGCACACCTCTCCAGAAACAATGAGCCCCATAATATCCCCAGGCCTCTGTAAGCCCTGAGGATCACTGGATCTCAAGGTAGGTAGCCTTTGAATGGGGTGTCCTCGCTAACCAGTGGTTGTGGACTGGGAAGTCTCCAGCCTCGGGAAGGATAGGAATGTTGATGCCCTGGGAATTGGGGATATAGGCGCTGAACTCTATTTCTACAGGTATTGGCTGTTGTGCCAACCGTCTCAAATGCCTTTCCTTTTTTGAACCTTGTGCCAGAGTCCTTCCCATCTGTCCAGAATCAACAGCAGCATCACCTTGTCGAAGGAACCTCTCTTGGGCCCCCTCAGGTGGAGGGCGCCTGGGTGGCTCAGTCGTTGAGCGTCTGCCTTCGGCTCAGGTCATGATCCCAGGGTCGTGGGAGGGAGCCCTGCATCAGACTCCCTGCATCAGGCTCCCCGCTCTGCGAGAAGCCTGCTTCTCCTTCCCCCACTCCTCCTCCTTCTCCCACAACCCCTCTCTCACTGTCTCTCTCTCTCTCTCTCTCTCTGGTCAAATAAATAAATAAAATCTTCAAAAAAAATAAAAAAAATTTAGAAGACTTTACTTATTTGAAAGCAAGAACACGAGCGGGGGGAGGGGTAGAAGGAGAAGCAGGCTCCCCACTGAGTAGGGAGCCTGACTGGGGGCTCAATCCTGGGGCTCCAGGATCATGACCTGAGCCGAAGGCAGATGCTTAACCAACTGAGCCACCCAGGCGCCCCAAGAGGAAAACCCTTACAAGGATTTTACACCACCCTGGAAGGAGCCCTGAACCCTTTCCCGCATGATTGGTTGATCACCTGATTGGGTGACAGGCACATGGAGGGTTAATGCAATTAAAACAGCCCATAAAACCCCCGAGATCTAAACACCAAATTGGCAACCCTCTCAGGTCCCCTCCCTCTTTGGGAGTTTTGAACTATCACTCAATAAAATTGCTTTGCTGCCCACCACTCTTCGTCTGGTCTACCTCTTCATTCTTCCAAGCGTGGGCGCTAAGAGGAAAAGAAATCCTGTAACAAGAGCAGCCAGTCACAAAAGATCCCACAGTATATGATCCCCTTCACATGAGAGCCCAGGAAGGGAGACTCTAGAGAAGCAAAGTAGATTCCTGGTTGCTGAGGGCTGGGCTGGGGGTGGGGGTGGGGGAGGGATGGGGAACATGACACATAATAGCGAATGGGCTTGGGGTTTCTTCGTGAGGTGGGGAAAATGCCCCAAAATGGACGGTGGTACTGGTTTGCACACAGCTGTGAATACACCCAAACCGCTGAGTTGCACGCATCAAATGGGCGAATTGTATGTGATTGTATGTCAACAAGGCTGTCTAAGAAGAGACAAGCAAAATGAAACCAAAGGTCTTCTTTCCGTCTTTTTGACTTCTTGTGGAATCAGTGACGGAGGCACACTCTGTGGCCTGGGCGGTGTGGGGAAAGAGTGGCAGAGGTCGGTGGGGGAAAGTGTAAGCAGGCATCGCAGGAGGGAGGCTTGGGCTTCCAGAGTGATCAGGCTTCCCCAGGGCGGAGAGACCCGGCAGAACCCATTGACATTAGGGTTGCACACAAATTGCTCCAAGCCTTAGCACAGTCCCTGGGAGCTGGGAGTGTGCCTGTCTCCCTGTTCTTGCTCTGACCATGTGTCCTGAGCGTCACCGAGTTATCACCATGCAGGTTTCT
This sequence comes from Eumetopias jubatus, assembly GCF_037043125.1. Classification (NCBI taxonomy): domain Eukaryota; kingdom Metazoa; phylum Chordata; class Mammalia; order Carnivora; family Otariidae; genus Eumetopias; species Eumetopias jubatus. Next base: position 11,503,153 of record NW_028274807.1, on the reverse strand, counting down.
CCACCCCCCACTTCGCCACAAAAAGCACAGCCTAGTGAGCGCCAACATTCTCCCTGGCTACTCCAGCTCCAGGGAGCTCAGACTAGGTCCCCGGAAAGGACCTGGCCTGGGGTGTCTGCCAATGTCACTGTCGCTTCTCAGGACCCACAGTTGGCACCTCGAAGTTGCTGGAAATTGCCATGGATGGAGCTGCTTTGTGAGACAGGACAGAGGATTCTGAAAAGAAAAATAGGGCGCCTGGGTGGCTCAGTTTGTTAAGCGTCTGCCTTCGGCTCAGGTCATGACCCCAGGGTCCTGGGATCGAGCCCCTCATCAGACTCCGGGCTCAGCAGAGAGTCTGCTTCTCCCTCTGCCCCTCATCCCGCTCATGCTTGATCTCTCTCTCAAATAAATAAATAAATAAATAAATACTCTTTTTAAAAAAAGAAAAAAGTTCTTAACTATAGCATTTTTTTTGTAAAGAAGACATTGTTTAGCAGTGATTTCAACATATAATCTTTGTTAGTTGAGTTGTGCAAGCACTTGGATGTCAAAGGCCTTACATTAGGGGATTGTTTTGTTCTCGGGCCTGATAAGAAATTTCTCAGGAATGAGTTGTTACTGTGCATTCAGAACCAAGCAGCTGTACTGCTCCATGCTGTAGGTCAAGGTCAGTGACTCAGGAACGTCCTCTCTGCCTCAACTCTTTAAGCTGGACCCTAAAGATCCCAAAGGGACAATCTTTCAGGAAACTGTGAGGGGTCCAGACAATCATGTTTGAAATTCCCATCACTCAGTAGTTTCTTGCTTCCGCTAACTCCACTGGCCAGAAAGACGGGGCAGATATGGACACAGCCGGCACGGGGTGGGGTGGGGAGCAGGAGAGCATGGAGATGAGAACCAGCTCCCCCTGGAAGCACCTGGGGAAAAGTCAGGCCTGCGTTTCCACGTCGGACATGTTGTCCCCGCTAAGAAAACACCCCCTGTGAAGTATTTTTGTCTCCCGCTTTCCCCGAGGTTCTACCACCCAACCTGCTCAGTAGTGTTGGGGGAGGATCCTTATCTTTATTGAGTTGAAGACAAAGGAGTCAAGTAGGGTTGGAGGCAATTCATCCAGCAAATATGACTATTTCATTCTAAGCATTCTGCAGGGTGCTGAGAAATCAGAGACACATAAACTGAAATAATTGGCAAGCTGGTCAGGGGATAGAAGGGAAGCCAACCCTGAGGTCTAGTCCAAGGTGGTCGGACCTGTGCTGGGGACACACAGCTCCGTTTAGGGGGACTCGCGGGCCTCAGACAAGTCTTCCCAAAGGGCATGATGCTTGAGAAGGGTCCCGGAGAATGACGAGAAGCTGGGAAGTCAGAGGAAATCGTTACGGGTGAAGACACGGAGGGGAGGCATGGTCTGAGCGGCGCAGATGCCCCACTGTGTCTTCAGTCTCTGTGGAGGCGAGAAAGAATTCCCAGGGTGGACGGATGTGCGTCAGGAGACTGAGTTTGGACTGACTATGAAGGTGAGGGGAAGTATGAAGATCAGATGTCCGCGTTAGAAAGTTCTCTCTGGCAGTAATGTGAGAGTAGATGGGGAGGCTTTGCTAATAATGAAGGGAGACCTGAGGAAGGCCTGGGTGAGTGAAGGGGGGACAAGGAGACAGGACGCCTCCCACCGCACCCCCTGCAATCTCCAGGGGCAGGGCTCCCCATCGTTGAGTCGTGGAAACATGGAGGATGCCCAGTTGTAGAGCCCCTGGGAGCGGGCTGAGCAGCAGTGTTATGACGAACAAGGGTCTGGGCTCCCAGGAGTGTTTCAAGACTTCCTACTGACGGCAGAGAAGCTCATCTCTAATGGCGACGGAAACGAACACACATCTGCGCGTCAGCCTTGAATATCCTTTTTGGGGATTAAAGGAGGGCCGAGGGGTGGAGTATCCCAGGACCTGCCTTGCCCCAGAGAAGACCTAAGTCAGTGACGATGAGGAAGCTTTGAGCAGGGCTTAATCCCCCTAATGCAAGGCCTTCCTCAAAACTCCACCACATCATGAGCCCTGTGAGAGGTGTGAGGGCCACCAGTGACTCAGCAGCCTAAGCATGCAGCTGAAAAATTGTAAAGACACCCACTCTGGCTTTTAGAGTATCTGTCACCACTACCTGGAGTTACACTCCATCCTTCCTTGGAGTCATACAAACAGCCCAAGACGTTACCTCACGTCAAAGTTAGCTGATCTGTGTAACTCGTGCTCTCAGTGTTTCTGGAAGAACATCTGTGGAGGAACTCTCTCGAAAGCCTTCAGAATGACCAAGCGTTGTGACAGAATATGTTTTTTAAGACAAGAAAATTGGCAAAGAGTGAGGAAGCAGCCATTAGACAGCATTATAAAAAAATCCATGGAAGGGACTAAAAATGATAAAAAATGCAATACAACTAGAGGTCTTTCTTCATCCCTTTTTATTAATCTGTAAGTATATTCACCCAAGCGTTCTTCTCACACATAGAGAGAGTTGGATCATTTTCTTTTTTAAAGATTTTTTTCATTTATTTGAGAGAGAGAGAGAGAGAGCGCACAAGCAGGGGGAGTGGGAGAGGGAGAGAAGCCGGCTTCCTGCTGAGCGGGGAGCCCGGTGCGGAACTGGATCCCAAGACCCTGAGAGCATGACCTGAGCTGAAGGCAGATGCTCAACTGGCGCTCCAGTAGGAAAAGATTTAAGCCAGAGTTGTGATTATCTGTTGGAGTAACACATCACCCCCAAAGGGGTGGCTGTCAACAACCACGACTGTATTTTCTCACAGTATGCTGTGGATCCACTGGCTTCAGCTGCTATTTCTCTGCTCCATGAGGTGGGCTGGGGCTGCAGCCCCTGGGGGCTCTGCTTTGCTAGAACATTCCACGGTGGCTTCTTTGCCGATATGTGGCCAATAACTTGGTGCTCCTTCCTGTGGCCTTTCCTTCCGTGGAGGCGTCTCATGCCCTGGCGCCTCTCCCTGTGGCCTCTCTCAACGGGAAGTAGTTGGACTCCTTCTGTGGCAGCTGGTTGCCCAGGCGACAGAAGCAGAAGCTGCCAGGGCTTCTTAGGCCCCAGAACAAGTATGGTGTCCCTCTGGCCATGTTCTGTTGGTTAAATTGAGTCTCAGGGCCAACCCAGACTCACTGTGGGAGGACATGTCATCAGGACACACTCATGGGCAGATGTGGCTCCTTGGGGGCCGTCTTGGAACACTGGCGTGTGGTGTGGCAGTTAGGGCAATAGCTCTGGAGTCAGACAAATAGGGGCTGAAATTGTGTCTCGTCCACTTCCTGCTGTAGTAGGAAATATGACAATGTGGTGCCAGTCATAAAACCAGACTTAATATTATCTGCTGTCTTGATATCTGGAGGAATCGGAGGGCTGCGAATGGTCTAACGGCAGCTTCCCCTCCCCCACGCTGCTCCTGTGGAGAAGGTCCCCCAGCCAAACACCCCTTCTTGTCACCCAGAAGCTCAGTGCCCGCGGACCCCTGAGTAGTGGGTTCTGGTTCCCTCCCAGCTCGTGGAATTATTCAGACAAGCCCATCACACCCTCCCATGGGAACCGGGCCACCTCACTCTCTTGGTACTACGAAGCCTGCCTCTTTCACAACCCTGCCTGTTCACTCTGTTCCTGAGCATGACCCCAGTACCCCCTCCGGCTGTGAGTGTGTGAAACTAAAAACCTGCCGTTGGCCTCATTGGCCTGTGTTGGGTGTGGCGTGTTCACCATCCCCGTCACCGCTGGAGTGAAGAGGAGGTGATGACGAGAGATGACAGAAGCCAGGGTTGGAGTGCTTCCAGGAAGGGGAGCTAAGGAATGCAGGCAGCGTCTGGAAGCAGAAACATGCAAGGATATGGGTTCTCCCCAGAGCCTCCAGAAGGAACATGGACACCTTGATTTTAGACTTCTGACGTCCAGAACTGGGAGAGATTCAATCTGCGTTGTTTCGAGGCACTAAGTTTGTGGTAAATGGTTAACCAGCAGCAACAGAAAACGAATACATCTTGTTGATCTTTTTCACAGCATGGCTCTCCTGAAATTATTTGTTTATATTTTGCCGTCTAGTTCCTCTGACTGAGCTCTGTGAGGCTGGGCGCCATGTTTGTCCTGCTCATCCCCTCTTCAGGGCCCGGCACATCTGGATGCTCAGTCGATACCTTCTGAATGAGCACTGAATGCAATGTTGCAATATCACAACAGCCCATGTATGGTGTCATTGTTCAAATAATCGCTGGAAGCCTGATTTCTTAAATCATAGTCTCTTTAATTTTGCGTATCTTACAAAAATGCTTTATACCAAGAGTATCATACCTTTTCAATAAAAACAAAAATGAAACCCACCCAAATACATTTTGCAAAATTGTGTAAGAAAGAGTTTGCTAAAATATTTGTGTAAATATATTCATCAAAAAGGAGGCAAGAGGGCGCCTGGGTGGCTCAGTTGGTTAAGCGACTGCCTTCGGCTCAGGTCATGATCCTGGAGTCCCGGGATCGAGTCCCGCATCAGGCTCCCTGCTCAGCGGGGAGTCTGCTTCTGCCTCTGACCTCCCCTCTTTCATGCTCTCTCTCTCAAATAAATAAAAATAAAATCTTTAAAAAAAAAAAGGAGGCAAGAGATCAGTGCTTAGATGGACATGGCCTGTGGCATGTCTTACAGGGATGGTTTGAGGACAGCTCGGGTCCATTTGGGGTTGATGGCTCCAGGGCACATAGCCTGCCCCCGAGGTGCTGGCCTTGGGCTGGCCTCATGGCCATGAGCAGTGCCCTGATGAAGAGGTCACATGCTCCCTCTGAGGTGACACCTTGTACCTCTATTGCTGCACAACTAACTACCAATAACACACACACATTTACCCCCTCACAGTTTCTGCGGGTCACAAGTCCAGGTAGGGGTTGGCTGGGTCCTCTGCTTAGGGTCTCTCCTCAGGTGAGACCACCTTGCAATCAAGCTGTTAGGCAGAGCTGGGGTCTTTCCTGAGCTCAGGGTCCTCTTCCAAACTCATTCAGTCGTTAGCAGAAGTCATTTCCGTGCAGGTTTTGGACCACGCTCCCCTTTTTCTTACTGGCTGCTGGCCAGGGACTGCTCTCAGCTTCGAGAAGCTGCCGCAGGTCCTTGTCACGTGGCTCTCCTCTCATCACCTGGCAGCTCACCCCCTCCTGCAGCAGGAGAGCCTTGCTGAGGCTTCTTGTCCACTTTAAGGGCTCCCCTGATTAGGTCAGGCCCACCCAGGATAAATTTCCTTTTGATTAACTCAAAGTCCAGGAGTAGGGCACTGAGTTCTACCTGCAAAATCCCTTTTGCCACCTAAAGTAATATGACAATGGGGGATGATATCCCATCATAGCCACAGGACCTGTTCACCCGGAGCAGGGCTGGGAATCTTGGGGCCATCTTGACCATGCTGCCTACCACCACCCTTCCACCCAAACACACCTTCATTCTCACAAAGCCCATCCTCTCCAACCCTGGGACACAGCCTCAGGGACTCTCTGGTGACTCTCTTCGGACCAGGGACACCCATCTGCTGAGCCCTCTTACATTCTCCACCCAGCCCTGCAGGACCTTCCCAGGTCACCTCTCTCTGCCTCCCCTTCCAGCGCCCCTCCTCAGAACTTCTGTCCCCTCCTCCCACTTAGTTCTCCCCCCCGTCCTGAGTGTGTGCAGCTCAGTTCAGGCAGCAGGGGGCGCTGCTGGCTTGACTGGTCTGCAGGCGCAGGAGGCTGAAGCTCAGCCACAGATCCCAGGCCCATCCAAGCTCAGCTTCCTACATCCCCAGCGGTTCTCTCCTGTTGTCAGGACCCTGGCACTGGGAGGGGACGGGCGGTGCTTATGTCTGAGGCCTCCTCTCTCCCAGTCTGTGCCTCTACCAGGAATCTGTCCCTATGGCCTTGTACGGCTCCCCACCCCACCCACCCAAACCCTTGCTCCGAGCGACTTGGCTTCTATGCTGCAATTACCCAAGACTGAGCCCTGGGAGTGGGAATGTCCCCCAAACCTGAGCCCTGATGGTGTAGGAAAGAATGTTAAGGGTCAAAGCCGACGGCCAAGAAAGAATTCTTGAGACGTCTTTGGTGCAAAAAGGTGGTTTTATTAAAGCCCGGGGACACGACCCGCGGGCAGAAAGAGCTGCACCGGGGTCCTGAGGAGGGGCCCATTATATACTTCCAAGTTGGGAGGGGGTCAGGGAGAGCGTAAGTCTCTAAGGGAGTTTGGAAGCAAGGTTTCCGGGACCTTGAGGGGGCTAGCTATTGTTGGGAAAAGGTCATTTATTACCATCTAATAAAACCTGAGGCATGAGATCCTGCAGATGTATATCAGTGGGCCGTATGCTTGGGGGATGATGGCCAACATGTATCTTGGGGGTTTAGAGATAAAGGAAACTTCTAAAGGAATGTTTATATGATAAAGTAGACTTACAGGATCCTGGATTGGGGTGGGGAGTGGCTAGGAGTGGCTTTTGCCCTTAGCGAAGTATTAACATTGAGGCAGCTGAGTGTCCCTCTGCCTGTTTCGAGGACTTATCAATGTCCTCCCGCCTTTGTTTTCCACATCATTTAGGGCCCTCTGTCGGGCACTTGCTTCTGCTTCCCAGAGAACCACCACTGTCCTTGGAGCATCCCTGGAGTGTATCCCAGGCAAGATTCAGATGCCTTGCTCCCTGGGGAGGAAAGTTGCTTTCCAGAAAGTACTCTGAATTTTTTGGGGGAGGGGCGTAATTCATGATTTCCAAAGCTGGCTCAGTGGCCCGCCTGCTGCCTCGCTCATGGGGCATAACCAGGCTGGGGCAATAGGGGGTCACCTCATGCCCTGGATGGCTGGCACCACCGTCTAGGGTGTAATTTCCTCCCCGCGAAGAAATTCAGTCCTTTCCAGTATTTGAGGCCTCAGGCAAAGGCCTGGAATCAGCACCCATGCCTCTGTAGTATTTTCCTGGGAATGGCACAGAGGGCATTACCTTTGGCAAATGTGAGTCCAAGGGAGTGTGCTTGGCACAGTGGTGTCACTGGGCAGGGCCGAGCCAGGGAGAGTGTGTACATGAGGAGGTCGGTGACGAAGGACAAAGGGCAGGACAAAGGGCAGGACAGAGGGGGCCTCAGCACCCAGTAAGGATTCTAAATTCCATTTTAGATTGAAGGGTGTATGAGCTTCCTGCTGCTGCAGTAACAGATCATCACACACTTGGGGGTTTAATACACGTTCATTCTCCTTCACTTCCAGAGGCCAGAGGGAGATGAGTTTCACAGGGCTGAAGTCAAGGTGTCTGCAAAGCCGTCCTCCCTCTGGAGGCTCAAGGGGACACTCTTTTTCCTTGCCTGTTCCAGCTTCACGAGCAGTGTTCCTTGCATCTCTGGGCTCAGGGCCCCTCCCTCCATCTTCAAAGCCAGGAGTGTAGCGTCTCAGTCTTTTCTGTAGTCAAATCTCTCTGCTTCCTTCTTATAAGGACCCTTGTGTTGCACGTAGGGCCCGCCCGGATAACCCAGGAGACTCTCATCGCAAAGTGGGGAGTGAGAAAGAGGACATTCGGGGTGACCTCAAGGTTTCTAAGTTGAGCTGGGTGAATGCTGTCACCAGTCATGCGGGCAAGGGACACTGGAGGAGGGACCCAGGCCTAAGGGTGTTGTGTAGAAATAAAGATATTAAAAAAAAGAGAGAGAGAGGGAGTTTGGCTTTGGGCACATTTTGCCTGAATGAATGAAAAAGAACAAACCAAACCAACAAGCACAGGATAAAGTGAAGTCTGGCTCAGGAACCCACCTTCGGAGATGGGCAGGCAGCTCAGTCCACTTTGACTCTTCCCAGGTGATCTCCTATTTTCCCGAAGGTAAATGGTCCCTTGAGCTTCCTAGAAAATCAGCTTCCTTAGTTCCCAGTGCCAGCAAAGGAGCCTGCAGCAAACCCAGGTTGGGGGTGAAGGTTATGAGCACGTTTTCCCTGATCACATCTGCTTCCTTGGTAGCATATCCCATTGATGCATTTGAGGATGTGCAATATGTTTATAAAAACAAGGTAATTGTGCCATATACAATTTAATCTACGTGATGTCCTCCATTGTGGATTATTTGATCTGAGTGTAGTTTTTTGTTTGTTTTTAAATTTATTTATTTATTTGAGAGAGAGAGAGCAAGAGCGTGTGCGCAAGAGGGGCAGGGTGGAGGGGCAGAAAGAATATCCCAAGCAGACTCCCTGGCGAGCATGGAGCCCAATTTAGGGCTCAATCTCACAACCCTGAGATCATGAACTGAGCTGAAATCAAGAGACGGAGACTTAACCGACTGAGCCACCCAGGTGCCCTATGATATGAGTGTGTTTTAAGAAAATTATCCATGCTCACTTACTAGTACCACCACAAAGTGAATTTTTTGCTCTTTCACAAAAGACTTGTTAAAAAGAACAAAAACTGGAACTATTTTTACTGTATAAAAATTGTGAATTTAACTCAATTAAAAGAGGATATTTGGCAACTGAGCCTGTAATAAAACCACATGAAAAATACTAGAATTCAGAAGGCATAAATATGTGTATGTGATACATTTGTAATGGTTATTGATGATCTTATGTGGCTTTTAAAAATTATTTCTCCAACATTCGTGGTGCTTAAATTTTTTTTATTTCTAGGAGAAAAAGAATGATGCACATTTTGCATAATTTGCAAGAAAAGTGTTTTAGAAGCTTCAAAAATGAAACTGACCTTGCAGAAAAGTGGAGTTTTTCTTTCTTTTTCCAAGTTCCAAATGCATCACTGAAAATGCATTTCCTAGTCTGATATGTCGCTGCTGCCCAAGGTCTCATGAGAGTATGGGTTGACATTAAAGACACACTAAAGTCAATGCCATTTACCACTGATTAGATGTGGGTGTGTTTTATTCCTCATTTAGCAATGTGTTGGTTCTGAACATATAAAAACATTAATCCTATACATTAAACTTTAAGGAAGTAAGTAGGACCCAAGTTTATTTCTCAAATTAACAAATTGCCATGGACACACTGAGTTCTTCTAGAATTAGAATGTTCACACTCTAATTTGGGATGCTGCTTTGCCTTGCTGTATAATATTGTTTTAAGAATGTTATTAAATCAGGGGCACTTGGGTGGCTCAGTTGTTAAGCGTCTGCCTTCGGCTCAGGTCATGGTCCCAGGGTCCTGGGATTGAGCCCTGCATCGGGCTCCCTGCTTGGCGGGAAGCCTGCTTCTCCCTCTCCCACTCCCCCTGCTTGTGTTCCTGCTCTCGCTGTCTCTCTCTCTCTGTCAAATAAATAACATCTTAAAAAAAAAAAGAATATTTTTATATCATTATCACTCGGAAAAGATTTTTGCTAGGGATATGGAGAATGGGGCCTTCCCCCAACTGTTGTCCATTGAACGAGATTTGAACATTTTTTTCCTTTATCCTGATTTTTTAAAAATTAAGTCAACTTTATTGAGGTGCACTTTACATATAACAAAATGCACCCACTGTAAGTGTGCAGTTGGATGAGTTTTTGGCAAATGCACACTTGCCACCGCTACCGTGTTGCTCAGTCAAGGCACAGAGCATTTCCATTATCTGGAAAGTTCTTTCCCGCCCTTCCCACTCACCCTTTAGCTGAACACTCTGAGAAATGTAAAAGCAAAATTGTTCTTTTTCTCATCTTTTGCCCTACCCCAACAAAATTATGTCTCCTTTTCTCCCTCTTTTGTTCTTGTTGTTCCAGAAACCTGGCAATTCGTTGGATTAAAGCACTGAGCTGATTATTGGTTCTATTGACTAGGAGAGAATATGCCTCATTATTTTCCTATTCTTTCTCAATGACCTCTCACTCCTCCGCGTCTGAAATCCCCATCCATCCATCCACCCACCCATCCATCCGCCCACCCACCCATCCATCCATCCACCCATCCACCCACCCAACCATCCATCCACCCACCCATCCATCCATCCACTCATCCATCCATCCATCCATCCACGCATCCATCCAACCACCCATCCATCCACCCACCCACCCATCCATCCACCACCCATTCAACCATCCATCCATCCACCCACCCATCCATCCATCCACTCATCCATCCATCCATCCATCCATCCAACCACCCATCCATCCACCCACCCACCCATCCATCCACCACCCATTCATCCATCCATCCATCCACCCACCCATCCATCCATCCACTCATCCATCTATCCATCCATCCACACATCTATCCATCTACCCATCCATCCATCCACCCACCCACCCATCCATCCATCCACTCATCCATCCACCCACCCATCCATCCACCCACCCATCCATCCACCCACCCATCCATCCACCCATCCATCCATCCACCCACCCACCCATCCATCCACCACCCATTCATCCATCCATCCATCCACCCACCCATCCATCCATCCACTCATCCATCCATCCATCCATCCATCCATCCATCCATCCATCCACCCATCTATCCATCTACCCATCCATCCATCCACCCACCCATCCATCTAGTCATCCATCCATCCATCCATCCATCCATCCACTCATCCAACTTGTGTTGAATATCTGTTCTGAGGCACAGGTTCCCAGACATCCTGCCTCTACTTGACTTAGGTTCTAACAGGGAAGACAAACAATTTAACAGTTATGCTAAAAAGTCAATGCATATTCTAAAGGGAAAGTATGGCACACAATGGGAGACTCAGCAGGAGTGGCTGGGAATGATTCTCGGGGAAAGAGACATCAGTGATGCAGAACTGTAGGATAAGTATCAGTGAGTCAGTTAATTATGTCAGCAGTATTTATCGGTTGCCGCGGGCTGGGCCCAGTGGTAGCTGCCAGGGATTCAGAGGACAGACATGGGCCCTGCTCTCACGGGGTGCCTAGCATTATGGCGTTAGCCCAGGCCAGGCTGGGGCACTGTGATAGTGGTCTAGGCACAGAGGGCAGGTGTGATGGTGCACAGCAAAGAGACAATACAGTGAGTGAGTTAGAAACCCTGGAAATCCCACATGACCAGAGCTTGAATGTCAGCCAGGAGGGAGTTCCCCCCAATGGTACTCTAGGCCAGAGCTGTGGCAGTGGTTAGAGCAATGGGTTGCCTCTCATTGGCCTTGGAGAACGGTCACTGAATCCCTAACTGGAATCTTGAAAGACAAAGAAACGTTGAATGTAGACACCACAGTTCAATCACTTTCAAATCATTTCCTCCTGCCTTTCAGAACCACAGCCATGTTACCTTTCCTGAGCAGCAGAGAGGCAGTGCTGAAGAAAAGAAGGTATGGGAGGATACAATCCATCTACCTGATTGCCATGGAACTCCCCTGAGTCAAAAGAATGGGAATTTCAGATGTGAATTAAAGATGGCCAAGTGTGGTGGCATCCTTGAAAAAAAAATCCCTTACGTGTCTTTAGAATCAGAAGACCAGAGAATTTAGGGAAGAAAGAATACATTTCTTCTGTATGTTCTAACTTCTTCCTAAATAATTTTTAGATTATGTATCGTCTCCATCTGACTTGTTGACCTTTAGATGACTATTGCATGACAGGCGTTTAATAGATTGAGGCAAATATTCCACAGGGTTCTGCAACCCTATGACATACATTTTAGAGTACGACATACCCCAGCTCGGATTCATTTTTGGGCCATAAACATGTCTGTACAGTACATTGAATCTGTTGCAATTTAACATTTGAGAAAATCTGTGTTTACTTTGTAGTGAATTCTGTACATTTCACTGAAAACTGAGGCTCTCTGAAAACCCACATCTCCCATGGGCACTAATTCACACTGCATTCGCATTCTGGAAATATAAAATCCTAAATGCTTGCTGACTGCAAATCAGTCTTCCTAACCCAAGTATTAATAGCTGCATGAAATCTTAATACTTCTCCATCGATTACCACCCTTCACTTGGGTTTAGCATCCATTTCAGGGGGGGCCGGGATTCTTTTCTTGGATGACTCTATGCTGGTTCCCACCAGATCAGAAGTGTATTTATCAAAATCTATTTAAGGAATGCATTCAATCAATGGCAAAAGGGTATGTTTTGCTTGGTGCTGGCTGTTTTGTGTCTGTTGCTTCACATTTTAAAGAGCCCTTTGATGAGCAGGGCGGGACCAACAGACGCATGAGTCCTGAGCATGCTCATGATTTGGGGCCCTTGGTATCCACCAGTCTGGGAAGCAGCAAGTGCACGGTTTCGGGATTCCAGCTGAGGCTGCCACAGAACAACTCATCAGCCATTGTCCTCACGAGTGCAGATGTTCAGTGACTTGTGATTTCTACTCTAGGCTTTGTCATCTTCATGGGCAGTGGGACCATATCTGCATCTGCTTATAGTTTCCCAGGTGTACGAGGGGACCATCTGGAATTCTGAGTGAACTGACACCACGTTCTGATTTTATCCCAGGGTTATTGATGAGAAAGGATCCTGGGCCGGCACGCTGTGTCATCCACCCGTGCTCACCGGTGGGCTCCTTGCTACTCAACGTGATGATAAAGGACAGCTCCCTCCCTTGCTAGGCGGGCAATTAGTGAATCTGCCCGATAACCCAATTTGCCCACCAGACTGAAAAGTGGATTTTCTGACAATGTTTAAACCTCAAACGTATATGGGTTTAAGATATGGAAATTCTCCTGGACGTGATGGGATGAGGCTCTTCACAGGAGAAAAAAAAGAAGAGCATGTGAATTTTCACGGAGGAATGCCTCATGTTAATCTTGATCGAGATTAATGTCATTTTCTCGAGTTCAGCGAAGAAACCCTGGCTTGTTTTGGCTTTTGTGGGCTGGCCGGGGCAGGAAGTTCACCACCTCGTGTCATCAGGGCTCCAGGGAAAAGGCTGCTTGAGATTCAAACAGAAGGTTCAGAGACAGACTTTTCTGAACATAACTGGCCTTTGTAATTCAGTATCTTTCGTGGACATCTTTTCTAACAGGAAAGACGACTCTTCAAATTAACAATCAAAAACATTGCTGTTTAGTGGAGCTGCTGGTTTTGTTGGTGAGTAGGCTTCTCGTCAGAGTATCATCTCCCTACACAAAGCAAATACTCAGACTCCCGATTTCAGTTTTATCTATTTTCCCCTTTGCTAAGTGGTGTCTGGTTAGTGTGGTTATCCCTCCGTGAACCAGAGCAAAGAATCAGGAGTTTCTAAACAGAAACTGGTGAAGGAATGTGTCCTTTTGAGACTGCTGCAGGATTCAAAGAGTTCACAGACTGGTCAATCAAAAATAAAAGGGCACAAAGATTAACCTTTCCGTAAAGAGCATATTGTGTTGATTTATTATAGACTGCAGTTAAAAAAAATATTTTGAGGTTAGCCTCTCCAGTTTAAAAGCACTTAACCAGGAACATTTGAACAGCTATGCAATGGTCTCTCCCTCACCTGCCCCCCACCTCACCAAGTACTGTAAACAGGGGTTTGAGAACATTCAATTTCTTGACATGAACAATCAAATGTATTTGCTTCTTAAAAGGAAACCACCTTCCAAACTTCCAAAGCATGCACTGTTACTTGTCATTAGGTATTTCAAAACGACCAATTTTGCTATGGTATTGTAAGGCCAAAATAGAATACCTCTTTACCAGACATACGCATTACAACTAGAAAAAAAAATTACAGACTAACCGAGTGTAACGATTCCATCAGGAATTAATGGGGAAGGCACTGCATCTCTTTCATTCCACCACACATGTACTATCCACTTCACATGCTTTGAGTTCAAGTCCTGTCCAACATTTAACAGCATTTTCTACAACATACAAGTCACAGGTAGGGTAATATTCAGACACTATTCTTCCACCGCCATATTTTTCACCCAAGTGTACAATGGGTATGAATATATGCTATCAGCTTTATTTACAAGTTTATCGTGACGTTTTAGTGGGGTAAGAAAAAAAAAATCAACTCTCTCAACCAACAGCTCCCCCAAAAGTTTTTTTGGGGGGGCTATGATTCATGTGTATAAACCACCACGTAAAAGAAGGAAATGGAAACAATGTCTGACCCAAAAGACCCAAACTATAATTTCTCACCCACTAAAAGTTGGCAGTGAAACTGCTATTCTCTGAATTTTATAAAGCGAAACGCGACATAGGAATTTCAGATCGACTTCTTTTGCCAAAGCACAAGGTAGATGCGGCATCGGAGAGGAGGCGGGCTGGACGTATTCCAGCTGGGATGCCCCGTGTGAGTGCTGTTGCAAAGACAGTCATGAATCTGCAAAGGTGACAGATGTTCCAAATGCTTTCCCGTCTTCCCAAAAGATGCAAAACAACAATGGCGTAACTCTATACACGAACAAAGGTTAGTTTGGAAATCAGTAATATACATGCACAAACATTAGAACATGAGGGGGAAAAAGAATGAGACACTACAAATCCCACATTTGCGTTGTTCTCGTTTTCACGTTTCTGCACCACTTTGTGGCTTCGCGGTGCCTCTTCCTCCCAGTAGAGAGAGCCTACCCCGCAGGCTGGTCAGCAACAGAAGGCTCTCCCCACACCCGGGGATGAAGCTGCCCTTGACAAACACAGAACCTACCAGAGAAGGACAATTAGGAAACACTATCCTGATCAGTTTGCATCGAGCTGGGCCCAAATGTCCTCGTGCGATCACCCGGAGCTCAGTGATTGGCCCAGGACATTCCCGGTAGCCAGGAACGCTGGCGGAGGCGGAGCATCAGAACTAGGGGGCGGAGCCCGGATTCCCTTCTGAGCAGGCGCGCTGGAATGTCTGCCCCGCCCATCACGGCTGCCACCTCCCAGGTCGTGAGCGGCCACTTCCCCAGTACAAGATGCCTCCCCGCGAGTGTGATTCGGAATTCTTCTGCCCCCCGGGGGCGCCAGTTCAGCTTAAGTGCAGGGGCGTGTACTCCGGCCTTCGGGTCTGGATGATTTTTGGTTTGGGTCTCTTCATTCGTTCCATCTCGTCGTCGTCTTCGTTCTCCTGGTCGCTCTCACACACGTGGACCACCACGCTGGGAGTGGTGTCAGTCGCGGCGTGCAATTCATACTTTTCCCCTAGAGAAGGAAGAGAAATGCAGGGTCACTCAGGCAAGAAGCATGGAGGGGTCTGCGCGGCCAAGCTTCTCTGGACGGTCAGCAGGGACAGAGGCACGCGGCCAGATACGCTCTGGATGGGTATTCTTTGATATACCTCTTTTTTGCTCTAGCAGAAAAACATTTATATATAAAAGTATATATATAAACATAAGAATAATATAAAAACATACACACACACATACATAATCACCATTATATATTATTCTGCTTTCAAACACTGAATCGAGGTGTATGGAAGGAGTTTATCTTATTTACTTATTTATTTATATGGGGGAGGGGCAGAGGGAGAGAGAGAATCCCAAGCAGGCTCTACACCCAGTGCAGAGCCCAACGCGGGGCTCAACCTCATGATCCTGAGATCATGACCTGGGCCAGAGTCAGACACCTACCAGACTGAGCCAGTCAGGTGTGTCCCAAGGAGTGCATTTTTAATTACACTTAACATGCTCACCAGGCCTCCTAAAATTCCCAGATGACTCCCGAGCACAGTGTGAGGAGTGTGCATTCAGAAGACGGTGCATGAATAAAACATGGTAGGAAGGGACATCGCCAGCCTCCCTCTCAAGGCTCTTGTGTGGAGGCAGCACACACCGGGGGCCCCACGAGAGGACTCAATTATGGCTGGTTTGAACCAGGGGCTCTCAAAACATGTCTGACCACAGCATCCCTTTGCTTTGGACAACTTGCACCCCCGGGAGCCAGGAGTGTCCTGCATTTCTAGGTCAGCCTGAGTCTGACCAGGTTCAGTCCAGTTCAGTTCAAGGCCCTCTGGTGCAGCAAGGGTGGGATGGATGAGTCTTCTAGAAGTAACTGAGAAGCAATCTGTGGCGCTGCTCTGGCTGCCTCTTCAGGGCTGAGGGAGGCGGTGGCCAAACATGGGCTAGGAGCCCCACCATTCAGTACCTGGAGCCCGTGGGCGCATTCCTTCGCATCCCTGTGAACCTCCATCTCCTCTCCTCTGTAAAATGGGATCATGATGACCCTGACTTCACTGAGCCGATTCCGTAAGTGCAAACCAAGCTCTTAGGTCCTGGTGCCCAGGTCGCAGGCCCAGTAAGTGTCACCTAGTTTTACTAATGTTTACAAATAGAGCATGGACCATTACTGGTGGGAAGCTGGGTGCAGTAGAAAGCTAGGATTTAAACAGGTGGGGGGAGGGTTTGCTTCAGCTCGCTCCTCCCCTCCCCTCCAGGGGTACAGGGGTGGGTTTTCCTCCAAGTTCTGTGTGCTCTTCCTCAGCCTGGATTCCAGACCTTCCTGCCTCACACTACCCTGGGGACTCCTCGGAATCTGGAAGGCACTTTTCCTCATGAAAAAAGGTAGTTGTTGTTTCTCAATTTGGAATGTCGGGGAGGGAATGAAGGTGGAGGGTCACAAGATCACGCTGGTCAGGATCCTTATCTACCTACCAACTGGCCACAATGCAGCAAGCTTCTGCATAGGACCATATTTGCAAAATCTTTGCAATCTTGTTGGCTGCAAAGCACAGCCAAATATGAATGTTGTTCCAGCTCACTGTGAGATAAACTAAGGGTGAATGGATTTTATTATGTCTAGTTTCTGAAAAGGCTTCTCAGATCAGCCTTCCGTAAAGGCGTGGTAGATTCTGGAGTGTGATGAACTGTCTTTAGCTGAACTTCCTGCCTCTAGAGCGGTTTGTCACCTCTCCCTGATGGAGGTCCCATTTCTTCTCTAGCATCCCCACAGACTCCAGTCCTCAGCTCTGCTGATGCACCTGAGCCAGGAGCTGCGGGGAGGGGCGCCTGCTTCCTCAGACTGGCCATCTTGACCTTCACGCCACCATTACCAGTAAGTAATGTGATTCTTGCTCTCTCCCTCAGAGGGAATTTCCACTGGGGCGGTATGTTCAGAAATATAATCTTTTCAACATGAAACTGCTGAGGGTCCAAGAAATAAAACACTCCAGCCAAAGGAACATCATCAGATTGCTGGGCAAGGAGAAATGAGGAGCTGATAGTCTCAGCATTTATTATGGTTGCTCTATAGATAGGGCAGGAGGGTGGGCTCAAACCACTTCATGCCCCTCACTCAAACCCTAGCAGGTAGGACAGGAACCACCAACATGTTATTGTTTCCAGAAATCTTGTACTGGGCAATGCTTGTGGGCCAGGCACTTCTGAGGTGCTTTCTACACAATCTCCTCTACTGCTCATTAACTCCACTGGGTAATACCCATTGTATAGAGAAGAAGACTGAGGCCATAGTATCTGTTATCTCTCTCTGCATACTCACACGTTCCTCGCATCAGAGGACCGGAACCTCGTCTTTCTCTGCATTTTGAAAAGGTGTGAGCACCCCAATGGGGCCAAGAGGGGGCATGCATGACAGGGGCTCTTTCTTCACTATACTCTGTGGTTCTCTTCAACATTCAAAAGGGCAGGTGAGAATCGGATCAATGGGCGAAACCACCTTGACTAAAAATGAAGTTTCTCAAGTGTGGGATGGTCTGTTTTCCCTTTCCAAGTCCAATCGCTCATCCTGGGGTGACAGGCCTGGGGCCTGGGTCTGGAGCTGCCCACACAGGCTGTGCTTGGTGACGGGAAGGATTTGCAAGATGCTGGCCGTGAGGGGTCATGGTGCTTGGTCCCCATGACTGGCTAAGGACAGAGGCAGGTGTGTACACTCCCAACAACTTGAGTTACAGACACAGATGAACGGAGATAGGAACAATTCACAGAACCCACTCGCATCCATTGAAGGACAGCCGAAAGGGGCCACAAGGCTCTGGCCACTCCGAGGCAGGTGTGCATCTCGGTCTTGGCCCCCGAGTACAATTTCTCCCCATCTCTTTCCCTGCTCCCACCCCAGAGCACAGCTTACCTGGCCCCAGCTTGGAGATAGCATATAACAGATCGTAATTTATTACGGGAGTAGCATCTTCCACTTGTTTCCAACCAACTGGAGGCGAGGCGGGAGGAGAGATCAGAAACTGCTTGTCTGGATTTGGGGGAGCCAGGTGGGAACTTCCTATGTGTAAAGTCTGAGGAGAGAGAGAAAACACAGGCGATGTTTCTGGAGGAGAGAAGCCACGCGATCCAACGGCACTTAGTGAGCTTGCGGAGGACAGAGGACAAAGGACGAGCCCACGTCTGGGCAGCGGAACGCATGCTGTTCAAGGACAGCTCGCCATGCGGTCTATTTGGAGAATGCGACGGGGTTATGGGGGACCCACAGGCGCAGGGGCGGCAAGTAATTACCACTGACCCAGACTGATGGAAAATTAGTACCGTTTTAGTAGAAATGGGAAAAATAAAGCCCCTGTTGCTTGAGGCTAGAGGGATCTCAGCATCCACTTCTTCTGGGTCCTCATATCATAGAGGCATAGCAGAAGCTCCAAAGGCTAAGCTACAGCTCTAAGATGACAGAGTTTCTCAGGGGCCAAAGCAGGGACGGGGCCCAGGACTCCTGCCTACCCAGTGGTACCCCGCAATTCCCTCACTCTGGGCTTCCAAATCACATGACAAAAGCAATGAAGGGAAAAAGGGTCCACCTTCAAGGAAGTTTAAAAAATAATATGAAACAATAACCCATGACGCTAGCGTGGGCTTAGAAGTCCTATCAGTGGCTACAGGGCCATCCAGAAAGGTGTTACGTCAATGTCTAACCAGTTTGGGTTTTCTTTGTATTTTAATTTTCACAATGAGTGCACATTCACTTTCGTAATCAGAAGAAAGCTGTGGGGGGCGCCCGGGTGGCTCAGTCGTTAGGCATCCGCCTTCAGCTCAGGTCATGATCCCAGGGTCCTGGAATCGAGCCCTGCATCAGGCTCCCTGGCTCCCCGGGAAGCCTGCTTCTTCCTCTCCCACTCCCCCTGCTTGTGTTCCCTCTCCCGCTGTGTCTCTCTCTGTCAAAGAAATCAATAAAATCTTAAAAAAATAAATAAGAGGAAAGTAAATAAATAAAATCATCAGCTTAAAAAGAAAAAGAGAGAGAGAGAGAGAGAGAGAGAGAGAGAGGGAGAGAGAGAGAGAGAAGAAAGCTGTGGAAGGACTAAGTAATGATCCAGAACGTGATCAAACTCAGAAAGGAGTGTGCTCACAACTAAGGATCCAAGGTCAAAACCCGTGCCTCCCACAGGCCACGAGGGGGCGGGGCATCCCAGCTCTAATTTATGCTTGAGGGGCCAGTGAGCCCTTCTGCCCAGGTCAGGAAGCCTCTCTAATGTCTGCTCCTATACCGCTCTGGGGAGCTCGGAGCCCCAGTGTGGGCCAGCTAGAACCAGAAAGCAGCATCCAAGAAGTTCCTTCTCCTTCCACTGCTAACCTGTTGGATCCCTGTTACATCATCATATAGAACTTTGTGAGCTGCCTTGAAAATGGGTCACCGATCATTGAAGGTTGGAGTGGGGGGAGTGGGGAGAACTGGAAGGATGGTGAGCCAGGGAAAAAGCAAACCCATGCACAGCCCTTTGTGAGTGTCCTGGGGCCGGGACTCCTGCTACCAGGAGGATTTCTTAGTGTTTGCTACCAGTTTCCTTTCAAGCTGGGCCTGGCAGCCCTGTGCCCATGTGCATGCCTGCATTTGCAGTCTGCAGGCGCTCCATCGCATGGAGCTCGGTGCTGCTAAGAAACTGCAGAGAGTGGGGACCCACTCAGGTCTGCTCTCCGTCTGGAGCACGTCATTAGCCCTAACCCCGAAGCAAATTCCTGGAAACCCTCTGCACAAACCTTCAAGTGCCAGAGTAGCCATGGCCACAACCTCGCGCTCTACGGACCGCCTTCCTAAAGGAGCAGGAAAGGTTCTCCCAGAGTTCCTCAAACCAAGGTCAGGGGCCATTTCTGAGATCACTTGCTTTCAAATATATGCTGATGTTTTCTTAAAGGCGAGGCACCGAAAATTTAGAGTATGAACTTCGCCTTTCTCAAAACTTAAGAGTTTTAAATTTCTTTTTTTTTTTTTAAAGATTTTATTTATTTATTTGACAGAGAGCGAGAGCAGGAACACAAGCAGGGGGAGTGGGAGAGGGAGAAGCCGGCCTCCCGCCGAGCAGGGAGCCCCACGTGGGGCTCGATCCCAGGATGCTGGGATCATGACCTGAGCCGAAGGCAGACGCTTAACGACTGAGCCACCCAGGTGCCTCAGAGTTTTAAATCAACACATAAGGTACATATTGACTGGGAAGGTTGTCCATCATACCCTTGCTAAGTAAAAGAGAAGGCGAGAGTGACTCCATTGTTTTGTGCAAGAAAATGGACTCCTACTCTGTGTTTGTGTCTTTGTATATGTGAAGGGGAGAATGTGTAAGGATTCACACTAGATTTTCAAAGGTGGTTCCATTAGGGGGAAGGCTTTGGAAAGAGAGTGGAGAAACCTATCTAATTAACTTTAGGGACTTTTGTGTTGTACTTGGATTGTTTCAGTTAACTTGTGTTGCTTTTGTCATTCAAATGACAAAATAAACATGCTTTAAAAAAGGGTACAGATGCAGGAATGTTCCCGGAAGCATCATCTATGATAGTGAAAAATTGGAAAACAAGATAAATGTCTGAGAGTAAAGACTGGTTAAATATGTTTGAAATATCTATATGGCACAGTATTATGTGCCTGTTATAATGATATTTCTTTTTAATTTAAATTCAATTAGCCAACATATAGTACATTAATTTTGGCATTATTGAACACTAATTCATCAGTTGCGTATAACACCCAAACCATATAATTGTTTTTCTCTGATTGACTGATTTCACTCAGCATAATCCCCTCCAGTTCCAACCATGTTGATGAAAATGGTAAGTATTCATCCTTTCTGATGAATGAGTAATATTCATCCTTTCTGATGGCTAAGTAATATATATAATGATTTTTTTTAAAGATTTATTTATTTGACAGAGACACAGCGAGAGAGGGAACACAGGCAGAGGGACAGGGAGAGGCGGAAGGGGAAGCAGGCTCCCTGCTGAGCAGGGAGCCCGATGTGGGACTCGATCCCGGGACTCCAGGATCATGACCTGAGCCGAAGGCAGTTGCTTAACTAACTGAGCCACCCCTATAAGCTACTTTTAAAAGGGGGGAGAGGGAGAAGCACGCGTATCAATGGATTCAACTCACCTGGGCAAAATATAATTTCATTTCCTTTCCGAGAAATTCAGTCTTATGCAGTTGGAGCCTGGCATCTGCCGCAGATAAGGGGTTGCTGAAGTTTATTCGGACTCGTTTGAAGCTCTTAAAATACTGAAAGGTGATATCCTTGTCATATGTCCTAAAGAGGGATTCAAATTTGGCCTGAAAAGTAACAACAAAAATAAAAGGAGTTAGAACATATCTGCGTAGGAGTCTTTGACAACTCCACTGCGTTTCTTCTTGAGGAAGTGAACTAGTATCATTTCGAGAACACCCAACTCCTTTCTTAGAGGGGACAGAGAGCCACCCTCTGAAGATTTGCTCTTTCTGCCCTTTTAAGTCTAAGACAGGTGATTTTATTAAATTCACTGAATGAGCAGAACAAGTACCAATACTTAACCACCTCTTATAGTCACAGAAACAGTCTTTTTAAAGTGGAAAGGACAGTTCCTAACGTCCAACAACCTTCCCCAGCCCCGTGAACTCTGATCCTACTGCTCAGTTTTGGGTGTTGCTGTGTGCAGCAGATATTTCTTTAGGGCTTAACACCACTGGAGCTCATTTGGAAAAAAAAATTTTTTTTATTGCACTGGGAAACAATGAAGTTAAAAGAAACCTTGCATTTCTTAGTGTAAAGGAAGAGGTTTAAGAAGAAATCCCCCTATTGTTTTCCCGCTTGGTCTGTTACTTTTTAACTCTTTTAAAAGAATACTGGTTTAAAAATTAATGTAGTGCAAATGGACCCATTTCTGCATGCTGGCTTTAATATATGTACATTTCTAGCTCTAGTGTTATAAATGCTAGTGAAAATTATGAAACAGCACGAGCTCTTAGAATGGAAATGCTTTAAGTTCAAGGGTGTTATTAGGCTTCCATTCAGGAGGGAGCCTTTTGGGAAAAGCTCTTTGGAGAGCGCCCCCTGCTGGGCTGGGTCCAGGAGGGGGAGGGGCGTCAGCGAGAGGGTGTTGGGGGAGCTGGGAAGCTACTGCAAGGCCTCAGGGTTCCAACCAGAGAGGGAGTGGACAGCCGAAACTTCCAGAAAGATTGTATGGACTTTGAGTAGTCGTGCTTTCCGAGTCTTTTTTTCCAGACTGAACACTGAGGACAGGTTGGGGAATTCTGTGTAAGGCAGAAAAGGGCTGGCTGAAGGTCCGGTGGGGGCGACGTGCCTTCTATAAAGGGGATCCATGCAGAAGGGGAGGTGGGCGGGGCCCACCGAGCACCTCGGAAACCTATGGAAAGCACGGTTTCTGCAGAGGGGCGGCGAGAGGATGGTGTATAGGAGGGGAGAGCGTTTTCAAGACTCTTCGGCGCTAGACAGAGGTGAGGGAATGGGATGTCCAGGGCCAAGGCGCTCCACAGGCAGGACAGGACCTGTGTTCCAGCTCGTGGGGCCAGTGGTCAGCCTGCCACCACTGGGCAGGTTGTTAGGGGGGTGGGGGGGAGTGGGAACACTTCCTCTCTTTGAATTCCGTGGCTTTTCTTTAGTTTATGAACAGTTCTGAGGGGTTTTGCAGAGGCAAAGAATGAGAACAACGCACAGCAGATGCTTCGCGGAGGATTTTATCTGGCTGCGTGTGGTTTTTTCCTCCACCTCTCTGGAGCATGAGGACGGGCAAGTTTCTGGCACAGCGTATGGGCATAAATTTGGAATTTTGCATGACCTCATCAATAGGCATTGTGACCAACTGCTTAGTTTTGACGTTATGATTCAGAATTTAGGGGGAGAGGACTTTGAGGAATATTTTTAGAATACAAGTCAGGGCTCAGGACCAGAACACAAGAGAAGGCACAATATCTGTTAAATCCATATGACTGTGATACCATTCTCCAATAAAATAAATAATCTTGTTGGTTCTAATCATTGTTATCTGGTTATTACAGTTGTTGGATGGCATCTCTAATTAATTAAATACTGATTTTGATTCATATAAGACTAATACGAAATACATAGATTTTGTAGTACTTTCATATGTAAAATGTGCTCTGATACCTAGTTCAAAAAAAGACCAGTCCTGGCTCACAAGTATAATACGCAATTATGGAGTTACATTTGATTTAAAAAACAACAAAATAACAGTTTTTTCACAGGCTCCAATATGGCATTGAGTATAAAGCATATCACACGAATACCATCCCCAAAACAGAACACACAGAATTCATTCATATACAGTACTGTTCAAGATCAATTAGACAGCTGGGTAGCGAGTGATGGAAATCTTACATCTTAATCAAATGAAGAAAAGCACAGTAATTAAAATTACTAATTATACTAATTACCATCAATGAGAGCTGCTTCCCAGGAGGTACACTTATCCCCCACTTATTTATCCAGTTTTATTACTTGCTATGGCCTCATTTTCCCTAGCTAAAGAAATCTGAAAACTTGAGGACAGGCCCTTGTAATTACTACAAACATACACACATCTTTACGATATTTATTTCCTAAGATAAAATTATTCTGGTCTCTAGATGTCAAAGTGAAAAGCTCCATTCACTGTCAGAAAAAGCTTCCCTCTAAAAGTTTACTACAACCTACACAGAACGAAAAATACCCTGTTAAAACCAGTTGCGTTTCCAGTTGATCAAGGGACCTGGATGTTTTCAAATATTGAAAGCTTCAAAAATTCCTTCACGGTTAAGTCCTCAGGCAATGGCTTTTGACTGATAAAGCTCCAAGTATTTTGGATTTATTCCAAAACCCCCAAGCCCACAAGACAGCCACATAACACCCTGCAAATATTTCAGTTAATAGTCCCAATTAACATAATGCTCTGAAAACTCTCAAAAATCACATTACATTAGAAGCCTTACCCTGGTTTCACTTTCGCTGAAGAGATCACTGTTTGCCACACAGGCAATCAGGGAGCTAAAACTGTAGTTAAAGTTTCTAAAGTGCATCTTGCTTTCTCACAGTGAGAGGACTAGCAGCTCAGGGAGTCAGAACCCAAGCGAGATTCCTTTGCAAGAGGCTGTAGGTCCTGTCTCCGGCCAGCCCTTTATAAAGCACTGAAGTCCAGCCCCCTGGGAAAAAAAAAAGCACAGCTTCCAGAGCATCCTGTTTGGACAGCAAATTCCTGAGTCAAGTCCTGCATGCTTTCAGGCCGACGGAGACAGAGTGTAAGTTTCTACTGGAAAGAGGTGACGTCAACACCTTAGTCATTTTCCCTATGCTAATTAACTTTGCTTGGGGAGGGTGGAAAAAACAGCCAAGGTTTGCCTTGCAGCTGCTTTATCAACGCCTCTTGCAGCATACTTTCCATTGGTAGCAATTCCATTCAGCCACTCAGACACCATGCTCCTAGGCTGAATGGGACGACCCTTCTTGAGCTGGAAAATGTTACCGAAGAAAAATGAGGAAGGTCTCTGCAGTAAACAGCAATTAGCCTCTAGGGGAGTTTCGAGCCTTTGGGAAACCTGGAAACCCAAGTCTCGACTCGTTGTTTGATCCCTGTAATTCCCTGAAAACCTCAAAGTTTCGTGTTGGGGTATTAGAGAAAACATTTTGAAATCTTTCTTGGTCAGTGAACTCTGTTTTTAAAGAAAAAAGTGGAATTCATTTTGAAATATGGCTTTTCCCCCCCCAGTTGAACTTTACTGGATGAATGTCCCAATTCCCGCTTGTATTCCACAGTGGGAACGTGGGAAGAGATCCTCAAGCAATCCTGGGATTTTTCATTGGAAAACTTTATTAGTAGTAATTTCGGAACTAGGGATATGCAACCCTTTGATCATTTTCTAACGGCTATTGGATTCCGAAAAAGATACAAAAACATTTTAGAGAATCTCAGCTCTGAAGTTGAGAAAGGAAACATTGCGGGCAGTTGTCTTGCTTTGAGACACGTAGACAAAGTTTGTTGTTGTTGTTGTTTTAATAGAAAAGGAAGAAGAAATGGAAAGAACATATGCTACGCTGAAAAGTTAGTTCAGCTGGCCCCTTTTCCAGGTGTGATGTCTGGTGTGGAGAAGCTGCTGGGATGGCAGGATGCTAGTTCTTTCCAAAGGCTGCAACTCCGAAATTCTAAGCACTTGACCAGCGTTGATCCCTATGGCAGCCTGGGTCCCAGGTCCTTCCCAGTCTGCCCAATTTCAGTGTCACCTAAAAGCACTCCAGTTACTTATAAAAGCATTCTCTAGTCTAGAGGCATACTGAGACACCTCCTCCGGAAGCTTCCAAAACTTAAACAGAACCCTGCCATTCACACGTAAAGATTAACTTCAAAGAATCATTAAAGCCAGCCAATAATAAAATGAATATATGCCACGGAGAAAAAACAAACCAGAGCATTTATCCCTCCAAAAAAGGAAAAGCAAAGCCTTCTTGGATGAATGAGCGTTGCTTCATTTCAATGCACGCTGCCTCGCTGCCAACTGTAGGGTTATATAAGAAACCAGTTATGGTGTTTGCTTTGCCAAACTACCCAACACCCCCAACCTGAAAAGATCTAAATGCGTATATTCTACAAAAGTTTGGAACACTATGAATAGTACGGGTTTGCATCGAACACCACGGGCAGTGAGCCAGTGCTTGGTGTTGGGGAGTGTGCTTGGGTGTGCTGCATTTTCAGTGTGGTCAGCAGTGGGTCCGTGACACATGGCTTTTTAGTTTCTGGTGGCAGCAGTGTGTCTAGGGGAGGTGTTGCTGGAGGAAAGAAGGGGAGGGGGAGGGAGGAGACACAGAACAGCCTCCCCTCCTCTAGAGAGTCTGGGGACAGATCTGAGGTGCCCACCCCCGCAAGTTCCAACCCCTTTTCTTTTTCTCCTGGAGTCCACCTTAGCAAATAGAGTTAAAAGGTGATCGGAGGAGGAAGAAGAGGCTGATTTCACTGTCTTCTTCTTTTTTTAAAAATGTATTTATTTATTTTTTAAGATTTTATTTAATTATTTGACGGAGAGCACAAGCAGGGGGAGCTGCAGAGGGAGAGGGAGAAGCAGGTTCCCCCCCTGAGCAGGAAGCCTGACTCAGGACTCAATCCCAGGACCCTGGGATCATGACCTGAGCCAAAGGCAGACGCTTAACCGACTGAGCCACCCAGGCGGCCCCTCTCTCTCTCTCTCTCTTTTTTAAATCATGACATAAAAGTTCCAGATCAGTTCTGTGGGCAGATCTGAAATATTTTTGTTCATCTGAGACAAGAGTACTGCTGCTCAACCAAATCTGCAGTTTTTGTTTCATTATATGGATGAAAACAACAACAAAAAAGGAATAGTGAGGTATCAGAGGATTGTTCATCTCTCTGTCT
This sequence comes from Eumetopias jubatus, assembly GCF_037043125.1. NCBI lineage: Eukaryota > Metazoa > Chordata > Mammalia > Carnivora > Otariidae > Eumetopias > Eumetopias jubatus. Next base: position 11,476,815 of record NW_028274807.1, on the reverse strand, counting down.
TTGCTCATGGAAATAGATGACAAATAATTGATCTTTCACCAGGCTGCCCAAAATGCCTAATAAAAATGTGTAATCCTGTACCTGCCTTTGACTTGATTTCAGGCTCATTTGAATCCAGTTTTTTTTAAGATTTTATTTATTTATTTGACAGAGAGAGACACAGCGAGAGAGGGAACACGAGCAGGGGGAGTGGGAGAGGGAGAAGCAGGCTCCCCGCTGAGCAGGGAGCCCAATGCAGGGCTGGTCCTGGGATCATGACCTGAGCTGAAGGCAGACGCTTAACAAGTGAGCCACCCAGGCGCCCCATATGAATCCAATTTTGAAACTGAGTGCTCCCATTGTTACATCAGGAAGAGGAGCTCAAAATGGTGGCCAACTGTAGGGAGGTTGAAAAGATAGCTCTGTGGCAAAACTCACTGGGTCACAGAGTGACCGGGGCCTTGGACCAGGAGAAGGGCGCCCAGGGGCCACCAGCACAGGCTTCCTCAGCTTCTGGGTGAGTGGTGCTCCAGACTTGGCTGGCCAAGGGGACAGACAGCTGTCCCCGTACCCAGAGGTGACACTGCTACAAACTCATCTCAGGTTCCCTTCCTCTGCTAACATGACAGTTCTCCTTAGGAATGCCTGTTTTTCGACTGCACGTCTATTATACATGAACTTGGATTTCTAAACATCCTGTGCAAAAGACTTACGTTGTAAATAGCGATTTTCCCCCATAGAGGATAAAAATTGTTCCAAAACAAGTATTAAGAGAGTGGACTTTCCTACACGTATATCCCTCGTCATTTGGGAGACAAGTACATTTTTGATTCTTGTTTGCTAGTTGGATATAAGTGATTTGAAGACAGCAGTGCCTAATGTCTCATTAGAGCTCTTGAAAAGCATACTAAAACTCGCACTTAAAATAGTAACACTGACACCAGAAGTTAAAGAAGAAATGAAATGCTTTAGTCAACTGAAAGCTTTAGATGTTTTGCATTTCCTCCATTCATACCATAAAAATCCTAAATGAATCTCTTTAACTTGCATTTGGTTCCTCTGGCTCCATGCAGTTAGAGCATATTTTCACCAAGAAATTTTCTATTTTCAGTGAGGAAAAACTGAGGTTTATGTTGAATGCCACCATTCCCATTACAGCATTCCTCAGGCAAAGTAAGGATGACCTCAGCACGTCCTTATAAACCCCAAGGAGTTTACAACTATGCCAAGAATGTGCCACTGGGGAAACTTGCTACAAAGGATCAGAGAAGGAAACTGAGTTTGGGCTTTGATGTGCAAACCAAAGCAGGGCAAAGAATGAGGCAATCTGCAAAAGACTGACGGGGGTGGGGGGGGTGGAGGGGGGAATGACACACCTGATTCGATAAAAGATGTCATTTAATATTTTTTTAAGATTTTTTACTTATTTGTCAGAGAGAGAGAGAGAGAGAGAGAGAGAGAGAGCGAGAGAGAACAAGCACAAGCAGGGGGAGCGGCAGGCAGAGGGAGAAGCAGGCTTCCCGCCGAGCAGGGAGCCCGACGACGACGCTGGACTCGATCCCAGGACCCCGGGATCATGACCTGAGCTGAAGGCAGACGCTTAACCGACTGAGCCACCCAGGCGCCCCTAAAAGGTGTCATTTTAAAAAAGCATTTATCTTGAATGCTAATGGAACTTGTGGTTGAGTCGAGTTTTTAGCTTCTGAGGTAATGGAATTGTTTTATTGTTACTTTATATTTGTAACCTTTTTCTCGATAATGTGGCGCTTTATTCTTCCAACCTGAGTTACTATGCAGTAGAACACAGGGGCTCACTCTCTTCATTATCATTTCCCAGTCTAAAAGATGTTATTAACTAAGGGACGTGTCCTTGTCCTCAGCTTGTAAACCGGGTTAATATCAAATTCAGATCCAACGATGTGATGTTGGCAGAGTGCCTAGCACAGCGCCTGAAATACAACTGGTGGTTGTTGTGTCTTAGCAGCATTTCAATTTCCTATTTCCCCTCTAATGATGCTGAGGTTCAGAAGGGCACACTTTCTTAAGGAGAGCCAGGATTCACCCTGGTCTTTCGATTGCAGATTCCAGGCTTGTTCCATGGAACCACAGAACCATGCCCACCTAGCAGCAGTGCCTTATGGTATCCTAGCTCATTTCCCCATCTCTCTCAGTCCCTCTGACTGGGCCGTCCAGGGCATCTTGGATGTCTTCCTCTTCTAAGTGCCACACCTGCAGGTCCATGGAGAGTTCTGTGGCTTCTCTGTACCACCCTCCACTTTGCACTCCCAGCACACCACTTCAGGCAGCTTCTGCAATTGCAATACCTATTAACTGGCCTCGCTGTGGCCAATTTCTCATTGCTCCAATATGTACATAATTCCCACAACATAAAACTTCCCGAAGCTGGGCTTGATCACATTCCTCTCCCACTGGGAAAACTTCAGTGACTTCCCCTTGTTCCTTGGGTTGAAGATGAAGACTTTCACTTAGTATTCATCCCTGTACCCATCCAGGCATGCATGCATCCATCTATCCATTCATCCATCTACCTATCCATCCATGCATCCATGCATCCATCTGCCCATCCAGTTATGCATCCATGAATCCATCTGTCCGTCCATCCATCCATCCATCCATCCATCCATCCATCCATCCATCCGCCCATCCATTCATCCATCCATCCATCCATCCATCCATCCATCCATCCATCCATCCATCCTTTCACCCAAGGAGTTTTAGGTGTTGGGGATTCAAGGGTGAACAGACAAAACTCTCTGCCTTCATGGAACTTACATTCTAGACAGGAAGAAAAGAAAAAGAAGAGAAACAAAATAAATGGGTAAAATACCCAGTCTGTTTAGACAGTGCTATTTGCTGGGGAAAAGGCACAGAGCAGGGATAGGAAGACCTGGGAAAAGGAGATGTTGAGTGAGAGACTAGCCAGAGAAGGCATTCCTGAGAAGATGGCATGTGAATGCATCAGATTGGAAGGAAGTAGGGGAGTGAACTGTGGGATGTTGGGGAACAGCATTCCACTTTGGGAACAGAATACACAAAGGCACCAAAGCAGGAGATGCCCCTCCCAACTAAATGTCCTCTCCCTCCTTTAGCCCCGGAGACCCCCAGGGCTCTCACCATGGTCTGCCTGGCCTCCTACTTCTGTTCTTATCTGGCACTCTCCGGACTGCAGTGAAAGCCACGTGGGGGCAACACCACTCACTCTTCCTGGAGATACGGTTAAATGTTTGTGTCATTCAGAGACTGCCCCAGGGAGGGCCCATCTGAGGCAGGTTAAGGGCCAGAATTCACCAGGCATCCAAGGGCCATGGCCCTTGGTGTTCCTGACTGAAGGGTGCCCCGTGTCTTTGGTCTGAGCAAAGGCCATGCCCTTCCTTTTCATCCCAGGAGGTGGTGTAACATCGTTAAAGGCGCATGTGTGTGTTCGGAGCATGCCAGTCTCATTCCCCGGGCGTACTTTCTCTGTTCTTGCTCTGTGGGAGCCCACGGGTCTCCCGGGCATGGGGGACTGAGTCATCAACTCCAGACTCAGAGGCCACACCCATGGGACACTACCAGAGGCCGCGGCAGCCATCTTGACAACCCTCTGCATGTGGGAAGAACATATTCAACTCAATATATTTTCACCTCTTTCAATGCCTTTTTATGTCCTTTTTAAATGCCTACTTTTAGGGTATGTTTTATAAAGTGCCCAATGTAGAGTTGAAGTTGTGTCGAATTTACGAATAAAAATGCTTTTGCGGGCAGATGTACTCAAAACTCTTTTACCAATGAGATTCATGCTCAAAACCCATGGAGACCATTTGTCCAACAGGAATTGTGATTGAAGTCCCAATTTTCTTTGAGCTTTGTCCTAATGATCAAGTTAAGAAAGAGAGCAGGAAAAATGTTCTTCTTTTTGATCTCCAAAGGAATTTCCATTCTTGTTCTCTTTTAGGAATAATCAGGGAACTGGGCTCTGAGAGGCCAGATTTGGGCGCAGGAATTTATTGCTTTTAGCATTGCTTTATTACTGGTAAAATCTGCTCAGTCACAGGGAGGGGCCTCCATTTCAAAGAAAATGTAAAACAAAGCAGGTAACCTTTCTGCTGATGGGCTTCAAGGTCCTAACCAGAACCCCCCAGAACAAACAGGCAAGTGGTGGTTCTCCCAGGATGGGGGACGATGCCTAAAATAAGAATTCCAAATCTGAAATAAGAAAACCATCTTAAATGAAGATCACCTTTATGTTTAATAAACATTAATCTTCTGGATCTGTAGGGTAACACAGAAGAAATGCTATTAATACTAACCTTCAGCCTGGCACACTTCTGATAATTTGAAAAATAGAAGAGCCTGATTCATACAAGACAGTGTACACATAATTTGTATTTCTGGGATAATCCAGAACTTTCAAGGACTTAAATAAATAATATGGGTGGGCTTATTAATGCCAGCGCCAAAAAGGATCGATACAGTCAGTGGTGAAGCTGCTAGGGACGCCTGGGTGGCTCAGTGGGTTAAGTGGCTGCCTTTGGCTCAGGGGTCATGATCTCAGGGTCCTGGGATCGAGCTCCCTCTCCCTCTGCCCCTCCCCCTGCTCACGTTCTCTCTCTCTCTCTCTCTCTCTCTCTCTCTCAAATAAATAAATAAATAAAATCTTAAAACAAATGGTGAAGCTGCTAACCATGTATTTTAGCAGAAGGGCACGCATGCTCTGTTAAAGCTTATGGTGGAGATTTAAAAAAAATTGGTATCATCAAAAAAAAGGAAAAGCAAAAAAAAAGAGAAGAGAAGAAATAAAATGAAACAATCAGTTGATTAAGAAAAAGCAGGGAGGAAGAGCATGTTCAAATTTATACCTTAAAAAAGAGGTCAGGGTTCATACAGGATTTCATCTCGCTTGTTAAATTCCACAGGCACTCAAAATCCCATTAACTTTTGTTTCCTTATTACCTCACTCTTTCCTTAGTACATGAAGGTTAACCACCCCTCCGTAATTTCTTGGAAATGCACTGCTTACAGGGCTTAAAATGGAGAAACAGCCATAGGCAAATCAGAACTATCCTTAATGAATGACCTGCAGACCAGCAGACAGGGATTAAGGGAGGTAACCTTCATTTAGAGATGACTGGGGACAAAGCCACCCTAATTAATCATCCCTTATTTGCTCTCTTTAGTCTATTCCTTTCTAGACCCACCTTAGTTTAACCACTGATTTTAACTTCTGCCCAGGGGCCTTCCTCAGCAGGGGCGTGATCCTGAGGTGACAAATCCCCGGGGCAGGAAATGTACTGGGAGCGGGTTAGCCACAGTCCGCCCCTATGCTCCTCACTCCCCGGACCTGGTTCTCTCTCATTCCAGTGCGCAGCCTGCACTCATTCATTCCCATCAAGTAAATCCCTTTCCCTCCAAAGCATGAGCTCCCCTTTCTTGTGTGAACACTGACCGAAGAGCCCTCATCCTTTCCGTGCCATGTTCCACGCTCATCTGGGAAGAACGGACGCGGCTGAACCCTGGCCAGGATGTGTGCTGCCGGGAGGTGGAGGCCAGGTGTCTTTCTAGTAGGTTCTCCCGGGGAACCTGGCCCTGGGCTGGGGCCCTGCAACAGCCTATGGATCCCTGGGGGAGGCGTCCAGCTATGTAAGGTCGGGGGAGGAGCGTGGAGCAAAATTGAAACCTCTGAGTCTGTAAAACCAAATAGAAAACACAGTTTTTGAGAACTTTCCTATGCAGTTTGTATCCACACCCACTTTAAAAACTCAGGAATCTGCTCGGAAATTGTTTTCTGCCAAATGCGGGAGAAAAAAGTGTGCCGTGCGTGTTTTCCTGCTCTTTGCATCTCCACCCCCAGGCCCTGTTTCCCCGTCTGTAGCTTTGAGAAGTTACCAACGGGGCCAGAGCATATGCTGTCCTTTTATACTTAACGTGGCCTTCTTCGCTGATTATTTACAAGTCTGATAATAAGTTGCAGGAGGAAGCATATCCTGTCTTCATGAGGATGACACAATGACTTCAAATATACTTAGGAAAAAAATAAACTATCCACACAGAGCAAACAACTTTGGATATTAACACTCGCCCTCAGAAAAGAGAACAACTGTGCCAACTTTGTTTGTTGGGGAGGTTTGGGTGTTGCTGCCAAGTGACGAGAACTTGGCCACACACCTCTGCACCATGGGCGTCTGGGAGGGAAGGGCTGTCTGTCCTCTTGGGTCTAGAACCAGTTTACTGGTTGTGAGTTGTCAGCTCCCCAACATTTAAGAAAGTTAGCTGTCAATATTGAAAAACTGGGAGGTTTCACATAGAAATAGAGTATCTGGCTTCTTGGGGGGTAAAGAAAGGAAGATGTAGCCATTCAGGGCCCAGAGGCCCACACGGCTATGGCTGACCTGGGAGGCTAAACCCTGTGCTCTCCAGACATAATTGTCCCCATCGCTCCGGACCCCAGACCCCAAAGGCATTCCAGCTCTCGGCCTCTGGCTTAATTTAGTAGTCAGCAAAAATAGATTATTAGTCCCTTGCTGTGAGCCAGACCCAGAGGGGTAGGGGGACGCGAGAAGCTGCTCACCACCCCCCGCCCCAGGGCTCACAATGTTCTCTGTCACATAATCCACTTCGAGTAATACACACAGAGAGCATGTCGTCACTCCTCACTTGGCAATTCTTTATTTTTTTCTGGCCCCTTCACTGGCACATTTCCGTAAGTGACTCTTTGGACATTTGCCGAATGTTCTCTTCCACCCCTGAAATTATATGGTAATGGAAGCGAACGGTGGAGACATTAGGTTAGGGGTGACACAGATTCTGCTCAAACGTCTACAAACCACAGTTGGTTTCTTTGGAAATTGTTCGTAAGACGTGACTGGGTCATACCAGGGCGGCAGACAGCCCAGCTAAGAATTAGAACCTTAACGCACTTATAACACACTTACAGACGTCTACACAATGAGCTTGTGATTGACGGAGGCAGAAAGGTTTGGTCATGGGTGGCCTTAGCAGACGGGGTTAGAGATGATTGCAAAGTAGCCAGAGATGCACGTATTTTCAGAATGAGGCTTTTAAGATCATTCTTTAAAAGACCATTTAAGGGGCACCTGGGTGGCTCAGTTGGCTAAGCGTCTACATTTGGCTCAGCTCATGATCTCAGGTTCCTGGGATGGAGTCCCGCCTCTGGTTCCCTGCACAGCAGGGAGTCTGCTTCTCCCTCTCCCTCTGCCCGCCCCCCCCCCCCGCTTGTGTGCGAAATCTTAAAAAAAAAAAAAAAGACCATTTAAGCTGCCTTTGTAAAAATCTAGGATACAGTTTGATCAATCTTCTTATGTTGAAATAACTCTTAGGGAGATTGTGCCTGACTTCATCCTTTAAAGAAACCCTCCCCAAGAGTCTAAGCTGGCCTGGCTTTTCTATCCTGAAGGAGGTCACGGTGGTATTACTACCCTCTGTAGAGGTGAATTAGGTGGCATATACAGTAATCAACCACGGGTCTGCTGAGCCCCCACCCCCTGCAGCCCCTCAACCAATGAATAAATTCAATAGACACTGGCTGCTTCCGGACCCTGAGACAGATGTTCTGTGCAAGAGATTTATTTGGGGGGTGCTCCTGGGCTCAATACCCAAGAAAAAGAGGGTGGGGGTGGTAAGAGGAGAAAAGGAGACTGGGCAGAGGAAGACCAAGACTACAATGTTCCAGCGGAAGCTTTGCTGGTCCTGTGGGGTGTTCTGAAGATGGCCCGATCCTCACTGGAGCAGAAGGGCTGGGTGTTGATACCCCCACATTGGTCAGCTCTGGGACAGCAGCCACCTGGAGAAGGGGTGGGGAACTTAGGGAGGTGGCTCTCCTCAGCTGAAGTGATCTCCAAAGTGGGCAATCGCCAAGGGCAGCTGGAGGGCAAATCCTTTATTACTGAAGGGTCCTGGAGTGTGTTACTGTGTCCACCAACCAACCAACCAGCCAACCAACCAACCAACCACCCATCACTCCCAAGATCAAGGAACCAATAAGTTCTGAGGTCAAAGATTTGGACACTAAGTTAATCATCTGAAATAGCTCACAAATAGGACAGACTTTAAATTGGACACCATGAGAATACTACTGATTCCACTCCAGATCATTAGCTCACCTATCCACATTAAGGAACTTCAAAAAAAATATGTGGTTAAAAAAAAGGCAGTAAGCTCAACAGTTTTATTTTTATTTTTTTTTAAGATTTTATTTATTTATTTGACAGAGAGAGAGACAGCGAGAGAGGGAACACAAACAGGGGGAGTGGGAGAGGGAGAAGCAGGCCTCCCGCGGAGCAGGGAGCCTGATGTGGGGCTCGATCCCAGGACCCTGGGACCATGACCTGAGCCGAAGGCAGATGCTTAACGACTAAGCCACCCAGGCGCCCCAACTCAACAGTTTTAGACTCTCAGCATTAATCATGTCAATTGAAAACTCAACAATTTTACTCCTAGGAATTTATTCTAAGGAAATCCACATAGGTGTGTGCAAAGATTTGGATGCAAATGTATTCCCCCACAATGCTGCTTATGCAAATCACATACCAAAAGCAACCTCAACATCCAACCAGTGACCAGCTAATTAATATGCTGAATCCACTCCACTGACTATAGAGCCTCTCACAAGAAGGAGGTGAAAACTATCTCATGACACAATAAAGATGTTCACAACTTGCTGTTAAGAGAAAAAAGCAGCTTACAAAACAATGTTTATTGCTGTGATCCATTTTGGTGAAAAGAAAAAGTGTGCATGTTAGTATGAGGTGGCAATGTTTTCCTTTTTTCCTATTTGGACTTAACTAGTATTTCCGTGGTGAACACTTATGACATTTGTAATAACCAAAGACTCCTCTTTCCCCTCCCCCCACTATCTCTTGTATATCAATGGTCACAGAAACCTTGGTTAACAGATAAGCTATTCAAGGTTAAACTTAGGGAGAGGAAATCTACCTTCTTTTTTTGCATAATGGTGTGGTATGTGGCTTTAATTTCTTTGCCCTGCGAGTATTTGATACACACAATTCCCAAACCTGGTGTTTTATAACCCATGAATATTCTGGGGTGCCAACTGTTGAAAGAATCCCATCTCTTACCTACATATTTAAAAAAAAAAAACGGATTTCACTGGAAAATATTTTTTCTTTTCTTTAATTTTATTATGTTAATGTTAGTCACCACACAATACATCATTCATTTTTGATGCGGTGATCCACAATCCATTGTTTTCGTATAACACCCAGTGCTCCATGCAGTACGTGCCCTCCTTAACACCCATCACCAGGCTAACCCATCCCCCCACCCCCCTCCCCTCTAACATCCTCAGTTTGTTTCTCGGAGTTTCTAGTCTCTCATGGTTCCTCTCCCCCTCCAATCCCCCGCCTTCATTTTTCGCTTCCTTCTCCTAATGTCCTCCCTGCTATTCCTTATGTTCCACAAATAAGTGAAACCATATGGTAATTGACTTTCTCTGCTTGACTTATTGCACTTAGCATCATCTCCTCCAGTGCCATCCATGTTGATGTAAAAGTTGGGTATTCATCCTTTCCGATGGCTGAATAATATTCCATTGTGTATATGGACCACATCTTCTTTATCTTTTGTTTTTCTTTGATAACCTCTTTCGCCAACCATTTTTATCTGGTGAAGTGGCCAGATATCAGCTGTGTTGACTGGGCCATTCTCGCTAGAGTCAAGGCCACGGACTGCCCGGGGACCGTCACGAGGCTGTCCTGCTCCACGGTGCTGAGCTCTGCACAAGCATGAACAAGTCTCATGAGGTACATTCTGCAGGCTCCAGGGTGTGGCTGGCAGAACATATCTGATTCCGGAAAATCTCCTACCCAGGACTTGCAGACGACCCCCAGCACGCTGCCTGCTCTGAGCAGAACTCTCAAATTCTTTTTTGTCACTGCCATTCCTCACCTCTTCTCCTTCCTCATTTCTCTACTCTTCTTGCTGTCCCAGAGTCGCATTCCAGATCTCCTCCTTTCTCCTTGGGATGGCCCTGCCCTCCGCATCTCCCTTCTAGCAAGACTGGAATGTTACCTAATGAACTTGTTTGCCCATTACAGCATTAATGGTGAGGATAAGGCCTCCCAGAGCAGATGTATTTAAGCCGCAAATTATGAAGAGCAAAGTCTCATCCCCGAAGGAGCGAATGCACGGCTGAGAGGAAAGTTCCAGGCAGCAAATCAGTTACAGGGAAAACTGCCCTAGACAGGTGGGTTTTTCTGGGGCTGGGTTCTACCTACCTGGAGATGAAACGTGTATGTTTTGAGCACCTTTACTGAGCAGATTCTTATGTGGGCTGTTTGGGATTAAGAACAGACGTTCAAGTGTAAAGAAAAGCCATCCATTTGTGCATTTCATTCAACTATCATCTATGAATCCCCAGCCTCGTAGGACTTTGACCAGAGAACCCAGGCACACCATGCCCGGGCTTCTGACGACAGACCTGTCAGCTAATATAGCTGGGTGTTGTGTGAAGCCACGAAACTTGTGATAATTGATCAGGCAGTTACAGAATATATTTCCCGAATCAGAAGCTCTGTGTTTTTTTAAATTTTTTTTTTTAAAGATTTTTATTTATTTGACAGAGAGAGTGAGAGAGGACAAGCAGGGCAAGCAGCAGACAGAGGGAGAGGGAGAAGCAGGCTCCCCTGCTGAGCAGGGAGCCTGATGCGGGGCTCGATCCCAGAACCCTGGGATCATGACCTGAGCCAAGGCAGACACTTAACTGACTGAGCCACCCAGGCGCCCAGAAGCTCTATGTTTTAGTAAGTCATCTAAGTGATGGGATGCACGCTCAAGTTTGAGCACCTCTGGTGTACATAAAGGGCCTACACAGCATAGCTCAGGGCAAGCAAGTTTGGGGTGAATGGTAGCTGGTACTACCATTATACATTCTGGGGATCTTCTGGCTACTTTGTTGCATTTGAAACAGTTTTTAAAGGTACACAAGAAAAAAAATCTTTTTTTTTTTTTAAGAATTATTTATTATTTATTTTGAGAGAGTGAGAATGAGAGAGAGAGAGCACATGAGAGGGGGGAGGGTCAGAGGGAGAAGCAGACTCCCCGCCGAGCCGGGAGCCCGATGCGGAACTCGATCCCGGGACTCCAGGATCATGACCTGAGCCGAAGGCAGTCGCTTAACCAACTGGGCCACCCAGGCGCCCAAGGAAAAAAAAAATCTTTTGACCTGCCCTTCAGGTGTGAGATCAGACTGACCACGGGACATTCGGCAAATGCCAGACAAGGGGGCCATGCAAAATTCCCCTTTCCCCCTTCAGCCTAAGGCTCAAGGGCAGCCCAGGCTAATTCTGATAAAATAGCTGCAGAAGAAAAGTTCTAAGAGAAGCGGGGCGGGGAAGGTGGACAGCATGCCCTATTCCGAGAGGCTGTACCAGGGGGAGGTGGACCTGAGTCTCCAAAACCGTAAAGACCTACTTCTTAGGGCATGGTGAGCCGTCAGAGAACCCACCTCGGGCTCAGCACAGGGCCTGGTCAGTAGTGGACACGCAGTTGGAGTGAACCGTGACCGTACTCCCTTTCCTCTCCTGCCCTCCATCCCACGCTTCAGCATTCCACTCACTTCTTCCAGCTTTTTCTGACTAGTGTTAGCATGGTCTATCCTTCTCTGCCCACTTACTTTTAATCTACATGTGTCCTTGTATTTATAGTTAATTTCTTGTTGATGACATTGTGGGAGAGCATTTTTTGATCACCTATGACAATCTCAGTCTTTAATTGGTGCATTTAGATCACCGAACACTCAAAGTGATCTCATGTAGTTTGATTCATGGCTACCATGTTGGTTATAGTTTCTGACTGTTTTTTAAATCGCTGCCTGTTTCTTCTCCCCCTCCTTCTTTCCATCTCTCTGGTTCGTTCCTCCACTGCCCTTTCCCCTTCTAGGAGGGCGCCTTCACTGGGGGGCTGTCATGGGGGTGACAGGGAGGATACCACCTTGTGGGTGGTCATGGGTGTCTACGTAGGCTCAGGGCAGGCCTGTTTATAGGAATGGATGTCTGGAAGCCTTACCCAGTTCTCTGCAGGCTACTTGACAGCAAGAGGACCTGGCACACAGGGAGGAAGACGGGTCTTGGGAACATTCTAGAAGGTGAGCCTTGGAAAACACACTAGCACGGCCCCTTGGTTGAGATATTCCTAACTTGGGCGTCAGGAAACAGCCTGTCCCTCTCTTCCTGTCAGCCCCGCTTTGGCCCCCGTTGGCTCACAGGAGAAAATCCAGCATCTAAAGCACGAGAGGCTCCTGTGACCTCCACACAGGTCCCGCCACACTGTCTTGGCGCATCAGTGGCTCCCCAGGCTTGGGGTTCAGGGCTCAGGGGCTTTCATCCAAGCTGCTTCCTCTGCCGGGAGCACCGCCTGCATCTTCTCCTGGCCGAGGTCCACTTGAATAATAATTTGAATGTCATGTCCGGGGGCACAGAAATTGCCCCAGGGCCCATGGCTGTGGTTAACTTTTCTGTTAGGCACTCCTATTCCTTCCTAGCACCTATGATGCCTGCAATTGCTTCTGGGTTGATCTCTTTAACATCCATTTTCCCTGCTGTGCCCTCCTCAGAAGTTGGAAAAACAACGGTCTAACCATGTTTTCAATTATTTGAAAACATGACATAGAGCATCGAGTTAGCAATTTACATGTGATGTCTGGTGTACCAGAATATGACACACTGGGCTTAATTCTGCAGTAGATTTATTCTGATGATCTGCACCACAGTTTTTCCTCTTGCTGTAACAACTTATACAGAGGGTGTGATCTACGTATAGTGTGTCAAAGCCAAGGTTTAGAATTTGCTACAGGAGCAGAATACGTACTGAATTTTGTATGAAGAGCTATTTGTTTAAATTACACAGCTAGGCTATCTTGCCACTTTTAAAATGAATTCAGAAGAGGTCCTAAAAAATTAAAATCAAGACTACAGGTGGGTATATGTTTAGATGTTTAAGGTGCATTTGCATGGTGTGATGAGAATATAAATAAAAGGCACAAGGGTTGCTATAGGATTAAAGTACAGGGCTGATCCCCAATAGCCAAAGCAATCTTGGGAAAGAAGAACAAAGCTGGAGGTACCTGCTCTCTGATTTCAAACTCTATTACAAAACATAGTATTCAAAACAGTATGGCGCTGGCACAGAAACAGGCACACAGATCCATGGAATAGAATAGAAAAGGAACCCAGAAATAAAGCCGCGCTATATAGTCAATTAATCTATGACAAAGGAGGCAAGGATGTCCAATGGGGAAAAGACAGTCTCTTCAATAAATGGTGCTGGGAAAACTGGACAGCTACCTGCAAAAGAATGAAACTGGGGGCACTGGCTCAGTTAACTAGCATCTGCCTTCAGCTCAGGTCATGATCCGGGGTCCTGGGACCTTTGGCTTAGGTCATGATCCCAGGGTCCTGGGACCTTTGGCTCAGGTCATGATCTCAGGGTCCTTAGATCAATAGCCCCACGTTGGGCTCCCTGCTCAGTGGGGCATCTGCTTGAGATTCTCCCTCTCCCTTTGCCCCTCCCCCCACTCATGCTCCCTCTCTCTCAAATAAATAAATAAAATCTTTTTTTTTTTTTAATGAAACTGGATCACTTTCTTATGTAAAAAAATAATTCAAAATGGATTAAAGACTTCCATGTAAGACCTGAAACCATAAAACTTCTAGAAGGAAACAAAGGCAGTAAGCTCCTGGACGTCAACCTTAGCAATATTTTTTGGAGCCAGTCTCCTCAGGCAAGGGTGACAGAAGCTAAAATAAACAAATGGAACTACATCAAATGAAAAAGCTTCTACCCAGCGAAGGAAACCAATAACCAAACGAAAAGACAACCTACTGACCGGGGATATTTGCAAATCATGTAACCAATAAGGGGCCAGTATCCAAAATATATAAAAAACTTATGCAATATAATATTAAAAAAAAAAACCTGATTAAAAAAATGGGACAGAGGAGTTGAATGGACATTTTTCCAAAGGAGAAATACAGATGGCCAACAGGCCCATGAAGAGATGCTCCACATCACTCGTCATTGGGGAAAATAACAAATCAAAACCACAAGGAGATACCACTTTACACCTGTGAGATTGGCTAGCATCAAAAACACAAAAAATAACAAGTGTTGGTAAGAATATGGAGAAAAGAAAAGCTTTGTCCCCTGTGGTAGGGATGTAATTGGTACAGCGACAGGGGAAAACCAGTAAGGAGGTTCCTCAAAAAATCAAAAATAGAACTACCATAAAATCCAATAATTTCACTTCTGGGTATTTATCCAAAGAAAATGAAAACACCAATTCAAAGAAATATATGTACCCCTATGTTCATTGCAGCCTTATTTACAGTAGCCAAGATACGGAAGCAGCCTAAGTGTCCATCAGTGGATGATTGGGTAAGGAAAACATGTGGTGTGTATCTATATCTCTGTGTCTACAGTGGAATATTACGAGCTGTAAAAAAGAATGAAATCTTTCCATCTGGGACAACATGGATGGATCTAGAGGGTATAATGCTAAGTGAAATAAATCTGAGAGAAAGACAAACGCTGTATGATTTCACTTATGTATGGAACCTAAAAAACAAAACAAATGAACAAAACCAAATAAAGCAAAATCAAACCCAGACTCATAGATACAGGAAACAAACTGCTGGTTCCAGAGCAGAAGGGGGCCGGGGAGCAGGCAAAATAGTGAAGGGGATAAAGAGCTACACTTCCAGTTTTAAAATAAAGGCGTCATGGGGATGTAACGTACAGTGGCACAGTGGATACAGTCAATAGTACTGTAATAACTTTGTATGGGGACAGGTGGTAACTAGACTTGCCTTGGGGATCATTTCATAATGTATAAAAATATCGAATCACTATGATTTATACCTGAAACTCATAAGATATTATATGTCAATTATGCTTCAATAAAAAAAATGTAGGTCTAACATATGCCAATCACACTTTAACTTTGTTTTTGTAGTTGAAGAATATATGTAGCACTGAAACCTTGACTTGGTGTAACTATGTTACAGGAAAGTAGTGGTTGCATTCTTTATTGTCCATCTTCCTTTTGTTATCCTACAAAGTTGGTGCTTGAGCATCAAGCTGATTTCACTGGCACATGGGAAAAAGCAGATGTGGTCTGCAAGGAATGATTTCCTCTGTGAAGCATTTTCAGATGGCATTCAGTGCCCAGGTAAGCAGTAAGCCCTGCAATCCTTTGGGGACAAATGTGTGGATTTTTTTTTTTTTTTTTTTTTTTGAGGTGGGATGGGGCAGAGAGAGTATCTTAAGCAGGCTCCACAGTCAGTGTGGAGCCTGACGTGGGGCTCGGTCTCACAACCCTGAAATCATGCCCTGAGCCAAAATCCAGAGTTGGACACTCAACCGACTGAGCCACCCAGGCGCCCCAATGTATGGATATTTTGAAATGTTTTCCGATAATTGCATAGTTTGGGCGCATTTTTACCTGATGGCATTGTTTCTTATAATAAAACCCACTGTGTTTCCACAGCTGGCCCAGTTCTGGGCACCCAGGAGGTGGCTCAGTCACTATCTGTTGGCCAAGTGACTGAATGAATCAATGATCATGCACTCTGTAAACTCCAAAATATTGACCCAGACAGAGGAATTTAGGGAAAAAAAAGTAATTGGCACCTTTTAAAACTTATAAATGAGAGGCACCTGGGTGGCTTAGTCAGTTAAGCGTCTGACTCTTGATTTCAGCTCAGGTCATGATCTCAGGGTCCTGAGATCGAGCCCCATTTTGGGCTCCACACTCACTGTGGAGTCTGCTTGAGATTCTCTCCCTCTCCCTCTGCCCCTCGCCCTGGCCCCCCACCCTGGCTCATGCTCTTGTGTACTCTCTCTCTCTCTTTAAATAAATAAATAAATAAAATCTTTTAAAAAAAACCTTGTAAATGAGTGGGGGTTGATATTTCAGTCATCTAGCACTCCTTTCCCTACTCACTCCACAAGCATTATCTGAGCATCTTCAGTGTCTGAGGGGCCACACTGGCCCCCATGAGATCCGGGGATTGAGACACGGCCCTGCTCTTGGGAAGCACCCACCCAGGTCGGAGTAAAAGGCCCAGACACAGACCTAACCCTCCAGTGTTCGCAAGCACTGATATGAGCCATGCGTGTCACAGAACAGGGAGCAGCAAGTCCTCCAAGGTCGGGAAGCAGATAGATGGAGGTAATTTATATGTGACTTTATGTTGATAAAGCTGAATGGAATTCACCGGCCCACTGTCACTGGTGTCACAGCCACTGGGAGGCCCCTCCTAAGCCCTGTGCCTGCAGTCTGGGGCAGGGGGCAGCCTGGACTGGCCTTCTGGGTTCAGCAGCCCCGTATACTTCTCAGTGGGATGTGATCCCTCAGAGAAACCAAATCAGAACACTAAAGCAAAGCAAAGTCACAAAAGCAGCAAACCCCCCACCCCCCAGCCTTGTTTCAAGGTCATCACCTCAAGTTTGCCCCTTGCTCACGTGGGAGATAAGAGCATTGCACCTGCCGGTCAGCACCTGTTAGCCACCCTTCCAGAACCCAGCCAGAGTTCCATCTCAATCCCGCCTGGCATTTCTGCACAGAAGCCTGCGTTGGTGGAGTCCTAGTGCTGGTTGCCCACAGAAAACCAATGTGAGCCGTGACCAAGAAAGTCGTTTTAGAAATGAGGAAGTGGATCTCGGGCTCCTTGTGGTTTCTGATGCAAACTGCAGCAATGTGGGGCAGGGGTAAAAGGAAACCCTGAGGAAAGTAGATGTGTGCTCTCCCTTTGCTCTTGTGGAGCATGAGGGAGACGAGCCCGTGTCCCATTGTACACTGTTCATCACCGCGCGGGTCCTCCACCTCCCCCCCCGCCCCCCCAAGTACCGGCAGCTCTCCCCACCATTGCTGTGACCCCGACATCTCCCCTGGCTTTTCAAGCGCCCCCAAGGGGACAACTCCGGGATCTAAGATGAAGCAGGCTTGTTCTAACATGCTAAGAACAGCCCCGGCATGCCAACACGTTCGTACGTTCATCTACTTTCTTGGTCAAAAGCAAAGGAGAGCCTCTTTTCATACAGGGCGCCTTTAAAACGTATCATTTCAAAGGGGTCCAAAGAATCATCTGATTTTCAACTGCTCGGTTGAAAAACCCAGGCAGAAATGCTGAAGGATTTTGGTCAACCCTGAATGAAATGCAATTTCTCAGAGATACAGCATGCTCTTTGGTCATCTGAAGGACCGCAAAAGAAAGTGATTTGCAGAAATATCATGGCTAACAGCAAATGTCTCAGTGACTCAGAAGATGGTTAGCAATCACATGAGGCGAAAGTTCATCTTTTTCCATAAAAAAAACCCACAAAAATAAAAATTCTGCCTATTACCAATCTCCTCCAAACATTTACCAGCAGACTTACTCAACTTTGGCTCTAAGAACTTTTACAATTTACTAAATGTTGGCTCTATGTACTGACTCTATGTACTTGTTTGCTGTTTCTTCCTCATCATTAATTTTTTTAAATGTAGAAACCATTTTCTCCATTTCAAACTAAAGAGCTTTTAACTTAAAGTCACTGACTGGTATAATTGAACATTAAGTTATTTGAAAAACCCCAATAATGCCGCTATTGTTGTCAGCAGGTGTGTTAACTACTAGTTATTCTAGAAGCTGATGCAAAGGTTCCATAAATGTACACATGAAGGCAAAATCATCGTAGCTGAAGAGCAAAACTGTCTTTGTAGTTTGCAGATAAACAAAGCATTCTCAAATACTAAGCAAGCAAATAAGTCACGACAGCTCTCCAGATCAGAAAGTAGAAGTCACAAGGCCTGGCAATATCCACTGTTACCAGGAACTGAAGAATAGGAGGAAGCAGGCTGAGAATAGTGATGGGCTTTCCCCCGAGATGTATATTTTACAAGAAATGTTCAATTCCATTCGAGATATGGAAAGACAGTATGTTTTTCCCATAAGAAGGGGAAACAGGAAAGGTATAAGTAGCTTGACCCATTACAATGTCGTATTTGGAGAATGGAAAAGGTTGAGAAAATGATTAGTCATAAGTGCATGACTTATTAAAAATGACCTTCTGATAATAGGGACATAACCTGCATGAATGAACACTTCCCCAAAGCTCTATTTCGGTGTCCACACTTTTCAAAGTTCTACACAGTAAACAAGATAATGGATTCTGGAGGGTGGTGTTTTCTTTGGAACCCAAAGGGTCACAGAAAGATTCTCACCATGCTGCGGCCATGTTGCCCCCAGAATCAAGGGGCAATGGAGTCAGGGAATGGCTTGGGCCCCCAGCGCCCAGGAGTGTCAGGAACCTGAGCCCAGGCACACTCGAGAGAGGGGCATTTCCACTGGAGCCAAGAGGAGAGCTTTCATGGGCAAGCAGGTGGTCACTCAGGCCTACTGCTCTGGACATGCCACGCATCCCCCTCTCAGTTCCCCCTCACCTACCCCTGCCATGTAGGCAGAGAGCCCCTAGAAGATAGAGAATTTGGAAAATACAGTCCCAACAGAAAAAATAAAAAGGCCAAGAAAATGAGATAAATTAAGTATCTTGCCCACTGCTATGGATTGAATTGTCCTCCCAAACTCCCAAGTTGAAGCTCTAGCTCCCACTGTGGTGGTCTTAGGAGGTGGGGCCTTTGGGAAGTAGTTAGGTTTAGATGAGGGCATGAGGGTGGGACTCCCATGATGGGATTAGTGTCGTTACAGGGAGAGGAGGACAGGCAGGGATCTCTCGATCTCTCTCTCTCTCTCTCTCTCTCTCTCTCTCTCCCACACACACACACAAGTGAGTACACAGCAGGAAGGTGGCCATCCTCCAGCTTCACCAGAGGCACAGAGGACCAGAACCAACCAGGCCAGCTCCCTGATCTCCAACTTCCCGGACCCTAGACCTTGAGAAGGCACCGAGTCTATACAGTATTTTGTTCTAGCAACCTGAGCTAACATACCCCCTACCACTCAGCTTTAGACACAGGATTTTGAACCAAAGGCTGTGGATTCTAAGCCCATGTTCTTAACAACTGTGCTTTACCACTTTTGAGAAGCCCTAAATCAAGACATTCAGTGTACTTTTTGCTTTCAAAGTTACAAATGAAATCTGTCTTATATGGTTAGGTGTGTACTGAATGAATAAGAATTTGGAAATTAGCCTGTCAATGTTTAAGGGGTTACGAGGTACAAACTTCCAGTTGTAAAATAAGTAAGTCACAGGGATGAAAAGTACAGCATTGGGAGTATAGTCAGAAAGGTATTAACTTTGTATGGTGATAGATGGTAACTACACTCACTGTGAGCATCTGTGATGTATATAAATGTGGAATCACTCTGTTGTGCACCTGAAACGAATTACGATTGTATGCCAACTATACTTCACTTCAACAAAATCTTAAATAATCAAATTAGTTCTCTTAATAAAATGACATATCTTTGATATCTGCAAAAGCTCCCTGATGACCTCTTAAACCGGAAAAGCTGGGTTTTCAGATTTAAACAGGGAAAGCAGGGGCGCCCGGGTGGCTCAGTCGGTTAAGTGTCTGACTCTTGATTTTGGCTCAGGTCATGATCTCAGGGTTGTAAGATCGAGCCCCAAATCGGGCTCTGTGCTGGGCATGGAGCCTGGGTAAGCTTCTCTCTCTCTCCCTCTGCCCCTGCCCCCTGCTTTCTCTCTCTCTAAAAAAAGAATAAAATTTAAAAAAAAATAGGGAAAGCAGAGTTTTCAAAAGGGTAAAAATGATCAAAAATGTCAAGTCAATACATGCTCAGCATTTAAATTCTCTGCAATATCAACATTTTTCAAATATGAGTATAGTACTTTTTAAACAGCCTTATTTGAGATATAATTTAAATATCATTATAATACTTTGAAAATCTGTCTTTATATCGTGACAAACTGGTAATTTGCTTAACATCATAAGAAATATTGTGATGGCTGAAAAACATTGTTCATGGTAATTTCAAAAGCTATGATTAACCTCTATATCCACCAGTAAATCTACTAACGTCTGGTACAAAATGTGCCGGCAGAAGAATGTTGAATTGTCTTAATGCCATCTAAATAAAATGCTATTTCTTCTAGGTTATACTGTAAATCCAAGTGAAGGACTATACCAGAATATAAAGCAATTACAAAGACATGCATGCTGTTCCTGTCTGCGCTTATTTTGTGTGTTTCTTATTTTGTGCAGTTTGGATGATTTTGCTAAATTGCACTGCCAACACACTGGCTATCAACCACCCAAGAGGAATAGGGAGGTTTGCTGGCTGCTGAGATCTGACCGGTCATGTCTGAAGTTCTCCTTCGTTTGCCTTCTGTTACTCCTGCTCTCTGCTGTCTCAGCCCCTGTGAGGATGGGCCGCTGCCTGTCCCTGGCCGTGAGTGAAGTACTGTGTCAGCCTGCGCTGTCTGGGTCCCAGCATGCCCTGACCCATGCGGGCGGCCGCCCTTGAAGGCACTGGGCCGAAGAAGAGAGTCAGACAGCCAGGAGACACACTTGTGGCAGCCTGTGTGCAAAAAAGGTGAAATCTGCCATGAAGGCACTTTCTAGGACAGTCTCTGACTTTCTAGAATTATTATTTTCACTTCTTTACAGCAGTGTTCATTTTCTAACCTGGTGGTGGTTTAGGTGATGTTCTCATCTGCTTTTGAGTTTAGAAAGGCATCTTCTAGATGATGCGCTGTGGTCATTCAGAATCGGTATTAGTGGGTGGCTGCCCGAGACACCAGAATGACAATTTCTGGAGGTCAACTTGGAGAATGAATAATCTCTCACAGCCAGGGTGGTGCTGCTGCCCTGTTGAGTCCAGGCTAAAATGCGGCTGCACCAACCTGCTTTATTTCCGCTATACATAAAGCAACACAAGCTTTAACTCCACCAAGGGCATCGACCCCAGCAGTCCCTCCCTAAAGGACCGCACAGGGAGACAATGATGGGGGACTTGGTGGGAGGGCCACAGCCTCGGTGGCTTAGCCATGTGCAGGTGGGTGTGAACCGGTTTGTTGTTGACATCAATTCATTCATTCGCTCATTCATCCACTCGTTAAGTATCTACGACAGGCCCAGAAAAGACTCCACCAGGGTTCCCTGAAGAGTTGATGGGCCCCCAGGGGACCCCTGGCCACCCAAACTGAACCCAGGAGCTCCTGAACCCAGAATCCAGGTGTAATCCTGAGGCCCCTCCCCCAGGGGCACCTGGAGCTTAAGGAGGAGCAAGTCAGAATAGGGGAAGCATAACCGAGACTCCTAGGGGTGCCTGGGTGGCTCAGTCGTCAAGCGTCTGCCTTCGGCTCAGGTCATGATCCCAGGGTCCTGGGATGGAGCCCTGCATCGGGCTCCCTGCTCAGTGGGAAGCCTGCTTCTCCCTCTCCCCCTGCTTGTGTTCCTTCTCTTGCTGTGTCTCTCTCTGTCACATAAATAAATAAAATCTTAACAAAACAAAACAAAACTGAGACCCCTAAGTGGCCAAGGTCCACCCTGTTCTCTGCAAAACTCCCCCACCGCCTCCCGGTCCATGCTGTACTTGTCCAGAAATCTTCTCACAGAGTAAAACCATCTCTGGTGGCCCAAAGTATCATTTAGAAATTTCTGTGACTGTTGTTGCAATTCTTAACTTCCTTTTCTAAGTAGGCTCCATGCCCAGCGCGGAGCCCAATGTGGGGCTCGAACTCACGACCCTGAGGTCAAGACCTGCGCTGAGATCAAGAGTCTGATGCTTAACCCACTGAGCCCCCAGGCGCCCCGCAGTTCTTATTTCTGTGCTCTAATTCCAGACCTGCACACACAGAGAAAAGACCATGCAAGGACACAGCGAGAAAGCAAAGAAAGCAGCCATCTCCAAGCCAGGGAGAGAGGGGCTGCAGAAGAAACCAAGCCTGCCCACACCTTGATCTGCGGCTTCCAGCCTCTGTACTATGAGAGGAAAAAACATCTGCTGTTTCAACCCCCCATGGGAAACGAGTACAACCAGTATTTTAAGAGTATGTGACAATAGAAGATGCACCCATCTCGAACTACCACTCTTCCGTCAACATCCTTATTTATTTAAGGACTCTGCAGAGCAGCAGTTCCTGCCTGCAGATTGCCTTCATGTTTTCAAGGAAAACTCTCTGGAAGAAAATGATTAGTAAGGAGGGCTCCAGGCCACCGATGGAACACACAGGCAGCTGCCTCATCAGGTTTGGTGTTGTGTGCAGAGCTTTATCACGCATCTGATGGAATTTGCATCCTGCATCCTCCCATGGGATACCCACCTGTAAGTCAGTCCTTCATATATGCAAAACCACAACGGGGAAGTTGATAAAGTTGACAAGCCACTCTACGACAATGATTAAACTCACCTTTTCAAATGCCACATTCTTGGCAATCATTTAGAAGGGGATCATTTTTTCTTTTCCCCTAAACAAAACAGTGGAAAGGCTTTCTGAGGCACCCATTACACTCTGGGAAACCATCAAGGATATATGCATGCCAGTGGTAACTATTTTTACTCCTACATTCTGAACACTGTTTCTTTTCAACTAGAGTTTATGAAAGGTCGGCTGGCTGGCTTCTAACTGGAAAAGTCACAGAAATTTACCCTCGCAGAAAATATCTATACCAGTTTCTTCCTCGGAAAAATGAATGACGAATCCTGAATCATATTTCCTAGGATCTTAAAATAATGATGTCAATTTGCTGGTTTATTTGAAAATTCCATGGTAATAAAATAACCAGTTAAAGATTTAACCTACTTCCATTGGGGCAGTTGGGGAAAAAAGGCGGCGGAAATCAGTTCTGTCACTTTGGCTTCCCGATTATTCAGCGAGTCCAAACCCATGTTTTGACCATGGGTGGCTCTGAAATCCAGCATCGGCTCAAATGTCTGGGCTGGGAGACTACCCTCGTGAACATTCTTTCTTGACTCTTTCTTTATATCAGCCTTAAGGAATTCGTAAATCTCTGAGACCTCCTTCACAGGATGTCTAGCATTGCCCCCTTGGTCAGTGAAGGTGAAATCCCTTATTGTCTTTCTGAACTTTCTGGTCCCTTTTCCCTCAATGTCAGAGGATAAAGGCAAGAGGGGTGTGTAAAATATTTTTAGAATAAATGCTTAAGGGTAAGTCTCGTGGGTCCCACGGGAGACTTGAATGACCGAGAGTCGTAGAAATCGTCCTCATACTAAGAAAAGTCTAGCCAATGGAGAAAGGGAGGGAATCACCAGAACTTTCCAAGGCTTTGGCAGAGTTAGGGGCACATGGCCATGTACTCAGAGGATGAAATGAGGTTTGAGATGCTGGGTGGGAAGGCCAGCAGGGGACCCATGCTCCAGCCTGGAGAGATTCCTGCTGGGGGGTGGCTTGAATGCGATGTAAAGAGACTTTGGGTCCTGGACACCCAAGGGCTCTGTACGTATTAGCCTCAGGCAGCAAGCGACACCCCTTAGGGTTTGGCTTCTTGCTGACTCTGCAGATACAGCTCATTTATACACCCCTGGCCAGGGACAGCCTGGATTTTCACAGGGTGGCCCTGAGCCAGCAGCACTGTGAGCTTGTGAGAAAGGATGAACGGTGGCCCCACCTGAGATCTACTGAAGTACACTCAGCATTTGAACAATATTCCCGGGTCACCTATGCAGACTCTCTGGCAGCTTATAAACAACAGACATTTATTTTGCACAGCTCTGGAGGCTGGGACGCCCCAGATCGAGGGGCTAGCAGATCTGGTGTCTGGTGGGGCGCACTTCCTGGTTCACAGACAGCTGGCTTCTCACTGTGTCATCACACTCGTGAAGGGGAGAGGGAACTCTCTGGGGTCTCTTATATAGGTCACTAATTTCAGTCATGAGGTCTCTGCCCTCATAACTTAATCACCTCCCAAAGGCTCCAACCTCCTAGTACCATCACATTGGGGGCTGGGATTTCAGGGGGACACAAACATTCTATCCAGGGCACACGGTAAGGTTTGAGAAGGTTTCTCTTCTCAAACTTTCTCTCCCCTTCTACCCTAGACTAGGTAGGGGAGAGAATTGTGCTGATTACCATCTGATTGCTAAGTGATACCATGGGACAAGAACATCAAACCATCCTCGGGCAACTTGTAGACCAACAATCCTCCAAAGGAATCTTGCCAGAGTGTGCCACAAATGGCAAACAAGGCAAACCTGGTTTACAGGATTCTTCCAGAGAGAATGTTTACCGGGTTGCCAAGGACATCAGAGTCACCTAGAATGTCATCGATGCTGAATGGGGAATGTGAATGCTCACAGGGAGGCTCCACTTTTTTTTTTTTTTAAGATTTTATTTATTTATTTGAGAGAGAGAGTGTGCACAAGCCGGGGGTAGGAGCAAAGGGAGAGGAAGAAGAAGACTCCCCACTGAGCAGGGAGCTGGATGTGGGGCTCAATCCCAGGTCCCTGGGATCATGACCTGAGCCAAAGGCAGACGCTTAACCAACTGAGCCACGAGGCACCCAGCTCTACTTTTTTTTTTATTATATTATGTTAATCACCATACATTACATCATTAGTTTTTGATGTAGTGTTTCATGATTCATTGTTTGCATATAACACCCAGTGCTCCATGCAGAGCGTGCCCTCTTTAATACCGCTCAGCCACCATCACCGGGCTAACCCATCCTCCCTCCCCCCTCCCCTCTAGAACCCTCAGTTTGTTTTTCAGAGTCCATCGTCTCTCATGGTTCGCCTCCCCCTTGGATGGAAGGCTCCACTCTTAATTGAATTATCCCATTAGATACGCTGGTTAAAAATACATACATATATATATTCTTCCAAGCTATCATGATCGAATGCTCTATGTCCCTATCAAGCAATCAAGCATAGAGACGGGGAAGAGATGACTTGATTACTTGACTTGTGTGGCCAAGAAAACAACACACTTCCCTCCGTGTGCAGTTTTAACGGGTAACTATATACTTTCAGCATTTTCCTCTAGCGATGTATTTTCACAGACCTTACGGGACTCAGGCTTTTAAGCCACTGCATGTCCACAGGTGTTTCTTTTCTCTTTAATAGGACGATGGGGCACTGGGTTATTCTGAATTTCAGAGTGCCTTTTCTGAAGGCTCGCACACCACAGGGTGAAGCAACCCTGCTGCAGACCATAAATGGCATGGCTAGATAAGGCGCAAGACCTGTGGTTTGTGAGAAAGTATTAGAAACAAAAGAGACAGATTCCTCCCTTTGTAATGGGGCTCTGTCAAGGCCAATCGCCTTTTGGACTTGCAACGCCAAAGGGCCCTGGGGTGAATGTCCTTGTCCCCACTGGAGTGGGAAGAGCCGGAAATCCATTCGAGCTGACAGCAGGGACAGCCAACTGCTGAAAGGAATGGAGTACTCCCTAATACTTTCCAATTTTATCTCAAAAATTATGATTGAGAAAAAAAAAAAAGACTCCAGGTGTCTGAAGCATTATGCCACATGATTTACAGTATATAAAATCATGGAAAGTCACGCCACTTCCTGAGAGCACACAGCTCACGCTGGCCACCGAGACCCTTCTTCTGACTAATTCATTCCATGCTGTCGCTTTCCAGGTCTGACTCATGACTATAGCCTACTTTTCTCATTTCCTGAAATGATTCCGATGAAGGTTCTTCCACATAAAAAGTGGAATGATATGTAAAACCCAGAAACCCAGGTATAATTTTAAAGTCTTGACTGTAGGTCCCAAATAAACTTTTGGCCATAAATTCATAAGATGGACCTATGTTTCTGGATTCTGAAGGACATCATATATTCCAGTAGATGAGCCTGGAGTGCAGTGCTGGGCTCAGGATCAAAACTTAGTAAATTCAGCTCCAGAATCAGATCTACATGTAACGCAATAAATGAGCTATAAAGCAAAAATCTTTTCAGACCAAAGGGAAGTCTGAAATCAGGAAGTATGATTAGGATACAAAGGGGATTAGAAGCAGTATAGATGCACCTGCTCTGTGAGATGGTGAACCATTATGCTTTACTTAAAGGGGCATTTCACTATTTAATCACTGACTTTCTTTCTTTCTTTCTTTTTTTTTACATTATTACCAAAAGGAATGTGGAGCACTTTAAATTGCCTCTGAGTTGCTTGTGTTTTATGAGAGATAAATACTTTAAAATCACTGTGTTCTCTTAAAAAAGTTCTTGGAAACAATGCACATTTCCAGTTGGGATTTATGAGAAGAGAGTAAATAAGCCAACCCTTGACTAATCATTTCTCATACTTATCTTCTTTCTTTGAGAGTTATAATTATTTTTACTTTTCTAGTTAGAATCCGGAAAAGTACATGTTTCTATATAAAAATGTGAAAACACTTTGTATCATGCTATCGCCTGAATGAATGAATTGACTGAATATTCATCTGGAATTCGTTATTTTATTAGAAATCACTGAGTATTTCTAAGACCCTCTCAGGAATTTTGGAAAAATCTTTCAAAATGAGTTATGCACTGGATGCTGAAACCATCAGATGAAAAGCTGATGGGGAATTTTACAAACTGGATTATACACTGTAATCCACGGAAGGATCAACCTGACACAGAAAACGAGAGACAGCCAATCATTATGCACCCCTCCATGTACAGCAGTATCAATAACAGGACATCTCGTGTAAGTAAAAATGAAATAAACAAAACACTCTGATTCTGACCAAGTTCCCAAACCTATGAATTTCTAGCAAACACAGGGCTAAAGAGATGTGCTAAACAATGCTAAGGGGAGGCAGTCGCTGCTCCTGGATTGTGGGACATTCTACCAGACAAATCACCCCATATCTTCAAATACAAAAGACTATGGTTGGGAAACCGGATATTAAGAGACATAAGAAATAGATCAACCAAATGTGACAGATGCATCATACTTGGATTCTGGTTCAAACACGCCAATTATAAAAACAGATTCGTGAGGCAATTGGGGAATTTGAACACAGAATGAATAGTTGATGTTAAGAAAGTACTTTCATCTTTTTTTTTTTTTTAAAGAAAAGAGTCCTTATCTCTTTGAGATGCATACAATTGAAATGATATGATACCTGGGAGTATGTTTCAAATTACCCCATGGTGTGAGGATGGGAGGGGGGATTCCATGTGTTGATCATTGTGGAAACTGGGTGATGAGTTGAGTATGGGGTTCATTAGATCATTTCTCTGCCTTTATACCTCTTTGGAAAACTCCATAAATAAAAAGGTTTTTTTTTTAAGAGTTAGAAGGCAAAAAAAAAAAAAAAAGTGGTAAAGAATTGGAAAGGCATTTAAAATAAAGTCACCACTCTCTATAAAGTCTAAATAGACATGTATAAGATGGTCTTCATAATAAAATGTATACTTTACGTAAGGTGAAAATACACAATTTAATTTTTAACAATTTTTCAAGAGAGTGAGGTCTCTGATAAAAAGTTTCATACTGACACTACAAGTATACAACCGAATTCTCTTGGACTTGGATTCTTTTTGCCATTATTGGCAATACGATCCGTAGGGAAAATACAGAGAACGCTTTTCAAAGTGCTGGAAAACGTGGGCGCCTGGGTGGCTCAGTTGGTTAAGCGACTGCCTTCGGCTCAGGTCATGATCCTGGAGTCCCAGGATGGAGTCCCGCATCGGGCTCCCTGCTCGGCGGGGAGTCTGCTTCTCCCTCTGACCCTATCCCCTCTGATGTGCTCTCTCTCTCTCTCATTCTCTCTCTCAAATAAATAAATAAAATCTTTAAAAAAAAAAAGTGCTGGAAAACGTAAGCAGGGAAACATCTCAGCACACCTTCAGCGGAGGGCCAAGTAGTATGGAGGTCTTTGTTTCCTGATGGGACGGACCTGCAGCAGGTCAATCGCATGAGCCGAGCGGTCTCAGGGCCCGGCTCACAAGGATGCTTTTACCGCGCTGTTAATGAAACACTGGGATACTTCATGTGACTTGTTCGCTCCGTGTGCATGGGGCTCGTTCTCGCCACCTGTTGCAGAAGCAGCAGGTTCCCACCCACAACCACCCACCCAGGGGTGGAGGGGGTGACCTGGGCGTTTTCATTTCAGCCATGAAAAGCCTGGTGCAGGTCTTGTGAAGAAGGTTCAAGGCAGCGAGTGGCTCAAGAGGAAGGCCAGAAATAAAACCCAACCCAACCCAACGAAATTGCGTTGTGCCCTTTCAGCCATCGTGGTGTACTCTTCCCAGGCCGGGGGGAGACGTGAGCCTCAAAGCTATATTCAGGTGCATGCTAGCGAGGACATGTGGTGCGTTTTAAAATTTCTAGATAATTCGAAAAAATAACGAACACTCAACCAACTTTCACATTTAACCACACTTAAAGGATGAGAAGGGTGGTACCCATTTTTCATGGAAGGGGACGCTCAAAGACAGAGCAGCAAATCACGATGCTGACAATGATGCAGATGGTCCACGTAGCAGCTATCACGTGACAGTTCCCGGTCCCCCAGGTTCTACGGCCGCCACTCTGCATACACCCCCTCTCTTCATCCTCAACCTCTCGGTGAGATGGGCACTCTTTCTCTTCTACAGATGAGGAACTAAGGATCCCCCTCATGCTGAATTCTCTCGGATGTTTGACTCAGCATCAGAATCTGAAGCAAGGCGACAATGAAACTGTACCCAGCCTAACACAAATTCTTAAAATAGTGAAGAATGATCCATCATACCCAGTGGCAAACTATGCTGACAAGTTCAAGCTGTCAAGGAGGTGCCTGTGGTCCCACGTAGGACCGATGGAAAAAGCACACAGTTCTCTTAATGCTGCTGACAATTTGCGAAACATTTGGCCACTCTATGGAAGATGTCGCCAAACTAACAAAGTCACACAGTGGAGAAAGGCGAAGAATGAAAGGTTTGCAAGGCCAGCTGCCTTTTCGCCCTATACACCAACAGCACCGCCTCCGGCAAAACACAGTGACTGAGGTTCAGGATGACTGAGGACCCGGAATGATCTAGAAAGTCACTCTCAAAAATTACCAAGAAAGGAGGTTATCAAGAAAAAGCCTTTCACCCCTATCTAAGAAGGCAGGTTTCAACTGTCCATTTTAGACACTGATCTCAAAATGGTGAGATATTAAGCTTCTAACAATCAAACTGTTATATAGCCAAAACAAGCCGAGCTGTGCTGGGCTTTCTGCCTCCCTGGATCGCGCGGTCTCATCTGTTGCAAGGTCAACGGTAAAGGATCCTTCAGCTCCAAAGCTCTGAATCCAGAGCCTCAAAAAGGCCAACAGCAGAGATAGGAAAGATTATAATCCCAAATAATATGATTGATTCAGTTTATATAACAGAACCAAGTGCAAAGTGCAAAGACACTCAAGTGTCTTACTATCTATGCTAATGGAGCACTATAAAAACATTTCACCTGAATACTAAAAACAGGCTTCCAAGTATAATCATAATAATAAAATAAAAACATAAATTGCTGTCAACCCAGGGGGGTTGGGATTTCAGGGGAGACACAAACATTCCATCCAGGGCACACGGTAAGGTTTGAGAAACCTGCCTGAAACTCCCACCCGAGTCACTGGAAATTTTAAGAAGGCTAAGATGGATGAACGAACCCTACTTATTCCAGGAATCGCTGGAAAATTCAGAACAAGGCCAGGACTGGGAAAAAAATAAAAGAAACTTGTCTGACAAATTAAGTAGTGTCAGGAAGTTTAATACTGTGTTTGATTCACGGCACAGGATTCTTTCTGTAAGAACTTTCATTAAATCCTGTTTGTTCTGGATAAAGACCGATATGCTCATAAATGAGTTCAGACAAGCACAAGCTCCATGATGAATCCTATTATGTAGGTGTTTCTGTAAGTTTCACAGGCAAGCAAGAAGATAAAGGACTTGTTTGTAAGGTACCCAAATGTCCTGCTAATGGTCTAATCAGCCTACTGCTTTAAATGCCACGAGCTATCAAATATCCCCTTGTTCCAGTGGATTAAGTCCTTTGAAATATACGGAACTGGGTCCCACAGAAGGTCCTGATGTTCTGAGACTGTGGCTCACGTTTTCCAGTTTATTATGCAGGCTCTGACTTAGGATTCTAAGTTACATTCAACCTACGCCTTGCAATCTACATGGTCTTTGCAAATGTATTAACTCACTGAAGTTTCCTGAAACCCTTGAGAGGACAAAGGGAAGGCATTCTTATCTTTACCTTAGCAGAAATGAGGCTCCGCAAGCTCAGATTACTTGCCCAAGGTCATGTAGCTCATAACTGGCGGCATCTACAAGCACATGGGTGCCTTCTCATTGTGACCCAGGATGGCTGTACCCAAATATGCCTTCCTGTAAATCCCTGAGATAGTACCGAAAAAGAGACAGTTTGGGTACATGGACATGCCCTCAAGATTATGGTGGTGAGTCAGTAAACACTACTTAAAGGGAATATTGGTGAGCTCATTCAGGTCTTGGGCATCTGAACTGAGATGGGGTTAGATCATCTAGAAAAAAACTTTTCCCCCAGATTTATCTTTTAATATAAGAAGTCAGATTCTAGGTATTCTTAAAATTTTTTTATTTAAATTCAATTTAGCTAATATATAGTGTACTCTTAGCTTCAGGGGTGGAATTTAGTGATTCATCAGTTGCATATAACATCCAGTGCTCATTACATCAAGTGCCCTCCTTGATGCCCATCACCCAGTTACCCCATCCCCCCACCCACCTCCCCTCCAGCAACCCTGTTTGTTTCCTATAGTTAAGTCTCTTACGGTTTGCCTCCCTCTCTGTTTATATTTTATTTTTCCTTCCCTTCCCCTATGTTCATCTGTTTTGTTTCTTAAATTCCACATATGATTAAAATCATATGGTATTTGTCTTTCTCTGACTTATTTTGCTTAGCATAATACCCTCTAGTTCCATCCATCTCATTGCAAATGGCAAGATTTCATTCTTTTTGATGGCCGAGTAATATTCCATTGTGTGTGTATATACACATCACATCTTCTTTATCCATTCATCTGTTGGTGGACAGATGGGCTCTTTCCATAGTTTGCTGTTGTGGACATTGCTGCTATGAACATTGGGGTTCAGGTGCCCCTTCAAATCACTATGTTTGTATCGTTTGGATAAATACCTAGTAGTATGATTGCTGGGTCATAGGGTAGCTCTATTTTTAACTTCTTGAGGAACCTCCATATTGTTTTCCAGAGTGGCTGCCCCAGCTTGCATTCCCACCAACAGTGTAGGAGGGTTCCCCTTTCTCCGCATCCTCACCAACATCTGTCGTTTCCTGACTTATTAATTTTAATTATAAAATAACACCATTCTGACTGGTGTGAGGTGGTATCTCATTGTGGTTTTGATTTGGATTTCCCTGATGCCAAGTGATGTGGAGCATTTTCTCATGTGTCTGTTGGCCATTTGAATGTCTTCTTTGGAGAAATGTCTGTTCACGTCTTCTGCTCATTTCTTGACTGGATTATTTGGTTTTGGGGCGTTGAGTTTGATAAGTTCTTTATAGATTTTGGATACTAGCCCTTTATTTGATATGTCATTTGTGAATATCTTCTCCATTCCATAGGTTACCTTTTAGTTTTGTTGAATGTTTCCTTTGCTGTGCAAAAAGCTTTTTATCTTGATGAAGTCCCAATAGTTCGTTTTTGCTTTTGTTTCCCCTGCCTTTGGAAGGGTGTCTAGCCAGAAGCTGCTGCCGAGGTCACAGAGGTTGCTGCCTATGTTCTCTTTTAGGATTTTGAGGGATTCCTGTCTCACATTTAGGTCTTTGATCTATTTTGAGTTTATTTTTGTGTACAGTGTAAGAAAGTGGTCCGGTTTCATTCTTCTGCATGTGGCTGTCCAATTTTCCCAACACCATTTATTGAAGAGACTGTCTTTTTTTCCATTGGATATTGTTTCCTGCTTTGCTGAGCACTCTGATACAAACCTAGAATCTGTTTGAGCGAGTAATAGAGGTTGCACGGATTTATGCCTCTAACAAGCTTGCTCTAGTCTATGTTGGCACAGATGCAGGCACCACCTGAAGGTGCTAGTGAGGAAGAACCCACACTGGAAAGGGCTGCAAGTTTCTGTGAGTAGGCAAATTTTGAAACTCCTCCTGTGAACTGCTCCACCTAAGGACACCAACCTCAACTTCTGTAAGAATTTAAAAGCAGGTTCTTCCTGTGATCATTTCTCCATATTCTACACTTAGAACAAACAGGTAATAGAGAATAAAAATGAGAACTGAAGAAAAAGAACAGAAGCAAATGAAGAATATCCGGACTGATATTCATCTTAAGGCTGTTGATTTCTGTGGGACATCCAGTTACTGGAAAACATCGTTACGAGAGGATTGTTGTAAAGTTTTAAATGATGAAAATAGGGCTTTATAATGGAAACTGTTTTGCAATTCTTTAATAATTTTAATACTTAATATAGTAATTTGAAGTGTACCAGAAGTACATTGGGTTGAAATGGCAACAAAAAGAAAATGTGTTAAAAATCGGAAATATTAACATGATTTCACAAAGACATCAGAAGAACGATCCATCTGTTTGGGAATTGCAGTGAGAGCCTGGGGGAAGCTAAACGGAGAATGAGTGGTGAAATAAAGAAATGAAGGAGAGTAATGTCGGGCAGAGAGGTTCTGACGACACAGGGATACCCCACTTTTCCAAAGTTCTCATTATGGCCCTTGGCTTTTATCAGAGGCGTGTTTTAGTAGCCGTCTTCTCTTAACTGAAAGAAATCTGAAGAGGGCTTTTGCTTCTATGAAAAAAAAGGGCAAAAAGCGAAAACAGTATTCAGTGTTGGTTTTGCAGTGAGCCATAGGGTGGGAGTGCGCCGCCAGCGGCAAGGGTGGCGCCCCCCAGCGCCTTCCCCAGGAACTACACCCAGCATCTCCGCCATCAGCCCCGCCTTGAACTGTGTCTGGGAGCATCTGGGCTCCATCTTGATTGATCGTGTGCATCCTTTCGCAAGATGCATTCTAAGATTTTTGGGGTCTGGAAACACTCAGAAAACGTTTCCATATAAATTAATGATAACTGCTTCTTTACACCATTTCGTCTGACAAAAGTTTCCGTGGGAACACTACTTTCAGATAGTGGGGGAAACCCTGTCTTTACAAACTAAGGCTATGTCCAAATCATGATCCATGTACATACAGAAGAAAAGCTCCCAATCTATGCCCCTTTCTCCAGCACCAAGAAGCTCTTTTTGGCAAGTGGCTATTTTAAAACTTTTATTTTTAGTACAAAGAAAAATAATCCCCAGAGTATATTTGTAAGCCTGGTTGGACTCTTTGCAATGCCAGAAATAGTGATCTGCCTGCCCACCCTGTTTATTTTAAATACTGTCCTAATGCTCTGTATGTGAACAAAAATACATTTGAATAGTTTTATCTTCCTCCAAGAGTTAAAAATATTGTTGTTAGTTTTACTTGGCTGTTTGAATACTTGAAAGCAGAACTTCAAGAACTAGCACTTTCTGGAAAATATTTACCTCTTTCTGGATTATTTTACATAGAAGGTCTTACCTGAGTAATCTGTTTATGAAAGGAAGAGAAGCTAATACACGGTGTCAAGGCCAATAAAATCTGAATCTTAACACAGAAATATTGTCACTATTGGCTCCATGTCAGGGGCCACAATAGTTCTACTGTTCAGAAGAGCTGAAGCATACAGTCAGCTCTTGCTTGACTGCATTTTCCAAGGGCACAGAGGATTCAGGGATTTGACTCCTTAAAAGGTCCAAGATCCTATC
Organism: Eumetopias jubatus; assembly: GCF_037043125.1. Lineage (NCBI taxonomy): Eukaryota > Metazoa > Chordata > Mammalia > Carnivora > Otariidae > Eumetopias > Eumetopias jubatus. The sequence continues at coordinate 11,443,162 of NW_028274807.1, read as the reverse complement.
TCTTCCAATTCAGGAATCCTCCCAGAAAATTCCAGGTTGTTTATCACTCCAGTGCATTAGTGCTGCACTCAATTACATTTTCTTTAATGCGAGTGCCTTCACTGAGGTGGGGCACTCCCAGCTCAGCCTCATATTTTCTGTGAGGTCATGCAGAACAAGCACTTCAAGGAAATCTGACCAAACGCTTTGTGAATTCCATTATGAAAGCACATAAAACAATCATCTTGCTCCATGTCCCTCAGGGGTAATCTCTTAAGGTCACGTTTTGGTGAAAAATCAATAAGGACATTATGGAGCACTGATTAACTCTGCAGTGACATTAGTTGGGGCACATTCTTATGCTCCTGGAAAATCAAATTCCTCTATATTCCCTAATTTCCCCCAAGTATTCTGCTTCACTCAGTCGTCATGGATTGCATACCTACTATGTGCCAGACATTCCTAAGAAAGTGTCTTTCGTGGGGGGGGGGTGCAGACCCATGTTGCACATGAAGTCACGTGACAAATGCCATGGGGAGGCACCTGCAAAGGGCCCACGAGGTTACACCAGGGGGAGGGCAGGAGGGAAGGATGGTGTCACCAGCTGAACCCCCCACACTGTTCTCGCCTACCTGAAGTGTCTAAGATACTCCCCAAAGAACACTCTTGTACAACAACTTAACACCACTGACCCGTCTATTTGAAGATGGCTAAGATGGTAAATTTTATGTCATAGGTATTTTGCCACAATTAAAAAAAAAAGATGCACAATCTCAATCTAATCATGGGGAAATGTCAGACAAACCCAGACGGAAGGACATTCTACCAAGTGATGGGCCTGTAGCCCTCACAAGTGTCCAGGTCAGGAGAATGCAGGAAAGACCTGTGTTGTTCTAGCCTGAAGGACACTCAGGAGATAAGACACCCATTGCCACCTGCCAACCTCAAGTGGATCCTTTCACTACACAGGGCATCCCTGAGACAAATGGGGAACTGTAAATGGAGCCTCAGGGTTGCATGGCAGCGATGTACACATGTTAACGTCGGGGTCCTCACAGTTTTATTGTGATCGTCTAGAAGCATGTCCTTGTTTAGAGGAGATACTCTACTGTATTCGGGCATCAGGTTGGTAACTATTTTCAAGTGGTATGGAAAAAAGTTTCTTATATTGAACTTGCAATTTCTCTATAGTAATAATAAGCATCCCAATCACAATTGCAAAAAGAAGTATTCCATCAAGCTAGGCAAAGTGCAGAGGCGAAACCTGGCACTGTCACAGGGTATGAGGCTCTCGGCTGCCTAGGATCGCATCCTGGCCTCAACCTGTGCGCTGAGCACTTAACCACCTTGGGCGAGGGAGCGAATGCCTATTGCTGTAGTTTTTCATCTGTAAAGCGGGGTGAGAGCACCCTGCTCCTGGCTCATACAGCTGTGAGGACTCAAAGGGATTAAGTGTGCGGTTCTTGGGATGTTGGCACTTATAATAAGCACCCAAATTCACTAGGCTATTCTTACTGCATACAAAGACCCTGCTGATGGTGTATGGGTGTCAGCCCCCTGAAACCAACATGCCTAGATGTATCCTATACTGTGAGCTGGCTATCTGTGCTACTCTTCGTCTCCCCCTTTGCTGGACACACAAGGAGGGACAGCTTCCAAAGACAAACTTTTATCTTCATTTCTCCTCGCCTCACATCAGACTTGGCATCATCAACATCACTGTCATCATGTATCGATTACGTGTCCATTGGTTTCAGGGTAAAAGAATGTTGGAAGACAGGCCTTTGCCTTTGCAGAACTAACATACAGCTGGAAGCCAATCGGTTGGACATTAGCTATTACAAACATAAGAACACACTGTACACTCTAGCTTAAACCTTATCTTGGGGCCAATGTTGGCACAATATATCTGAGTTAAAATTCAGGATTTCCTAATGTTGACACTGAAAAGTGGTTCAACCTTTCTAGAACACAAAGCGGCAGTATGCGACAATGTTTATAATGGGTCCATAATCTTGGACTCTCTAATTGCATTTGGGGGAATCAATTCCTATGTTAAAAAAAGGTTGTATAGGGGCGCCTGGGTGGCTCAGTTGTTGAGCTTCTACCTTCGGCTCAGGTCATGATCCCAGGGTCCTGGGATCAAGCCCCGCCTTGGGCTCCTTGCTCTGCGGGAAGTCTGCTTCTCCCTCTCCCACTCCCCCCTGCTTGTGTTCCTGCTCTCGCTCGCTCTCTGTCAAATAAATAAAATCTTTAAAAAAAAAAAAAGGTTGTATAAAAGTGTTTAAAGTGGGCGCTGTTTGTGGGCGCCTGGGTGGCTCAGATGGTTAAGCGTCTGCCTTCGGCTCAGGTCATGATCCCAGGGTCCTGGGATCGAGTCCCACATCGGGCTCCTTGTTAAGCAGGGAGTCTGCTTCTCCCTCTCCCTCTGCCTTTCCCCCTGCTTCTTCTCTCTCTGTCTCTCCCGCAAATGAATAAAAATCTTTAAAAAAAAAAAAAAATAAAAAAATAAAGTGGGCGCTGTTTGTGATAGAAAACTATCTGGAGAAATGCAGCAAAATGTGGAGTTCTCCATAAGAACAAACAGCTTCTGTTCGGTGAGTGTGGATGGAAAAGGGTGGTTTATCATTGCCCCAGGCAGGGAGGCATGGAAGGGCAGGAACCTTCCAGAATGGCATGGAACTCAGGGGCTGATGCACATGGGGTGGATTGGGAAGGGTCACAGCAGAGAAAATCAGAAATGAAGCCGGAGAGGCAAGTGGGGGCCAGATCAGGCCGTGGAGGAACAGAGACATTGTCCTGTAAGGTGTGGGATACTGGTAAGAAGGACTCTGGAAGACACTCGGGCACCTTGGAGGGCTTGCCTTGAATGGGAACAGAGGTGAGAGAACAGTGTGCAAGCTGGGACACCCGCCAGGTGGCAGGTGAGGAGGCTCGGACCCAGGAAGGGGCTCTAGGGATGTATGCGTGAGAAAAGAGCCAGTGAGTAAAAGCAGAATAGAAACACGGTCAAGGACTATAGCCATGTAAAATGTGTGCTTGTTCACCAAAAAAGATTTTAAAATAGATGAAAAGTAATGCAAATTGAATACGATGTGCATTGATTTTTTTTCCTGAAAATTTTATCAAAATCTCATCATCATAAATATACACATTTATAATTTTAAATCCAGGCTTTGACCTCTACTTGTCATTTAGGGTAGTGCTGCCCAAGTACGGTCTGTGACGGGGGCCAGTCCGCAATGAGGTCAGAAGAGAAACAGGGAGGAAGGCATTTAGAAACTTTTAAAGCAATTTATCAGAAAAATTGCATGTCTGTTGCATCTAATAAGAAGAAGTTAGGGCTTGTGTATTGCAGGTCTTTCTGTTCCACTGCATTCTTCTCGTAATTTATTTTTATTATGTTGAATTTATTCGTTGGCGAGAGGTTGGAAATTGAAACAAAGCAGGTCATCCTCACAGACAGTTTGGGCGGCAGTGATTGAGAAGCCCGCAGAGCTGCCGGGCTCTGGCTGGCGCGGTCCACGCAGAAGCACCTGCTCCCAGAGGCTGAGCAGCAGGGCCGCCCAGCCCGTCCCCTGCCCCCAAGTCTGGCTGTGGTTCCATTTACCTGGTGGATGCATGCATGCTCAGCACCAAGCAGAGACCCAGAAGGAGCGCCACCGCCCCAGGTGTGACTGTTTAAGGCCATTTCCCGCCCAGTTGTCTGCGGGAGCCACACCCTGTCTCCTGCCCCAAAGGCGGGTTGCTGTGCTCGCTCAGGAACACTTTGGACTCCCTGCCTAAATTGCGGCCTTTCTGGATTGTACTAGATGATGCCCGGTGGGATGGGCTGGAATGGATGACTAGTGGAAATGGGGGTATTTAGGGCTGCAGAGAAGAAGGAAATATTTCAGAGCCATGGAAGGATGGAACGGGCTGCCTGGGCACAGGGGAAGGTGCCCTTTCCCGAGGCTGAGGCCGGGCAAGCCTGTGGCATGGGCATGGATGCGCATGGTGTGGCCTGGCAGCCCCACACAGCTGGCTTCTGGACGTGGTCCTTTCCCAGCCCCAGGTCTCCAAGTCCTGTGTGGAGAACTCCACACCTGCTCAATATCCCAGCACCGGCCTTTCCTGAACAAATGCAGGCCCGCACACCATGTACCTCAATGGTTAAAGGTATACATCAATAATAAGTTTTAAATAAGATATGTTCTATCTTCCTATCTTGAAGAAAAACAGATAGTTCCTGTAATGGACTGAATGTGTCCCCCCCACCCCCAAATTCCTACGTGGAAGCCCTAATGCCAATGTGATGGTACCTGATGGTGGGGCCCTTAGGAGGTAACTGGGTCATGAGGGTGGAGCCTTCATGAATGGGTTGCTGTTTTACAAGAAGAGGGCCTAGAACTAGCTCACTCTTTCTGCCTTGTGAGGAGACAAGGAGAGGTGAGCCGTGTGCAGGCCAGAGGAAGGCTGGCTCCAAACACCAAGCACGCTAGCACCCCAATCTCAGACTTCCAGCCTCCACAACTGGGAGAAATACATTTCTGTTGTTTAGAAGCTACCCAGTCCGTAGTACTTTGTTAAAGCAGCTCAAACTGACAGATGGTCATAGTGACCTGCAAGGCCAGGCACATATTTAGGATTCTCAGACTCCCTGGGGTCCCTCACTGGAATGTGACAATAGAGAACTAACCCCTTCTCTTCCTACCACTGCCTGCACCCCATACCCCGAGGTCACACTCCAAGGGGCCCGGCCCACTTCAGGTGGGCACCCGAGTTGACACATTAAAGCTCTGTCCAGGGGGCACCTGGGTAGCTCAGTTGGTTAAGTGACAGACTCTTGGTTTGGCTCAAGTCATGATCTCAGAGAGTCATGAGATCGAGCCCTGCACTGGGCTCCATGCTCAGCAGGGAGTCAGCTTGGTACTCTGTCTCCCTCTCCCTCTGCCACCCTCCCCCCACCCCAGCTCTCTCTTTCTCAAATACAGAAATCTTAAAAAAAAAAAAAAAAAAAACCCTAAAGCTCTGTCCATAACCCCAGGAGACAGCTGCTCCTCAGCCACCCTGTGGCCTAGAAAGGGCTGGTCCACGGACCTGGGGAAGAGATCCATACAGACCTGGGAAGAGGATTTGGATCATCCGGGGAAGGAGCTGCAGGGTCCTGGGCACCCGGAGTGTGGCATAAATGGAGGCGTGTAGGGTTAGGGTGGTGGGTCTCTTTGGGAACTGGGGGTGTGACCAGAGGAGGGCTGCAGTGGGGAAACCCAGTGCCCGGGTCTACAGGAGATCCTGATAACAAGACAAGCACCGCTAGGCTCCCCACTCCACCCCTCAAAAAACCTGGCTCCCTTGTCCTCTGGCTTCTCAGTGGCAACAACTAAAGTCTCCTTGCTTTTTGTTCCCCGCTCCTTTTTCTTTCTCCCTTCTCAGTGCACGCACACACGCACCAGCAAACACCTGCACAGGTGCATACCCGGGCACGCACGCACAGGAGCCCACGCAGGTACGTACAGAACGTAGGTGCGACCCAATCACTCCCTCCCCAGGTCAGACAGAGAGTGGCTGACCCCGAAGACACATGGGACCAGTAAGACTCAAACCTCACCTGCAGAGGGGGCCAAGAGGAGATGAGAATCATGCTTAGCACTCTCCCTTCAGTGTTGTTTGACCCGACTGCTCTAAACTAAATATCTGATAAATGGTACTGCTTTGCCTTCCACCCATCCCCACACCCCAAACCCATTGGGGTTCTGAGTGTTTCTGCAGTTCGAGGCCGCGTGGGCACAACCCCAATGCTTTCAAATAAGACAGGTACAGATCATTTCCACTAAAAAGAAACTTGGATACTTAAAAGATTGAGAACACAAGCTCTAAGAGGCATCCCTCTGTTAGCAAGAGGTAACTAACCATTCAGAATCTCAAATCAACTTCGAAACGGAAAACTTCAGCCTTGTTCCTGACAGGAAAAATGCTTGGGGAAGTCTTTGTAAGGTCTGACCTACAACCAAGGAAGTCTCTAGCAAGTCGGGGCTTCATGGGAATTTCCTACTTGTGGTTGCTGGTGTAATGAAATAGTAGCCTAAGAGGAAGAAGGGGGGAGGGACCATGTGCCTCTCTTTTTCCCTTTATACTTCAGAGTTCCGTCTGTTTGGTGGACAGAAGATAATCAGAGTGAAAGAGATATTGTCCTATGTCTCTCATGCATTTGGTTGGTTGTTTTCACTGTCAGGACCAAATTCCACTTGCATAGAAGGGCTTAGCTCTGAGAACGGGGGTAGGTGTTGGCAGATCCGTGGGGCAGTGCACTTAAAGCAGCTTCCGGGGGGGGGGGATCTGAGCCTTCCACTCAGGACCTGAGCTCCAGCTTTGAAAGCCCACCACGGTCCCATTAAGAGGAAATTCAACACACCCACTGAAAGCTGACCTCCTGCTTCAGCACTGCAGCTGGCTACTCATAGTGTGGCTAATGCCTCATCAGCTCCTTCAAGTCAGATTCCACCTGCAAGTCTACACACTTTTTTGCACTCATGCTGGGCAGGAGAAAGGGCAAACTGAAGATACTCTTTATTTGATGCAATTCTTCCCCCACCAAACCCATCAAAAGACCTTGCTAATATAATTAGATTGTCTGTTAAGATGACCTCAAATATGTGGGTTTTTTTTTTTAAGATTTTTATTTATTTGAGGGAGAGAAAGAGAGAGCGTGATCAGGGGAGAGAGGCAGAGGGAGAAGCAGACTCCCCACTGAGCAGGGAGCCTGACACAGGACTTGATCCCAGGACCCCGGGATCATGACCTAAGCTAAAGGCAGACGCTTATCGGAATGAGCCACCCGGGCACCTGTCAAATGTGTTTTAACTTTTTGGTTAACTTTGAGAATTCAGGCTTCCAGCTTTGCAATAATGTGAAGCTGTAACTGAGTCTAAAAAGTGTGTTTGCTGATGAGACATGGCAGTGGTGCCTGGGAGGCAAAGGTGTGTTGGGGCCACCTTGGTTCCTTGACATTTACAGGAGACCGACTCCTTAGAAGGGTCTCCTTACATCAATGGGGGCGTCCCCTGTGGATTCTATGTTAAGGGCTAGGGGCTCTAAGTGGAAGAGAGCTTTGTTTCTCTAAGTTTCTGTGCTCAGGGACGACTGGGGCAGAACCAGCTGAACAGGATGCACTCAGACCTGCCTTTTCACTGGCAGGTGGGAAAGTGCCTCTCAGAGTATTCAGTGGTAGGCTCACAGGGAGATTTTTTTGAAATAAATCTTATTTTTGAAGTTGGGGGGAAACTGCTGTGTAGGAATCACCATAAATCCTAAAAGACTGAGCCATTTCCTTTCAGGTATTTAAAATAATTGAATACAAATACTAATGAATGAATGTTACCTTTATTCTGTGGTGATTCTTTACAAATTAGCATGTCTTAGAAAAGAGACCCACTTTTGATTGTTATTCAAGGGGAAACACTATCCCGAGCTGCAGAGAGAAGGCAGGAGTCTCCCTCTTGGAAAGCAACATGGCGCATGCGCAGCTGCAGGTGCAAAAGCCGGGGCAGAGTTTCAAGAATGGGGCATTTGAGGGGTGGGGATGGAGGGATTACTGGACAGAAAAGGAGAAGAAAGGAAAGCGAAAGCAGTGAACAATTTCAGCATACCCTATGTGCCAGCAACTGTGTGTAGGTGTTCATGTATATTAGCCTTTAAAATTTGTCCTCTTTGAGAAATGTATAAAAAACTGTTGAATTATTATAATGTACACCTGAAACTAATAGAACACTGTATGTTAATGATACTTGAATTAAAAATAGTATTAAAAAAAGCTCTCCTCTTGGTGAGGAAAGGTATACATTATTTCTATTTACAGAGGGAAAACAGTCTCAAAGAGGTTCAAGACCTTGCCTGAGGTCACCTGTTAATTCCCTTCTGGAGCCAAAGACCACTGACTGGGCTCAGGGCAGGATTTAAGGAGCCTCCGGTGGAGGCCCTCGGGGTGGGAGGAGGCAGGAAGCAGTGGGGGTAAACACGGAGGCATTCCCATTGCTTCTCCTGGAAGCCCGCAGCATTGTCCAACCACGGACTGAAGTTGAAGGACGGGGGACAGGGAAGGGGAGGACCGAAACCCATGGCTGCCAGGACCCTGTATGAGGACCCCAGGCTCCTGAGTTGAGTTTTCAACAGTGTGGTGCCTGTAGAGATTTTAAAGAAAACCCATCAATCCAGAAGATCCCAAACAATGAAAAGGACCCTTTCTAAAACTTCAGAGTTAAAAAAAAAAAAAAAAAAAAAAATTGTTTCAGTTAAAATATGCTCTGGAGTAAATAAAAGAGAACAAATCAAGTAAGGAAATAATAATTTTACAAAGAAAAAAAGATGAGGGGCACCTGGGTGGCTCAGTCGGTTTAGCGACCAACTCTTGATTTTGGCTCAGGTCACGATCTCAGGGTCGTGAGATCCAGCCCCCAAGTAGGGCTCCGTGCTGGGTTTGGAGCCTGCTTGAGAGTCTCTCTCTCCCTCTTCCTCTGCCCCTCCCCCTGCTCACCAGCATGCTCTCTCTCTCTCTCTCTCTCTCTCTCTCTCAAAATAAATAAATAATTAATTAGTAAAATGTTTACTTCTCAGAAAGACATATTCTGTCAAAACATGAATGTACTTTTAAGTAATGAAATCTGATTTCCCTAATAATGCCAGTTAATTCATTTAAACTTAAAATGACACAGACAGTACAGATAAAAAATTTAAATGACTTCACGATTAGTCATTAAGACTAATTTGGTAAATTGCAACAAACTGCTTTTAGTTGCTTGCCTATCAGAGATATAATTTAATTATCACTAACATAATAGGTAACCAAGAAAAGGCGGAGAATGGTCATCCCGGGGCAAGAAGAGCCCTGTTTATTGCTTGGGAGACACAGTGCCCAGCGATTCCAAGGATGTAGGTTGGGAAATCTGCAGAATTCACCTGCACTCTGTCTAGTCCCACAGATGCTCACGTGCATCTGTTGGGTGAAAACACAAGCAGTTTGCTCCCTTTTGTGATCCTGAGGGATTTCGTAAGAGTTAAGGAAAAAAAAAAAAAAAGCCTTGGATTAAAACTCTCCTGAGACAGCTCCTTTCATCCCCATGCTAGAATGTCAAAATCTGGCTTCATAAAAAGCCCTTTCCTGTCCAGGATCTGCTGCCTCGTGGTGGCAGCAAGAAGAGTGCAGGGAACAGAACACAGGAGCAGGAGTACAGTTCTGACCCCGCCTGGCCTCCCCTGGACTCCATCCGTGTCATCGATTATGAAGCAAGGGGAAATCCTAGGAGTCCATGGATGTGAAGGGGAACTTGGTGTGGGCCCCCAGGGCAGACTGCTACTCCATGGCGGGTGTTGGGTTCAGTGGAAGAGTTCATTTTAGAACAATATTTATTTCATTAAAAACAACAACAAAACCCCAAAATGAGACCATTTCAAAACCACTTGGCTTGACCTCTGAGGTTCCTTCCAGTTGCAACATTCTAAAGTCAATGAAAGTGAGTAAATCTGGCTTATCTGGTCTCTGCTCCTAGATCCAAGCCAATGTCAGCTGGAAATTCTGATACAAGATGAAATTACTCGCCTGGGTGAGACTTTGCTTTTATGACGGCGATCCAAGGATAATGTCTGAAAACAGACTTGATGTATATGGAAAGACTTTAGCAGAGACCCTCGAATTTGGGAGACCAAAAGCTTCCAACTTTCTGTCTAAGTTCTTCCTGGGACAAAAGTTGGCACAGTGATGGTGACTAAGGGAGCAGGGAGGGACCCAGAGAGAACATCATGTCACGGACTTGGATAAAGTCAAGATTATGTAGATAATCTCTCATATGAACATCACTGATGAAAATACTTTGTCTTGGTTGAGTTCCCTCATCAATGTCCTGTTACCATGCTTGCCTTGCTCAATTTCCAACCCACTCCTGCTCACAGGTTCCAATGATTGGACATAGAGCCAGGCCAACTGGTCCCCCTACAAATACATCCTACATAACTTCAGATGTATCTTCATGGGGGCCAGGTCAAACTTCCATTCACCACTTGCTGTTTCTGCAGGGGTTTCATACCTTCTTATACCCCTGAGTCTTTGGCCTGACTCAACGATCTCAACTTCTTTTTTAAGACTACCAAAGCCAAGAAACTTGAATTAATGTCTCCCTTTGTACTACATCATTTTTCTGTATTTTGACTCATTCTTGGCTCCTTCTCTATCTTGTCAATAAGAACCATCCCTCTCGCCTCCTCCAAGACCCTCCTGTATCTCATAATCACTCCTACTTATAATGTCTGTTATTGGTATTACAACACATTGCCTCTCTAGTTAGCAGAACATTGCCAAAATGACCTGTGTCACCCAAACACATAAAGATAGAAAATATAAGAAGAGATAGAGAGTACCAGTTTAGGAGGCCCAACATTCAAGGGTTCCAGAAAGAAGAGGAATAAATGAAGGTGAAGAGATTAGGAATGCAAAAAAAAAAAAAAAAAAAAAAAAAAATCCTCGGGTTTAAAGCAGATGAGGCCTTTTTTTTTTTTTTTAAAGATTTTATTTATTTCAGAGACAGAGACAGCACAAGAGGGGGTAGGGTCAGAGGGAGAATCAGACTCCCTGCTGAGCAGGAAGCCCGATGTGGGACTCAATCCTAGGACCCGGGGATCATGACCTGAGCTGAAGGCAGACACTTAACTGACTGAGCCACCTGAGCCACTCAGGTGCCCAAAGGAGATGAGTCTTAAGATGGAAATAACTCACCAAAGACTATAATGAATAAAGACTCACACATTAACATACCTGCAAAGCATTTCAAAATTAAAAGATGAATAAAAATGTTCTAAGAGAAAAAAAACCCCACAAGTTACCTACAAAAGTGTGCGAGTCAGACTACCATCAGCCTTCACATCAGCCAAACTGGACCCTAGGAGACAATGAGGCTTCCCTAAAAGTTCTGGGAGAGAACAGTATTCACTAGAGAGCTCTACATGCAGAGAAAAACCAGCAATCAAGTGGAAAGGTGAATACATATATTTTAAGATATTTCAAGAAATCAGATAATTTCTTTTTCTTTTTTTTTTTTTCAGATAATTTATTTTTCATTCTCTCTTGGAGATGAGGAGGGAGTTAAAGCGAATGTAGTCCAGCAAGATGAAGGCATGAACCACAACAGACAAAGACATGGGATCTTGGAAACACTGGATCCAGCTCAGGGGAGGAATGAAGAGAAGTGCCCATGTGCCTGGGAAGCCTCAGATCTTGAGAAAAGTCAGTCCAGAATGCAAAAATGTGAATAATAGAAAGTTTCCCATCATTGAGAAGATGCAAAAACATCAGTCTATGATAAAGCACATCACACACACACACACACACACACACACACAGAGACACACACACACAAATAGAAACTCTAAGCAAAATAAAAATGCTATTCAGTTAAGTCAGGTTCAAATATGAAGTAATGCGTAACATAACATGATTTTCAAACTGGCAGATTTTTGAGGGTATAAAAGGAGTATCCATCCATTTGCCTTTGATTTTAATACATTCTCTTCCAGTGCCTCCTGGGTCTTGAAGTTGGACCTACTTAGAAGGGAATGTAATCCTAACCAACTGGTTGGCCCAGGGCTGAAGAATATTTTTACAGCTCTAACAGTGTAAACCCTTCTTACTTATGTTCAGGTTTTAGAATCAGCTTATGAATAAAACATGGATAACGGTCACAGCATAGTATGTAAATATTAACCACCTGAACGCCAAAACGTGGCCGCTAGAAGGTGAAACTGGACAGATGTAAGGGAATCAAGAAATGAGTGGCAAAGAATGGTGGGCACTCGGGGCGCCTGGGTGGCTCAGCTGGTTAAGCGTCTGCCTTCGGCTTAGGTCATGATCCCAGGGTCCTGGGATTGAGCCCCACACTGGGGCTCCCTGCTCAGCAGGGAGCCTGCTTCTCCCTCTCACTCTGCTGCTCCCCCTGCTTGTGCTTGCTCTCTGTCTCTCTCTTTGACTGTCAAATAAATAAATTAAAGAAAAAAAAAAGAAACGTGGGCGTTCTCAACTGCAAAATTTGAGGGCATCTGCTAAAACCAGTCCCTTGCGATCAAGTGAGTTTTTGAGCAGCATCATGGGTCCCTCTACCAAAACTGGTCCTGCGGCTTTGCGGAGATCTGGTCAGGATGAGCCTCTCCCAGCAACGGCTACCTGGCCCCTCACTGCCATCCATGCCTGGGAGGTCCCACGTGGCCCAGGCCCACCCTCAGGAGGGGCAGCAACACACCACAGGAAAACACACAGTTCTTCATCCTGACCCATCTGGAATGACCACACTCAACTTGCTAATGATATCATTTCCTTCTTCCAGCCATTCCTTCCACTCTTGCTCCCCCTCCCTCTCCTCTCCTGACCATGGAGCTTCTCGTGTATGCCCAGCATGATGGTTGAGGTGGTCCTGCTCTCGGGGTGAGCCCGTCTTAAAGGAAGTGAAGCCTAGAGCCTGGGGAATCTCTGCCTGGAGGTGACAAAGCAGAAGGTGTAGAGTAAAAGTGTTTCCTCAAAGGCATTTCACTCGGAAAGATCGGTGGTTAGGACTTCCAAAGCAGGATCCCACAGACTGGAAGGACGCATGCAAAAAATCTGCTTACTGAAGCAAAGGAGAGCAGATGAGGCAGCAGTTTGCTGAGGGACCTGTGTGTGACCCTCAAACACATGATTTCACTCCATCCCCAGGCCAGCTCTTGGAGGTAGGGCATCGTTTTACTGATGAGGAAACAAACTCAACCAAGGCCTATGTGGATCCAGAGCTCGGGTTCCTTCCATCAGCCTGTCCAGGACGGTTAACTCTCGGTCACTCTAGTGACTGAGCCACCCAGGGTCCAAAGAAGTCTCCAGAATGCTGCACCCCAGTTGTGATGGCTGGAGAAGTACCGCATGAAGGGAAGCTTGAGGAAGATTCTGATTTGGATCCAAGAGCTCAACGATGTCGCTTACCGGAGATGATTCCTAGCTCCCACCCAATGGTAAAATTCCGTGATTCCATAATTGGCCTCTTAGTTCTTCCTTCTGTCTCCCACCACAAGGACAGGGGTTTGCACTTTGTCGGATCAGCGCAAATAACCGAGGCCGCGAGCTGGGCAGGCTCACACACCTGCACCACCCCAGCCAGGGGGCCACACCCTCTCCCTGACCCATTCTTTCCCGCAGGGAGAACTGAGGCCTCTCCCGGGACAGGGCTCCGGACGGCTTCCAGAGGAGCCTGCGACAAGGAGAAGAGAGCCCCCAGGACACCATCCAACTCAGACACAACGGGCTGCACGGTGGGCGGCTGTTAGGAGCTCCAGGCCTGGCGGAGTTCTCCTCCTACTTGACTAAAGCAACCTATGAGTGCCTTGAATGCTTTCAAGCTCTACATTTCTTTTTAAGGAAGGATGATGAATTTGATTAAAAATAAAACCAAAACCAGCCAGGAAGTACAGTCTTTAGAAGAAAGAAGTTATAGCAGGTTGAGAATAAGGTACCGCAGAAGTCCGCACCTTTTGGTAAACAGATATGATGTTTTAAACTTGAAACTGGGCAGATTTCCAGGGGGTCTAATTGCTGCTTGACAGGAAATCTTTTGCAGTCAAATGAACTTTATAATACATATGAACAGCTGGGAGAAGACCCAAAGATACCTAATGAATCATGCTTTCCCCTTTGGTTTCATCATGACTTGGTTTTTAAATGTATGGCCAACTCATTCATTCATTCATTTATTCATTCATTCTCTCATTCATCGCACTTATTAACAACATATTACATGGCAAGCACGTAGCACATGCTAGGAACCAGCAGAGCAAGACCAAGACAGTTTCTTCATTGGAAAAGAGCAGAGGTTAGCTGGGAAGAGTCAGCCTCTACTGAGAAAAGATGATCTGGAATCAATCAGGCAGTGCTCAGAGGATTTTGAAAGCAGTGAAAATACTCCATCTGATACTGTAATGGTGGATACATGTCATTATACATTTGTCCAGACCCCCAGGCTGCACAACACAGCGCCAGGAGAGAGCCCTCATGTACACTGTGGACTCTGGGTGATGGTGATGATGATGCATCCACGCAGGATCATCAATGGTAGCAAATGTACCCTTTGGTGCGGGATGTGGATAATGATGGGGGGCTGTGCATGTAGGGGGGAGGGGGGCAGGCCCATATGGAAAATCTCTGCATCATCCCACAGTTTTGCTGTGAACATAAAACTACACTAAAACATGAAGTCTCTTTATTTTTTTATTTTTTAAAGATTTTATTTATTTATTTGACAGAGAGAGAGCACAAGTAGGGGGAACGGCAGGCAGAGGGAGAGGGAGAAGCAGGCTCCCCGCCGAGTGGGGAGCCTGATATGGGGCTTGATCCCAGGACCCTGGAATCATGACCTAAGCTGAAGGCAGACGCCCAACAACTGAGCCACCCAGGCGCCCCAGGAAGTCTCTTTAAAGAGCAATTTTAAGGGGCGCCTGGGTGGCTCAGTCAGTAAGCGTCTGCCTTTGGCTGAGATCATGATCCCATGGTCCTGGGATCGAGCCCTGCATCAGGCTCTCTGTTCCTCGGGAAGCCTGCTTCTCCCTCTCCCACTCCCCCTGCTTGTGTTCCCTCTCTCGCTATGTCTGTCTCTCTGTCAAATTAATAAATAAAATAAATCTTAAAAAAAATTAAAAGCAATTTTAAGAGTGGGGCACCTGGGTGGCTCAGTCGGTTAAGTGTCTGCCTTCGGCTCAGGGCATGATCTCAGGGTCCTGGGATAGAACCCCATGTCAGGCTCCCAGCCCAGCGGGGAGTCTGCTTCTCCCTCTGTCCCTCCCCCCACTCGTTCTCTCTCTCTCTCTCTCTCAAATAAATACAAATTTTAAAACAAAACAAAACATAAAACACCCCAAAAACAATTTTAAGAGGCTACCAGAAGGACCAGTGGGGTCCAACTGGATGCAGGAGTGGGGTGAGGCATCCCAGGCAGAGCCACGACCAGCTTTATCACCCAGCAGCCGGCATCCTGGGGACCCCAGTGGTTCCCCAGCCCTGCATTAATGAGCCATGCTAGAGAAAGGCAGGGGAGAAGCAGAGACATGAGCAGGAGCCAAACAAAAGGCCTTATTTGCCAAGTAAGGATTTTGAACTTTATCTTATAGACAGTGAATAAGAGTGAAAGAGCTGTTCAAAGCAGGGCAGGGAGATGATTGAATAGATCTTAGAAGGACCCCTCAGGGAGCAGGCTAGAGGTGGATCAGAGGTTGCCGGGGTGGACAGCAAAGCTAAGTACGAGGCCGCTGCAGTCACTAGCAGTTACTAGGCAAGGGATGGCCTCAGAGACTGCACTGAGGCAGGTCTAATGAGGACAGGAAAATTGGAAACAGAGGGAAACCATGGTTAGATGTGAAATCTACAAAACTTTTGGCTGAATCAATGAGGATGAGACAAGAAGGTGTTAGCAACATCTCTCCTGTTTCTGGCCCCAAACAACTCAGTGGATGGGAGAGAATCAGAGAGGGGTGGCAAGTTCAGGGGCAGAGATGATGGCCTAGGTTTGGACACACACAGCCCGGGAGGCCTGTGAGCGTTAGAGCAGAAGTCCCGCTGGGAAGGCACTAGCCAAGTCTGGAGCCTGCACAGAGGTCTGGATGTCAGTCCGCAGACTACTGAAGGGGTTGAAGTGGACGTGGGCCAGCTAAGGTCAGAGCCCAGGGGGCCACCAACCTGGAGGGGATAATTCAGAAACGTGAAAGGGTCAGCTGTGTGATGCAGAAACAGAAGATTCTGTATTGTCCTAGACCCTTGTATTTCTCTGACAACTTTCCTCATGATTTTTACCCCCATAATATATAATTTAGGTAAGCAAATGAGGCCATCCTGTTGGATTCCATGCTATATGAGTACCAAGGATGGGCAGTCTGGAAAATAAATTTCTACTTATTCGATCTGGAAAGAAGTTAGACTATGACACTGAAAAACTCCAGGAAGGGGTGGTGTGGAAAAAAGACATCAGAATCAACTTGCAGGAGGAAATTAAGGAAAGTATTATATCAAAGCTTCGTAGGTCTCCTGCTGTGAGTACCAATTAGCCAGAACCCCTGGAAATCGGGAGACAGACCAAACTACATATTCTTATCATTTTTCTGAGCCAAGTAAGTAATAAGATCACCAGTGTGCACCCAAAGCCCTATTGGACATTCATTTTTAAACTGGCCATTTGGCTGAAGCCCCTGACAGTGGACGTTCGTTGTCTCAGATGAATAGTTGTCTAAGTTAGGCAGGATTCCAATGCAAGTTGCTGTCACAAGGAGCCCGTGATTGGACAGACCAGCTCTATTCTAGGGCCAAGCCTGGCATCTGCTTTGGTCTTGCTGGGCCCCCTCTGGGCCCTAGGGAGATGGACCTGCCCAGACAGGGAGAGAAGACTTTGTAGACAGACCTACAAACAACCTTCCTAAGGGCTAGAGAAGAATCTCCTGAACTTAGTGGGTCCTCTGAGAGGTTCATCTTGGCCAGAGTGACTTCGCAGGGGTCTTGGGCACACTACAGAATATTACCACGAGGGGTCTATGTGGTTCTGCATGCGGTGCCTTGGCCCCTGGCCTCTGCTGGCCATCCTGTTGGGTTCCATTCACACTGATGCCTTGGGAAGAGCAGGGCTGGGTGACCAGTCCCAACTCGACACCCGTCAGTCCTATGACCCCTGGCAAGGTCACCCAGCATTTGGGCCACTCACTTGAAGAACAACAAAAACAAGCAGGCAAACAAAAAAAAACAAGGAAATGAAGAAAGAAGGATTTGTTCTTAGTGATTTCCTAATGTGGGTCCTTTAGAGATGTTTAGGCTGGCTGTTTAGGGACCACCTAGGGAACTTGCTAAAATCGCAGTGCTGAAGACAGAGTCCAGATCATTGACCCTGGGCCTGGGGTGACCGGGGCATCTGAATTTTTAATATGCCCTCTAGGTGATTCTGATAAACAGCCAGATTTGGGAGCCACTGGAGAAAATAATTACCAAAGCCCCTCCCAGCTTTAATAATATATGAGTCAATGCATATATTATTATGCTCAGGACCGATTCAATAATCATGACCCCAAACCTAACAGTGGAGTTGCATTACTTAGACCTTACATATACTTGCTGATGAATAACGCTCTTTGCTTTACAGAAAACAGAATAAAATGAATTAGTCAAGGGTCCCAAAATAGACCCATCTCTCATTTCCCTGGAATGAGTTTTCTAAAACTGAAACAGAGTGTCAGCAACGTCCCTGGGCTCAGGGGAGGTGGGGGGTTGGCAGGTTCAGGGTCACGAGCTCCAACTCCATCTGGGCCACTGTTTTCTCTACTGTCAAACAGAAACAACAGCCACCAACCTCTCCCCAGGGAAGAATTCATACAGGATTTGCTATCAATCTGACTCTTCACAGCTAATAGCAGGCATCAGGGAAGGGGGGGATGCTACATGGTAGGACTCTCAGACCCAACGGGTCGGCACTGCATTTACTTCAAGGGCTCAGAATCAAAGCGAATCCAGCCACAGATTCCCGAGGAGAGAGGAGGAGGCCCTGTTTATGCTGCTTTCGCAGGTAAGCTGAATCCAGCTTTAGCCCGCCAAGAGCCATCTTATCTACCCTCACGTGCGCTGGAAACGGAAGCCGGTGTGCACAGCCTGCTCCGCGCTCGCAGCTTCCTTGAGGTAAACGTGCTGGCACTCAGGCCTGATAGCGAGCAGGGTCGGCACGAATGGAAAGAATGACAGTGTGTCCTTCCCTCTTCCTGAGGCTCCGGCTGATATGGAAACCGGCTGGCGCAGGCAGCAGTGGAAAGTATGAATCCATTCTTGCCTGGGGTTGAATGACGGAGGAATAATCAGATCAGGGCTCATGTTCAACTATCACTGTGGCTCACTTGACGGGCCATCATGCAGTCACGTCCTTTGTCCTTTGCACGGCAGGGAATGTGTGCGGCTACCCTGAGCAGCTGAAAGACTGGGCTTGGACTCCTGCTAACGGAGGGGTGGGGGAGTGGGGGGGAGGGGAGGATGAGATGGGTGTGGTGATTGCCCTGGGGGCCCTGGATGCTTTTCTTAGGCCCCTCACCTCCAGGCGACCTTGTGGTCCTAAGAGGCACGCGGTATTCATCCCACTTTTTTTTTTTTTTTAAGATTTCATTTATTTATTCATGAGAGACAGAGAGAGAGAGAGAGAGAGAGAGAGAGAGAGTGAGAGAGAGTGAGAGGCAGAGGGAGAAGCAGGCTCCCAAGGAGCAGGGAGCCTGATGCGGTACTCGATCCCAGGACCCTGGGATCATGACCTGAGCCGAAGGCAGATGCTTAACCATCTGAGCCACCCAGGCGCCCTCATCCCACTTTTTTATGGATGATGGAATCCAACCCCAGAGATTGCCGGACTTGCCTGGCTTGCCTGACGTTGCACAGAGTGGGCATCCAAAACCCAGGTGCTGTGAGTCTAAGACCCGAGATCCGCATGCCTTCCTGGGCTTGTGTCCCTTGATAGACGCACAAAAGCTGGCCCCAAGTCAAGAAAAAGCATAGGAAGGCAAGCCCCGCGGAGAATGTTTGTGAACGGGACTGGTGTGGAGGAGGGAGGGGAAAGTTTTAGGCCAAAGAACTTCAAAAATATCTTTTGACAAGCACTAGAAACAACGCCCCCCCCCCAAAAAAAAACCCAGGGGCGCCTGGGTGGCTCAGTTGGTTAAGCGATTGCCTTCGGCTCAGGTCATGATCTCAGGGTCCTGGGATCGAACCCCGCATCGGGCTCCCTGCTCGGCAGGGAGCCTGCTTCTCCCTCTCCCACTCCCCCTGCTTGTGTTCCCTCTCTCGCTGTCTCTCTGTCAAATAAATAAAATCTTTAAAAAAGAAATAGTAACTTGATGAATAATTAAAAAAAAAAACCAAACCCAAACCAAAAACACTGAGCAGTGAGTCGGAGTTCTAGGTCCTTCGAGAGACGGTCCCCGTTGCCTCAGAGAAGTCTTAGGCTCTGGTGGGAAAGATCCACTGGAATTGCCTTCAAGCTGGAAAGTTTAAATGACAGCGTGTCCCATGATCTTTTTTTCAAAGACTGTCTTATGGTTCAAAAAAAACCCAATTCTAACATCTCAACCAAATGAAGATCTGGTCTACGATGCAGACTGCTCTGCTCGGAAAGCTCCAGAACTGGGTACAGTAAGGAAGGCTAGGAGTAAAGTATTTTATGAAAACACAGAATAAAACAGGGACGCCTGACTGTTTCAGTCAGAGGAGCATGCGACCCTTGATCTTGGGGTCGTGAGTTCGAGCCCCATGTCAGGGGCAGATATTGCTAAAATAAGTAAATAAATAAACAAATAAGTAAATAAACTAAAAACAAACAAAAAGCCCTCCAAAACACCAGAACAAAACAAAGATGAACATCCCCGAGAGTCAGAAAATGAGTTGACAGCGCCCCTTGATGATCCTTTCAATCTGAGAAAGTATTACTCACACCCTCTCTTTCCTCTTATTTGACAAGTTCCCTCAAATGGAAGAAGAGGAGGAGGAAGGGAAGAGGAAGTTGCCACCCTTCCCAACCCTGGCCTGTCCTCTCTCCATTTGCTAAATTCTGATCATGGAGGATGAAGAAGCCCAAAGAGAAAGGAGCAGTCATTCCCAGGCGTCGGTGCCATAAACTAACGAAAAGAGAAATCCCGAAGAATGAAAAGCCTCTACTGTTTACAGCTCTAAAAAGTATTAAACACCATCGGAGTACCCAGCATGACAGTTTCAACAGAGCATTAATGAGAAGAAAAAAAATCTAAAAAAGTTAGGAAGATTAGGAAGTGGCCTGATGCCCCGGGGAGAGTGCACAGCAAGGGCGCCTCCCAGGGGATCTGCAGCATTCCTGCAAAGCAGGTGTCTTTCTATTTAGGGCGCAGAATTAGCCTGGCCTCCTCAGTGACCTCCCAGCTCTGATTTTGTTATCAAAAGGCCAACAGGGTGGCTCTCTTTCAAGCCAGATGAGGCATTTACTCTAGCACCTGGGCTGGATGTGGCTGCCAGATGGAGGTCGGTGCCACCTTAAAGAGTATCTGCAAGACTGTGATTTATAAGAAATAGATACATATATTGCCTTCGTCCCTGTTTCTGGCACAGAACTCCTAAAACTCTTGGGATTTCCAAAGTGGTGAGGGCATAAAAGTGTCTTTGTTATGTGAATGAGGCGAATTTTGGACCACCCCAAGAATGGGGGCTGGTTGTTGGGGCGCCAATGTTGTGATTAGAGGGCTGGACCTCTAGGGAGGGGAGGGGGCCTGGAGGCCAAGGATTTAATCAACCATGCCTAGGTAATGAAGCCTCCATAAAAACACGGAAAGCCTTCAGAGAGCTTCTGGGTTGGTGGACAGATTTGGAAAGGGGATATGGAAGCTCCGTGCCCTTTCCCCATACTTTGCCCTATGCCTCCCTTCCATCTGGCTGTTCCTGAGTGATAGCCTCTTCTAATAAACCAGTAGTCTACTAAATAAAATGTTCCTCCGAGTTCTGGGAGCCGCTCTAGCGAATTAATCAAACCCAAGGAGGGGGCTGTGAGAACCTCGGATTTATCGCTGATTGGTCAGCACAGGGGACAACATGGATTTGTGACGAGCATCTGAAGTGCATGGGTGTGGGGATGAGGCTATCTGGTAGGACTGAGCCCTTACCCTGTGCGATCTGATGTGACTTCAGGTAGATAGTGTCCGAATTGAGTTGGACTGTCTGACACCCAGTTGGTGTCTGACAATTGGTGCTGTGGGGAAGTCCTCCACACACACATGTTGGAACGGGGTCTAAAGTCATTCATTTCAAACAGAAAACAACATGATACTTGTTTTTTTTTTTTAATTTTATTTATTTAACACAGAGAGAGATAGCAAGACAGGAACACAAGCAGGGGGAGTGGGAGAGGGAGAAGCAGGCTTCCCGCGGAGCCGGGAACCCGATGTGGGGCTCGATCCCAGGACCCTGGGATCATGCCCTGAGCAGACGCTTAATGACTAAGCCACCCAGGCGTCCCAACCTGATACTTGTTTTAGGAACAAGAGTGCTAATAAGTTCCTATAGATACTCTTCCCCACAAGTTTTATTGATTGATAAAAATCTTATATATTTAGGGTGTACAATATGATGGCCAAATAATATACATGGTGAAATGATTCTTACAATCAAGATTATTAACATAACTATCATTACCCTCTTTTTTGTGTATGTGATGAGAATACTTAAGATCTACTCTCTTAGCAAATTTCAAGTCTACAATACAGTATTATTAACTATAGTTACCCTGCTGTATATTAGTCCCCAGAACTTACTCCTTTTATAACCAAAGCATGTACCCTTGACCAACATCTCCCCATTTCGCCCATAACCCGCAGCCCTATAACCAACAGATTACTCTAACAGTGTTATGGGTTAAATTGTGCCCAGCCTCCCTAAATTCACAGGTTGAAGTTCTAACCCTCAGTACCTCAGAATGTGACTATATTTGGAGATAGGGCCTTTATAAAAGTAATTAAGTTAAAAAAAGGCTCTTAGGGTGAGTTCTAATCCAGTCTGACTGGTGTGCTCTTACAAAGAAGGTAGGAGGGCTCTGTGGATGGCTCACATGGTAGAGCTTGTGACTCTTGATTTTGGGATCCTGAGTTCAGGCCCCATGTTGGGCGCAGAGCTTACTTAAAAAAAAAAAAAAAAAAAAAAAGATGGGCGCCTGGGTGGCTCAGTCGGTTAAGCGTCTGCCCTCGGCTCAGGTCATGATCCCTGGGTCCTGGGATGGAGTCCTGCATCGGGCTCCCTGCTCAGCAGGGGCCTGCTTCTCCCTCTCCTTCTGCCTGCCGCTCTGCCTACTTGTGCTCTCTCTCTCTCTCTCTCTCTGTCAAGGGCAGCTTGCAAGAGTCACCTGGGATGTTGTCATGCAACAATTTGTTGACTTTACCTTTTACCTGTATCCTAGAGACAGAAACATCTCACACCTTATTTCCAATAATCGCTGTTAATATCCCTCCCTTGCCTTCAGACGATATTAAGAATCCAAAGGGCAATCGGAAACTCAGGGAGCTAGAAATATCCAAAAGGTCTCATTCACAGTGAATTCAGCAAACAACTTCAAAGCAAAAATAATAATGAAAAATAGGCCTTCCGACATGAAAGTATCTCTTTCCAAATGCTTCTACCAAATCTAAGAAAATAGACATTACCACGGTTAAAAAAAATGTCCTTTGTAAAAATAAAGCTTCATAATTATAGTTTGTTCTCGTGAATAACTCCTCAAATATATCCTTCTCGCAAAAGGGTTTCTTTTACCATCTACTCATCTCCTATTGCTGACTGCAGTGGAAAATTACATTCCCCTATGAAATGTAATCTTGTTGATATTAACACCTATTGAGGTTTGCATCAAATTGCTAGGTGAGATGGTGTAATTAGGGAGAGGTCAGGGGAAAATTACAAAGGATGCAGAGGACACCAGTCCCAAGGAAGTAAATAATGAAAAGATCCTAAGTTGCTTTTAACTCTGGGTCAGGTGCTTACACAAGGGCTCACAGGCAAGGTTTCTTCAAACCTTGCAGAGAAGCATGTACCTGCTCGCCTGGTGCCAGTCTTTTTGAAAATAAGCCTGTACATTTTTCTGCCTCACTTTTGCCAGAGGATTCACAAGAGCATCTTGAATCCAAATGACAAAATTAAATGCACACTAACCACTGGTCCCCACAGCTTCATGCAAATGTGTGGCATTAGGAAATACAAACAACAATTATCTGTTACCTGAGGGTCATGCTTTGATATGCACTTAACAGACACCAGTTCTGTTCTGCTCAAAGGGCAATGTTCTAAAATTTTACATAAATTGTATACTTGGGGATTACTATAAAAATAATTTATAAATCATTCTTGTTTAAAAATGAATTTTATCTTTTTCTAGAAAAATTAGAATTTCAAGAGTTGAATAATTTCTAAAGATTATATAAGATTTCAACTTCACTTT
This sequence comes from Eumetopias jubatus, assembly GCF_037043125.1. Taxonomy (NCBI): domain Eukaryota; kingdom Metazoa; phylum Chordata; class Mammalia; order Carnivora; family Otariidae; genus Eumetopias; species Eumetopias jubatus. Next base: position 11,420,198 of record NW_028274807.1, on the reverse strand, counting down.
TTTAATTCACTTTGGTGATTATTACAACATTAAGAGCTGTAAGAGGTTGTTAAGAACCTTACTGATATGCACAAAAAAGAAGCAAATTTACACGCATCTCCATAATAATACGTTAGCTACAGAAGTAGCACATGCTAAGATATTTCCAATTTCTAATTCATATCAGACCTTAATAAGTCAAGGATGCATACTGTAATCTCTAAAACCACCACCATGAGAACACTAAAAGAATAGTAAAGGAATGTATAATAGACAAATTAGGGGAGGGAAGGAAATAATGAAACAATGAAATAATTTTAAAAATAACTCAATATTGGGCGCCTGGGTGGCTCAGATGGTTAAGCGTCTGCCTTCGGCTCAGGTCATGGTCCCGGGGTCCTGGGATCGAGTCCCGCGTCGGGCTCCCTGCTCCTTGGGAGCCTGCTTCTCCCTCTGCTTCTCTCTCTCTCTCCCTCTGTCTCTCATGAATAAATGAATAAAATCTTAAAAAATAAAATAAAATAAAATAAAAATAACTCAATATTTTGAGGAGAGAGTGAGCATGCAAGAGTGGAAAGAAAGGAGGAAAACATCCCAATCATACTTGGAAATTTTAATACACTTCTCTCAGCATCATGAATCCAAAACTCAGTAAGGCAATAGATGATTTGAACAACGCAAATGACAAATTTAACCCAATTGACTATAAGTTGTTATTTAGTGCACCTAACAAGCTACAAAATATACATTCTTTTCCGGGCACCTTGCTAGCTCAGTTGGTAGAGTGTGTTACTCTTGATCTCAGGGTTATGAGTTGAAGCCCCACGTCGGGTGCTGAGGTTACTTAAAAATACAATAATAAAAAACAAAACAAAACCCAAACATTCTTTTCCAGTATACATGAAACTGGCCCTTTGTGGAGCCATGAAGCAAGTCTGAAAAAAATGTCAAGGGACTGAGACAGAGTGTTTTCTGAACGCACAGAGGAACTATGCTGGCAATCAATGATATAAAAGATAACTAGAATATCCCCGAGTATTTGTAAACAAAGCAATGCACTTATAAATAATCCATAGGTCAAAGAAGAAATTACGATGGACATCAGAATATATCTGGAAGTGAAAGGTAATAAAGATATGATATACCAAAACTTGTAAGATGCAACGAAAGCCAAAGCCATACACAGAGGGAAATTTATAGCCTTATAGGCACATATGGGAAAAAAACTAAAAATCAATGATTTCATATTAATCTCAAAAAGCAAGGAAACAGAACACAAATATAAGCCAAAGAAAGAAGGGAGGGGAAGAGTAGAAAATATTGAAATAGAAAATAAATATACACTAGAAAAAAATTAACAGTTAAGTGTTGGTTCTTTAAAAACATTAATAAATTCCATACACCTGATGGGACAGATGAAAAAAAGGGAAAGAAAGCACACGTTGTCGTTGTCAGAGTTGAAAAAGGAGACATCACCATAGGTCCTACAGATATTTAAAAGCCTATAAAAATGCAATAAAAATTTTTATGACAATATATTTGACATTTCAAATAAAATGGAAACATCCTAGAAAACTGCAACTTCACAAAACTGACAAGAGGAAATCAATTGAGTCTATATCTAGTAAAGAAATTGAATCTCTAACCTAAAAACCCTCTCAGAATAAGACTCCAGGCCGTTGGGGTGCCTGGGGTGGGTCAGTCCTTAAGAGTCTGCCTTCTGCTCCGGTCATGATCTCAGGGTCCTGAGATCCAGCCCTGCATTGGGCTCCCTGTTCCGTGGGAAGCCTGCTTCTCCTTCTCCCACTCCCCGCGCTGTGTTCCCTCTCTCTCTGTGTCTCTGTCAAATAAATAAATAAATAAATAAATAAATAAATAAATAAATCTTTAAAATAAAAAAAGACTCCAGGCCCTCACAGATCAGTGAAATCTTCCAAACATTTAAGAAATAACATCAATTTTACATAAACTCAATAGACACATAAAAGGGCAACTCCTCCCATGTGTTTTACGATTTTAGCATAACTTTGATCCTAAAAACTGACAAGGATATCACAAGAAAGAAAAATTACTGACCTATGTCTCTCACAAACGTAGACAAAAATAATGTAAAGCAAAGCTGGAGTTACAAAAAAAGAACACTACAATCAAAGAAATGTGAATGTGTATATATTGAAAGACAAGTACGAGAATGTTTTAGAGGCATCATTACAATATCCCCAAGAGGAAAATATTCAACTGGCATCAACAGAAAAATAAATAAATTGTGATATATTCATATCATAGGATAAAACAACAATGAACTATTATTATGGGTGTGGTGGTTAATTTTATGTGTCCACTCGGCTGGGTCATGGTGCCCAGATGTGTCGTCAAACATTATTCTGAATGCTTCTGTGAGGGTGTTTTTGAATGAGATGAACATTTAAATTGGTGAACTTTGAATAAGCAAATTGCTCGTCCTAATGTGGTGAGATTCATCCAATTAGCCGACGGCCTGAGTAGAACAAAAAGACCGACCTACTCCAAGCAAGAGTAAATTCTGCAACACAAGGCTTTCAGACTTGAACTGCAACATTGGGTCTCTCTTGAGGCTTCAGCCTGATTGTCTTTGGACCTGAACTATGACATCGGCTCCTCCTTAGGTCTGCAGCCTGCCGGCCCACCCTGAAGAGTTTGTATTTGCCAGCCTCCATAATCGTGTGAGCCAATTCCTTAAAGTAAATCTCTCCCTATGAATATACACGTCCTGTTGGTTCTGTTTCTCTGGAAGATTCCGATACCAACATGCAGCATGGATGAACTTCACAAGCAGAATGTTGAACAAAAGAAACCAGATACAAATAATGAAAAACATGGTTCCATGTATTTAAGTTACAAGCAAGCAAAACCAATCTCTAAGATAGCCTATGTATTTATAGATACCATACGTATATTATATACTTACATATTCGCATGTAATATATTATATATATAATATATACAGGAAAGGGGATTCCTTTTGTATATCTATATATCTATGTTCCTATGTATCTATCTGTATCTTTTTTTTTTAAACATTTTATTTATTTATTTGACAGAGAGAGAGCACAGTAGGCAGGCAGGCAGAGGCAGAAGCAGAGGGAGAAGCAGGCTCCCCACTGAGCAGGGAGCCCCATGCAGGGATCAATCCCAGGACCCTGGGATCATGACCTGAGCTGAAGGCAGATGCTTAACCGACTGAGTCACCCAGACACCCCTACCTATCTATATCTCTTACTTAGTTCTGTTTCTTTGGAAAACTCTGACTCATACAGATGTCCAGTAAAGACTTTTCAATACTTACCCATTTCCCATTTGCTCACTATTATCTATTCACGCTGGCTTCCTGGTTGAACACTCTTTGCACCAGCCCCCATATCTGCCTGGACCTTACCTGGCTCTTTGCAGCCCTCAGACCTCAGTTTAAAAGTCACCTCCTCAGAGAGACCCTCTGGAGCCCCACTGGGTGCTTCCTGTTATTGTTTATCAGGCTCCTGTTTGGTTTATTCATGGGAGGAATCACAATCTGTAACTAATATCTATCTTTCCCAGGAAAGGTACATTTCAGGAGGACAGATTTGATGGATAAACAAGTGACTGAATAAAGAAAAGAATGTCTAATGAGCACACCTCACAGGGTATGAACTTCAGCACTCTTATCGGGACGGGAAGAACTAGAAACCTAAGAAAAAATGTTCTCAATCCCCTTTCTAAATCACATCTCTTCAACTGATACTTTCTCCATGTTCTCCTGACCCATCGCCCCACGTTCACGAGGCTCCTCCATCCCAGCAATGGCCAGCACCCAGGAACCTATGGGGTTCCACCAGTCCAGGATGCTGTGTTTTAGCCAACATCCTGTCCTAAGGTGGAGCCAGGTCTAAGGGCTGATGTGTCACAAGCGTGACGGTCCCTGAGTGCAAGGCCACACAAGGAAGGTCAGAAAAAGACAAGAAGACATGCTTCCTATACTTGAGAAGCCAGGAACCTCAAACCTCACGGAGAAGTGAAACTCTGCCCTCGTTGAAAGATAAAGTGTATCCAGCCAATCAAAGCATCAGAATGACTGGATGTGGATGGCCTAGAAAATTCTGGGCACAATAACTAGGGGGCAATGATAAGGACTTTTTATTTAGTCATAACTCATCAAGCTGTACTTTTATAATCTGTGTCCACGCGATGCCTGTACAGTGTTCAGAAAAGAAACCTGCTAGAAAAAAGCTATTTCCTGGTGAAAAGCATGGACTCAAGTGAGAACGTGGGTCCAGTCCTCACTTCCAGAACGCTCCCCAGCCGCCGCCAGTGTGAATCTTTGTCAGGAAGGATTCGTTCCCTCATTAGATAAATGTTTTTTTGGGCACCTCCTGTGTACCAGGCACAGCTCTGGGAACAAAAATGAAACCAACCACTGCCGGCGTGCAGGTCGCAGTCTGGAAGGAAGAGAGGGAAGATAATTAATGAATAAAAGTACACAGTGTGTCCTGTGGTGAGAAGTGCCCCAGGGGGAGGACAGCGTAGCACGTGGGACAGAAAGTGCAGAGGAGGGGGTACACGCAAACTAAGATGGCCAGGGACCGTCTCCCTGGGAAAGTGACATCTGAGCCACGACCCAAAGGAGGCTATTATAGCCTTCTGAGCAAAATCTAGGCCAGGAGGAGGGAAAAGCAAGCAGAAAGGCCTGGGGTGGGACCTCATGGAACACGCAGGCAGCGGACGGGAGCTGGCCAGCTACTGCAGGGACGCCGCAAACTCCAGGGCCGCGTGAAACCCTGGAGGGTGTGAAGAGAGGGGATGCAAATCAAAGCTGAGCTTCAAACACGACTATTGCAAGACTAAATAGAGCTTGGGTCTTTGAAACTGCCACTGAAGGCCAATTTGATTAACTGATCTAAAGGATTCAAGATCCCCACAAGCCGAATCCTATGATTGTCAGGCCGATACCAAAACGGCCATTATTTTACACGTGTGCACAGACCGAGCCGTCATGGAATCCCTCCCACGCCCCCCCCCCCCATTACAGTATTCGTGGTCACACAGCAAACTGCAGCAGGACCCGGGTTCCAGCCGCCAAGTGCCATCAGGAGTCATAAAAAAGCACCCACCCCCACACCCTGCCAGAGTTTCAGATCCCACCATCTTTGCCAAATCTTACTCCGGGTTATACAGACAAAAGAAAAATGATAGGGCGCCAGAAAACCTGAGAAACTACCCCAGTTCACCTCGCACGACCGACCTTCCGCAGTCAGTCAGCCCTGCTTCCTGATTTCAGGATGGCGGCGCCCGAAACCACGCCCACATGCTGTCGACACTGTCCTCTGATTGGCTAAGAAAAGATTTGCTAAATCCTTGCCGGAATCAAACACTGGTCAGGAGGTGATTAAGTTCAAGGAGAGGCGGGAAGTCCCGCTTTCCCAACACTAGGATTAGGCAGCAAGGCAGTAAAATGGGGCAACTGTCCCCTCACACACCCACACAAATCCCGGACCCCCTTTCCCACCCAAGCCACCCTTCTGGGGCCATCCAGGTGCCTGTCACTGTTCCACACCAGGATTCAAAGTCTCTGAGAATAGAACGGTTTATCAAGGGCCCATGTGGATTTACGCAGCCTTAAAAAGAGAACAGAAGCCAATCATCTGTTACTTGTGTTTTCTGATTCCATGAAAAAATCAAAACAAAACAAAACACTTCGTGGCTGAGGCCATCTGTCCATGACCAGATTTTCCTATATAACTTATATATACTCTAGTGATTAATAACGAGATGTCAATCTACAATTACAGGAAAGCCTCAATGGCTTGACTTCACTGGAGCTCCAGGAGAACGTGGGAATGGATCGTAGTGCCGTTTCTCTTAAGTGTGTATGGAAACATGGAGACACAGAGGATGGGGCCCTGGGGGCTGAGCAGTCATGAGGGCTTCAGGGCACAGAAGACCCATGCGCATGGCTATGCGCCAACACTGGGCGGTGTCACAAAGAAACGTTGGTGGCCTTCACTTGGAAAAAAGCCAAATCTTCCCTCACCCAGATTACACTAACACTGGACCCCAGTTTGTATACACTAGGACCTCATAGGATGCTCTCAATCTTGCTTTCATTATGGAGATGGTCTTAAATGGAAAACACCGTCACGGACAGAGGCATAACAGTGAAGCACCAACATCTTTAGGTGAAAAATGCTCAGATACTGGCAATTTCATGTGTTTTGACATGATACTAATTAGCTCTCAACCCATCAACCACAAGCTTGCAAGGTGCCTATGACTGCCAGCCAAGGCACAACCTAGTTTTAGCATATGTGAAGCTCACCGTCCCTGGGCTGACCCTCTAAGTGCCTCCTCACAAATAAAAAAATAATTGAATAGTTATGAAGATTTGGCTTATGACGTGGGCTGAGGTTCACCCTGAATCACGAGCTTCCCTTAGAGATGTTTCAAAGGGACACTAACCAAGCGAGTATGACCGCTATCTTTTGCGTGTACTAAGAACATGAAGTGTTCCTGGATGATGGGCCCACTCAGGCTCTCTCAGGCTGGGGAGGGAGCCTGGGACAGCCTGAAATGCAACAACCATGCTGGCTTTCTAGGTTAGGACACTGAGCCTCCAAGAGATGGCGGCAGGGGGCCCTATGGGTTATGCGGTGGGGCTGAGGAGCCCTCTGGCTGTTGAGCCAAGCATGGACAAAGGATATGCACAGTTTCCAGAACAGCAAATAGGTTTAGTAGAAGGTCTAGAAAACAGAAGAAAACTATTGTGGGCATTCTCTTCATGAAAGTTCTGGGCTACATAGGTTCTGGCTTCCTGGGTCTCCCTTCCCACCAAATATACGTGAGCTGCCCACTGTCATTCCTTGGGAAGACATCGATAGAGGGTTCCTACACACCAGGTCTCAGGTCGAGGTACAGGGCAAACCAGGGACAGTCCTGCCTTCAAGGAGCAGGTGCACAGATTACAAGAGTGGCTTATGCCCCAGGTGACCACTGCCCCAGGCAGACTTATAATGTTATAACATGTATAGGAAAGAACCGCTTGTTGACACTTGTTTTTTGTTCTGAGGCTGGAGGGCTGGGTGATGGGTGCCACCTGTATTCTTATGCTCTTATTGAGCATAATGAGCAAGTGATTATTTTCAGAATTACTGCAATACCGAAAAGGTACCAAAATGTTACATATCGATTGATAAGATTAGAGGAATTTCTGCCCTGACCCTTCAGTAGGAAACTAGACCTACCTAAAATCAACAGTCCACTCACGGAATCTGGCAAAGGATACGAACTGTCCAGAGGAAACAGGACCAGCAAACAAGCATGTGGGAAGATAGAAGGATGTTGCAGTCAGAGACACAGCTATAAAAGAAGAGAATGTTTCCTGAAGAGGAGCCAAGAAATGCCCCTTTGGGGGAGCCTCGAGCCCCCTAGAGTCTGTCAGTCGCATTTGACGTGATGGGTGTCATCTGGGGCCGAGGCAGCGTCCAGGGGCTCCGATGGCAATGAGGGATGGGCAGCCGGGTGCACGGGGAACAGCAGTGTTTAGAGCCAAGCCCCTGGGGGCTGCTTCTGAATCCCAGGCCAGCTACCAGCCCCCGCACAGGACCTCTCCAGGCCTCACGGAATGACAGTGCGACAGTGTGCACCTCACAGGGGTGCTGGCATCAAACGAAACGAGGGACCAAAGTGCAGAGGCAGCAGCGGGTAGTGGTTAAGGACTCCGGCTCTGGGATAGAACAGCCAGGGCTCAAGTCCCGCCCCTCCCCCAACTTAGCTCTGAGCTGAGCTGGTGACTTCACCACCGACTGCCTCCGTTATTCCATCCATAAAATGGAAACGAGGACAGCTTCACTCTCACAGGGCCTGCGTGAGGATTAAACGCATCCACGTTTCTAAGCACGTACAACAGCGTCTGGCACAGACCAAACACTAGAAGCATTTACTTAAGCACACACAGATGAGCCATGTGCTGTGGGGACTGGTGCATAGTAGGTGCTGAGTGAAAGTCTGGGGAAGGTCCCCACAGCCATGTCCCTTCCTCTGGATGTGCTGGGAGGCAGGAAAAGAGGTTTATCAGAGTGGGAGGAGACTTACCTAGTTTCTAAGCTCTAAGAAAGTACTCCAAGGCTCTTGCTTGACCGTGGGGAAAAAAGAAAAAGGCGCAACTGGGGCAGAAAGAATAGAATCCTAGTAATTCTGTGTTCTGATCAAGCTGAGTTTGACCTTTTAGCAAATTACTGACTCCGCTAAGAGTGAACACAACCCATCTATTCATCACAAACGCCAGAGTCTGGGGAATGGGTCCCAAAGGCCAGACTCTGCAGGTGGGCCCAGGAAACTCATGCGGAGAAACAGATTTCTTTCGCTGGGGTTTGCTCACTCCCGGGAGGCGGGTCCTCTTCCTACCTGAGAGCTGACTTCCCAACTGGCAAACAGGCTCAGACAGGCATGCTCCTCCCCAGGCTACTGGGATGGCATCACTCCCAAAAGCAACCCATTGCCTGGACCAGATGGGCCTGTGGGCCGGCGTCCGGACAGCTCCAGCAGGGTCACGGGCGCTGGGCAAGCCTCCCCAAGGGCCCTGGGACCCGGCTGGCAGAAACCAGCTACCACTCTGCGAAGAGAGACGCGTGATCCAGCCAGGAAAGGGGACTCCCTGGGGACACTGGTGCAGCCACCTGCACATACCCATGCTCCGTGCCCAAATACGGCTGCATGGAGAGCTCTCACTGAGGGGCAGAGGTGGACTGAGCCTGAGGTCACCTGCCCTCGGAGCAGGGACAGTGCTCACCTGTGTGAAGAGCTAACACCTGTGGAGGGCATAGCGGGGAGCCTGGCCCTCGGAGCACTTTCCAGCCACAGACTCATGTCATCTTCAAGGCAGCCCTCCCCACAAGGTGGCCATTTCTGTCTTCTGGGCCAGCAAGCCAAGACCCAGAGAGGGTGAGCACAGAGAGGGTGAGCGAGTTGCCCAAAGTCACGCCGCAAGTGAGCAGCAGAGCTTGCAGTCGGCCCTCTCACCACTAAGCTCTGACCAGTGACCTCCAGATGTGAGCGCACGTCTTCCGCCTGGCTGGAAAAAGCAAAGCGTTCTTTGTGGGGTCAGTCACTCCTGCTTCATGGGACTGACTGGCTGATGGTAAGGGAAAGTCAAGGAGAACGCCAGCAGTGGCCCCAAGGGACTGCCCAGGAAATCCCTCGGGTACGAGGGACAGGGTTGGCTGGAGTCGGAAAGGTCCAAGTGACTTGCGAGCATGTCCAGGGCCCATGCCTGGCCTCAGGGTCAACCCACCCGGTGACGAAGTCGGTGGGGCTAAGGCATGTTTAGTGACTGCTCGTTGGTCTGCACACACCCGGACGTGATTGTCACTTCAAGGAGGGAAACAGGAAGTGAGGCGGCAGGGGAGGATCAGGCATAGTGGAACAAGTTGCAGATGAGAACAAGGAGCCTGGCTGGGCATCTCAGTACCGGTTAGTCGTGAACTTGCTGTGTGATTTGGGACCAATCCCAACCTCTCCGAGCACACCGAGGGGCCACCAGGGGGTTTCTAGAGCTCGTGTCCTATCCTGGCATGATAGGAAGGCCGAACCACGCTGCCCGATTCTGCAGCCACTAGCCACATGTGGCTATTTCAATTAAAGTTACTTCAACTTAAAATAAGAAATCCAGTTCCTCGGTAGCACCAGCCACATTTTAAGCCTCCACAGCATGTGATGATTTACAGTAATTAAAGTGAAATGAAATTAAACATTCAGCTCCTTGTTCATATCCACCATATTTCAAATGCTCAGTGGCTCAGTGGCTGTTGTACTGAGCAGGAGAGATAAAGAACCTTTCCATCAACACAGAGTTCCACTGGGCAGTGTCAAGACTGGGGAGGCGGAGACATACGGTTCATAGAACATCCTTCAGGTCACTTCTTGAAAAGGAGAATCGAGGGTGAGGTTAGAGTCTACTGAAAAGCAACAAGAGTGCTGGATGTGTTTTCTGTGTGCAACCATTTGTTAGATACCTGGAGGTAAGTTAAAATGCCACATACCGCCACACCAAGGTGACGGTCGATGGTAAAAACAAGAGCATGCTCCCCTTGGAAGTTGGATACAAGATAAGGATGCCATCTGGCATCGTATAATTATTGTTCAAGTGCCATGTGGCTAAGAGAATAAAACACAAGTGTTGCAAAGAAGATGGCAAATCATCACTATTTGCAGATGATATGATTTTATACTTGGCAAATGCAAAAGAATCAATTGAACCCCTCTTAGAAACTGTAAGAGGCTTTAGTACGGTGGGTTGTTGCAAAGTTAATACATAGAAACAAGAATTTTCTTTATATGAAAGGAAAAGTATAACAGAAAAAGCAAGCTCATATTATAACACATTTCTTAAGTTTACATAAAAATATGTATACCCAAGAATCTAAAACATGAATACAAATTAAAGACAATAGACAGGATCTATACAAAGACACTGGCATATACTGGTGGCATAAAGATGGCCCAAATAAGTAGAACATTATTGAAACATAATATTCAAAGATGCCAATATTCCCTAAGTAACTATAAACCCAAAGCAATCTCACAAAATACCAACAGGTTTGGTTGTTGCATTTCTTATGTCGTTATTCGTAGGGGGTGGAGGATAGTTTGAACGTGACAGAGTGAATGCTTCTAAAGTTCATGGAGAAGAATAAGCAAATGAAACCGACCAGGAAAATAAATACTGGAAGAGAAGAACAGGGGCATATAGACGCATGGATTGTTACATAAGGCTACCCTGCAAGGCCATAGTCAGCACAGGAGCACGAAACTGGTTCCGAAATGGACAGGAAGATTCACAGCAGAGCCCTGATTCCAGTATATTTGGCCACCTGGGTATATTGCAAATCTATACGATTTGGAACTCACAGGTAACATGCAAAAAAGAAAAGCAGAAGCCTATCTTACTCCTTATACCAAAATGGCCAATGAATTAAAGGCAAAAAAAAAAAAAAAAAAAGAATTAAAGGCAAACATCAAAAATAAAACATTAAAGTACTAGAAAAAAACAAACTCCTATACATCTTGGCCCAGGAAAGGACTCTGTAGGCATGAAACAAACCCAGAAGACCAAAAGACAAAATTCCTACGTCTCTACTACAAATAAAAAGAGTAAAAATTACTGTGGGATAAAAACCACATAAAGTCAAATGGCAAACTGGGGGAAATGTCTGCAATATATGTGATAAAATACCAGTTCCTTTAATATACAGGAAATTCTTCCAGGTGCATAAGTACAGTCCAGAAATGTACCAGAAAAGTAGTAAAGATATAAACAATTTACAGGAACAACCACAACAAAACAAAAACAAAAAAACCAACAAATGATCAATAAGCATAAAAGATGGTCAACCTTGTTCCAAATTAAGGAAAAACAAATTCAAACAAAAAGATACTATTTTTTTCACCTCTGAATGATCTTGGCAATGATCCAAAAGGATTTATAATCCCCTTTGTTGGCAAGAATGTGGGGAAAGAGGAAGTTTTATGCAGAGGGTAATATATATTCGTATAAACATTTTGGAGAGCAAATTGGCAGTATCTATCAATATGTAAAATCCCTATACCCTCTGATTCAGAAATTCTACTTCTAGAAATGTAACTCACATACATATTTACAGAAGCAAACAAAGATATGTATACATAAGGAGCTGCTTGCAATAATGTTTATGATGGGGGGAAAAACACAGAAAACAACCTAAATGTCTATCAGTAGAAATTGCTGGTTAAATGTTACATTCTTATAATGAAATGCCATGTAGTCATCCAAAGAAATGCACGGGATTACTGGAAAGATGTCCAAAATATTTTAAAAAGATAAGTGGCAAGAGAGCATATATAATACGATACTATATAAATATATATACATGTTATATATTTAGTTGCATTTATCTCTTTATATACACCACGTACATGTTTATACATGCATGAAACGCTACACATAAAGCTCAACAGAGGCTATTTCTAAGAAACAGGTTGAGAGAAGAGGATGGGGAATTTTTAGTAAATGCTTTTATTCATTTTTACAACCAAATATTACATTTATTTATTTTAAAAGATTTTATTTATTTATGAGAGAGAGAGAGATCATGAGCAGGGGGAGAGGTGGAGGGAGAAGGAGAAGCAGACTCCCTGCTGAGCAGGGATTCCCAACACAGGGCTTGATCCCAGGACCCTGAGATCATGACCCGAGCCAAAAGCAAACGCCCAACTGACTGAGTCACCCAGGTGCCCCCAAATATTACTTTTAGAATGAATTACTCTTCAAATCAAACAGCAATCTAGGCAAATGTAATAAGCCATGGTTGGCACTCAGCAAATGTACTTATTATGAGTTGTGCTCTTCAGAAGGTTCTCCCTAATGCCATTAAATACTGTTCCACCAGCACACTGTGGACCTAACACAATGGTATGTAAACTCTTTGCTAAAGCCAGCTTATAATAGCAGTGCTCTCTGGCTAGAAGGACAGGGGTGAGTTATTCTAGACCAGAAGCACAGAGAACTGGCTCTAAGAAGTAATGAGCCCAGATCCCACACTGCTGAAGCCCAACCTTGGGTCCCCACTGCTGCTGCCCTATGATGGAATCATCTGGAATTACTGGAACTGGAGACAGACTGGTGGGTGACATGCTGCTATGGGGATAACAATAAAGTTTTTAAAGATTGGTTCATTTAATTAAAAGCACAGCAGGCCACTGAGTACTAAGCAGACAGCATGCATTTCATTACAGAAGGTCATCTTTCCTGGCACCATCTAATGGAAACCAGGGCAGCCTCCAGAGATAAGATCACAAGCTGATTTTGCCTTCTTAGGGACAAGATCTGGCAAGGAATGACCAGCCACCTTCTATCAAGGATGCTAGAGGCTGGCTGGTGCAGTAAATGGAGATCTAGCAGATGTCAGTGAATTTCTGAAAAGATGTGTGTGTCTCCTCAAGGGCATTCTAAGAACAATGAAAGAGAAGGAAGAGAGAAGAAAAGGGAAAGAAGGAAGAAGAGATAGATGGCAAGACTGAGAGAAAGCCCCCCCAGCAAACATGCTATTTATTTTTCAATTACAGATTTTTTTTAATTGTGCCAGGAAGCCTAGGATTTATCATCAGCATTAATGATTTTATGCTTTAGAGTTAATGGTTTTTACAACCATTGTCTTATTTGAGATTTATTTTTACAAAGTGTTTAGTTTCTTAGGTTTGTTTTCAACTTTGTACCAGAGCTCATTTCATGTGAAAACATGCTTTATCTAAGCATTTACAAGTTCTGACAAGTCATTTTTAATATTCTGGTATGACACCTCTTGCTACATTCAGCCGCACCTCAGCCTGTTAATCTCATACGGGTGCTCACGTGTGTGGGAAACTCCTGGGAAAATAAGGCTTAATATTTAATGGACTTAAAACACATTTGTATGTGTTCTACTTCTACTGCTGCACTTAATATTTATTGAGTGCCTACTATGTGGCAGGCTCTGTCGTAGGCACAGGATAAACAGCAGTGAGCAACAGACACTTTAACATTTGCATTTTAATAATTTTAATGAGATTGCTAACAAGTACTAAACACTTGTTTGGAGACTGGTATTATTGTTAGCGCCTTATTTTGTGAAAATTAATAAAGGAAAACCTCACTAAGATGGGAAGCCAGAAGCACGGGGAGCTAACACCCTACCTCTTGTCAATTGCAGGGTGCAAGGTACCTTGCACAAGGATACTACTTTACCACCCCATAGGAGGAAGAAGGGTTTTCTCCTCTCCCCGCAACAGCTCAGCCAATGAGAGACAGTCACAGCCTGGCCAATGAGAGACAGTCACAGCCCAGCCAATGAGGGACAGTCACAGCTCAGCCAATGAGAGACAGTCAGAGCCCAGCCAATGAGAAGCCACTACACTTGAACTCCCAGTTCAGGCCAATGGATTTTTTTGTTTACACGGCCCTCCCAAACTCCCCCTTTCTTCTATAAAAGAGTATTCCTCTGCTTTGTTCATCAGACTTGCCTGTAGTTTTGCCGTAGCTTGTCTGGGATTGCAATTCTGTTATTCCTGTATAAACCCATTTTTGCTGGTAAAATAACTAATAGCTTTATTTTGCTTTATTTATTTTTAGTTACCTAGAGACTACTGTTTATTTTTTAAATTGAAGTACAGTTGACATATAATACTGACAGTTTTATTTTGAGGTTAACAATTTATATGCTCTTCTCTCATCCTTATTTAGGGAAGGAAAAACTCTTCCTCTACCTTTTAAGGTCTTCCAGCTGGACTAAAAATTAAGCTGACATGAGATAGATTAACAGGAGAAAAAATTTAAAAAACCATGAAGTTTTATTATGTGTGCATGGAGGCCCAATAATGAAACTGACCAAAGAAATGACCAAGGAAAAAGACAGTTTTTATACTTTTTAGACAAAGAGACAATAAATCCATAAGGAATTCACAGGACAAAAAAGACTTCACTTTGGGGGCTTCAATTAGTAAGGAGTTCTAATCAGAATTTGGGCTGGGGTAGTAAGCTAGTAAAAAGCAACAGGATTATTTATATAGCTTTCCTGGCCCTGAATTTATTTCTGGTGATAAGGCTGTCTCTTCACCTCCTAGTACAGGGAGGGTACCTTCTGCAGGGAGGCTTATTTCCTGCTTTCAGGGGGACAGAGGAGGGTAGGAGTATCCTTCCTGCACAGGTTGGCTCTCACGTAACTTCTGTTTAAAATAACCCACATGCCAAAGTGGCACATTTTGGGGTGGCCTGCCCTTGTTCCCTATGTTCACAACCCCGTGAGGTGGGTAATCGCAAAGAGACTAAAGCACAGAAAAGTTACTTGCCCAAGGTCACACAGCGGTTGCCGATAGAGCTGGGATTTGAATTCAGGCTGACTTGGCTTTGGGGCTCACCCTCCTAACCTCACCATCGTATCACCTTTTACCATGTACAGCACCAAAGCAAGGTATGTATTTGTCCATAAAAGAGCGTGGGCCCTTATTGGGATGAGCCGTACAAGTAAGATGAATGATAAGCAGCAGGGGAACCTACAAGTAGGTGATCCTGCCAAGTTGGACCCCGTGCTATCCAGCAGAGAAAAGGAAGGAGGAAAAGGTAAGAAACGAACAAACAAAAACTAAATGACAACCCAATATACAACATCATCTAATGATATATTCATTGCTGTTAAAACGGGGTCCTTGATAAAGACTACACACATATTTTGGAGTATTTCCTGCCATCAGATGCCACCCCAGACACTGCCTTGCTGGGTTTAATCCTCACAGCATCCAGGAAAAGTGATCGCACCACCTCAGCCTCCGTTCACAGATTGAAGAGGAAGTTCAGAATCTCAGCCACAGCCTGGGGGGTGGCCCACTGTACGGCTTCATTCCAGCACGGGATGCTCCATTCTGTCCTCTGCACAAAAACCCTCTCCAGCAAGGGCAGGGAGTCATCCCCCAGCATACAACCTCCCTACCTGCCACCCCACTTCGCTCACGCCACAGGCTAGGGCCGACTCACTGTGCTGAGAACCAGGTCATTTTCCCCAGCTTGCTCTACGGAACTGAAATACTCAAAATGTGGAGGTTACAATGCATCTTGTTGAGTAACAGTCTTTCCCAATATACATCAAGAATAAATATTTGACAAAACAGAGCAAATTAGGGTCAAAGTGTTAGTCCTGCAAATTTATTGACCACTTCAAAGAAATATACAGATTCAGAATTGATTTTAAAAATAAAAATGTTCTGCAAATATTGTGTTGGGATAAACAGGTGGTTGAGCTGGAAGGCTGCCTCTTAGATTCAGCTCTGCTAGAAAGAGAGATACAGATACAAACCAACCCTGATGTTGCCAGACATCTGCAACTGTCTTTCAGACCATTCAACTGTAGATAACCTAGCAGATTTTTCTGATGGGTGGTCTGTTTTTAGGGGCTGCAAAAGAGTTTACAGAGTACTGACCCAGACCTGAGGTGGTCTCCATCACTGTCCAAGATCTGCAGCAGGACACAGAGGTGGGTGTGCAGGCACAGCCAAGATCTGCCCGAGTTCCTGAGAGTCCCCACTCCGGCCCAGAACACTGTCACCACATGGCCTGAGCAGTGGGTAATTCTGGAATCATCCCGGGACAGGGTCTCCGATGTGAGAGAACACTTCCCACCATGCAGGTCTGGGGACCTATCTGCTTTACTTTTTACAAGTAATCTATGTAGGGGCACCTGGGTGGCTCAGTCAGTTAAATGTCCAACTCTTGATTTAAACTCAGTCATGATCTCTGGGTTATGAGATCGAGCCCCGCGTCGGGCTCCGTGCTGGCACGGAGCCTGCTTAAGATTTTCTCTCCCGCTCTCTCTCTCAAAAAAAAAAAAAAAAAATAATAATAATAATAATAACAATAAAATTAAATTAAAAAATAGTCTATGTAGTAACCAGCTCAGAAAACTCCCACTATCGGGCACCTGGGTGGCTCAGTTGGTTAAGCGACTGCCTTCAGCTCAGGTCATGATCCTGGAGTCCCCGGATCGAGTCCCGCATCGGGCTCCCTGCTTAGCAGGGAGTCTGCTTCTCCCTCTGACCCTGCCCCCTCTTGTGCTCTCTCATTCTCTCTCAAATAAATAAATAAAATCTTTAAAAACAAAGAAAACTCCCACTATCTCTGAAATAGTTTTTGTTTCATCTGAGTGAGTTCCCTTTGTATTTCTTTATGCTGATAATTGGAGTCACAGTCCCAACACACTGCAAAGCGGAGCATGGGACAGAGGAAGTCACAAACGGGGGCCAGGCGTGGCTGGAGGAGGAAGACCATTGCTGTAGGTGAACACAGGCTCCCGTGTTTCTTGTTCCAAAGGCGGCGGTGTCGCCCAGCAGCAAGGAAGGGGCTCCTCCGGAGGTGGCTCTCCCACAACCTTGGTCTTCCATGGGAAGCGGAGGAGGTGTGTTTCCACTTGAAAGTTTCAACTACAAACTTATCTTCAAATAGCTTCTTTGGCAGCACAGGCGTGACTTCTTCCTGCTGAAAATGCACTTTCTGCGGATGCCTGAATTAAAGTCTAAGGCAGAGTCCGGCTCCACCACACTACACACGCGAGGTTATTGCCCCCTGGTGGCCAATGCTGGTATTTTGCATCGGCTCTGGGGCCAAGCTCACTCTGCCTCTCTCTGTGCAGCCCCCTAACAGTGGCACGGGGACAATTTTGCCTGTCCTGGCTGACTTGACTCTAGCTGTCCTCCTCATTATTTGCATGCTCTGGGTTTTTCTAGGTGGGGCGGGAGTGGGAGTGCGGAAGACATCATTTCGCAGAGAATTAAATGAGCAGCATAAAAACCAGGGGGCAGGGGGCAGGGAGACCTGTTCTAGTGCTGGCCAATATCCAGGGAGCACCGCTGAGGACACACCACCCCCTCTCTGAGCCTTGATTCCTCCTTGGAGAAATGTAAGGTGTGTGCCTCAGGGCCCTTCGTGCCCTGGTTCTGTGCCCATAGAGGCCCTGTTGCAATGGATTCTATGTGATGAGTAGTTTTGCAAAGGGGGAAGAAGCCGCCTTCTTCTATAAAATAGGCAAATATGGTATTTATCTTAGAAGGTTGTAAGAAGGATTAAATGATGTACATAAAATATTTGGCACTAATGGTGCCAAATAAATTGGGGGCTAATCATTACTTATATAAATTACTGCATTATATAATTTATCATCCAAACTTAAGGGTCAAAGGGGGTACTACTAATAACTTTCCTGGGATGACAGGCACAGATCGGATATGCAAATGGGATATACTGTCACCTTATCAATAAGTAATAGCCATCAGGGGATTTGGAAAAGTCCCCAGTAAACAAGAGACTTTTTAAAAACACATTTCATATGAGTGTTCTGGCTTTGGGAGGCTATCTTCAGCAAACCCTCAAATGCTAACGGGACAGAATTGGTGCTGGAGTCAGTAAAATGCTCTCTGACACAGGTTTCTTTTCAGGTTGGTTCTACAGAAATTTCCAAGGGGCTGAAATATATTTTCTCTTCAGCTACAAACTAGCCTACAGGCCTCCTGCTGACCAGTGCAGGACAGGAGCAGGAGTATGGGTGTGAAGGAACCAGACTATGCCAACCCAAAATACCCCTCTTTGACATAAAAGTTATTTTGAGCTGAAGGCAATTAAGAGCACAGGCAGAAAAAAAAACAAAAAGCAAAACTATCTCTTCTCCCCCTTTTTCTGCCTAAAGGCAGGATATAAATTCTCCTTTTACTGTAGAGGACCCTAGACACCTATCAGCCCAGAGAAGGCACCAGAGGAACCTGCAACCAATCTTACTCCATTAGCTTCCTCCCACATATTTACCTTCCTGCACTTCGCTGCCCTTGGAAGCCAGAGATGGCTTTTCTCTGCCCTGTTGTTCCTCTACAAATGTGCTGTTCTTTGTTCAAGAGCATTTATAAGCTGAGTTACATCTCCCTGAGGTTTCTCCCTTGTGATGTGCACTGCACACTTTGATAACTGTCCGTTTTTCTCTTGTTAATCTTTTTGTTAGGGAGCTGCAGCTGAAAACCGAGGACGAGCATAGGTCAAGTTCTGTCTCCCCTACAGATGGAAGGCTGGGAAGTCGGGCAGAAGAAAACTGGATTCACGCTAGAGAAATTCTCTTCTGGAGCAACTTCCTCCTTGAAAAGTCTGATTTAACATGTGGGGGTGCCCAGGAGCAAGGGGCAAACGGGCCACGTTCCACTGATGGAACAGTGCAGAGCCCATGGTTGTGAGAGCCAGAAATGACCTCACAGGGATGAGCCCACTCAACCTGCTCACTTTAGAGACGAAGCAACGGAGATGGGGCTAAGTAACCGGCCCAAGGATGCATGGTTTTTTTATGGATTTCCCAAGCTCCTTGGTTATAGGTACCGTAACACACACAACTTAAAAATGTAATTTCTTGTTTTGCTGCTAGCTTGTGAGCCCCACGAAGGAAGGGATGGTGTCTGTCACGCACCATGTGCCCCCTTGTGCTGACTTCACAGTGACTGTGAGGTAGGGGTCACTGTCTTCCTTCTGCAGCTGGGAAGGCTGGGCCTGGGGAGGATGACAGACTCACCCAGGATCCCGTGGCTGGTCCTGCAGCCAGCACAGTGCTCAGAGAAGGCACCCAGTAAATATTGGTTGAATGAATGAATGAACGAATGAACGAATGAGTGAATGAATGAGTGAATGAGTGAAGCGATGGAGCCAGGATTCCAATCCAGGTCTACCCGGCTCCAGCGCCCCGGCCCTGCCTTCTGCTAGAGCACAAAATATGGCCAGGGCTGTCACTGATGTACCGCAAGCACTCAGCTACATCCGCTAAGTATAAATAAATGGCTGAAAGAAGAATAGAGCTGTAACTCATCTGAACCTCAGTTTCCTGTGGATAAAAATACTTTCTTCACAGAGCTGCCCTGGGGTTTCAAAAAGATGTGAAAGATATGAAAAATTCATGTGCATTACTGCACACTGCAAGATGGTTACTACGCAGGCTCTGGAGTCGGCTAAAACGAGGTCTGGATCCCAGGGCCGGCACTTCCTGGCTCTGCGGCCCGGGACAGCTGCTCGGCCTCTGCTGGCCTCCTTCCCACATCTGTGGGATGGCAGGAGTACCTATTGCAGAGTCCTCGTAAGAAGATGAAAAGAGAAAGGTTACACATGCGGCCTTCACATCAATGGGCGGGAACTACTTTATCATCTTTAAAATAAAGCAGAAGGTTGAACAAGAAATATCAAGGTGGGGAAGGAAAACAAGCTACTGTTAGGTTGAGTGAAAAAAGAATCCAGACTCGGCTCTCTGAATTAAGCAACATTTTCGTCTCTTAAATCTGAATTCAGGCCAACCTCAAATACTCGTTCTGTGGCGTTGATCAGGACCCCACCTGGGAGTTTCATCCTGCACCTGCTGAAATTAGTACCGAAAGGAAAAATACAGGCTTTTCCCAAAGTACATGGATCTCGTTTGCCAAGCTCTTCCTTCACAAATGCAGTGGCTGACAGCTTTTGCTACTTTAGAAACTTAATAACCTAGCTCTAATCCTATCAATGAGGAATTGTAGGTGCAGTGGTGGGGTCTAAAACTGTGGGGAATAAAACTTTTCTAGGGCTGAAGCTAAAAAAAATCAGATCACAAAATACCTTAACGAACAGTTCTGAATGTTAGCTGCCCCAGGAAGTCAAAAACATTTATAAAGAAAAAAGTGGACTCATGAATAGCTCCTGCAGCCGGCAGCCTGAGATGGCCCCGGGGACCATCCCGGGGTCGTGTCCTGCTGAACGCCCCCCGCCCCTTGCGTGTGATCAGCCTCGCTGCCTCACTTCTCGTGAACGCAGCCCACGGGGCAGGATCTCCCTCTGAGATCGGGGTACAAAAAGACTGTGAATCCCATGCCCCTCACATGTCCTTCCTCACTCACTCTGAGGGAAGCCAGCAGCCAGGTCAGGAACCGCCCTACAGAGAGGTCCCTGTGGCAGGGAAACAAGGGAGGCCTCGAGGCTCAGCCACCCCTGCATTCCTGATCCTCAGATGCTGGGAGGTCATAACATTTCCTGTTTTAAACTACTAAGTTTTGAGTTAGTTTGGGGCACAGTAGTAGATAACTAGTACACTAACGTATATCGTACATTTACTCTGTCCCAGTCAGTGAGAAGCGTTTTATGTACATCATAATATGTACGTTCTATTACCACCCCCCACACGTGACAGGCAGGGAAACTAAGGCACAGGGGGACAAATGGCTTCCTCAGCCTCACAGTGTATACATGCATGGGACAGGTATGCTTAAGATCTACTACACCTTAGCTATTACACTGCACTGCCTCTTCATGGACACACTTGGACAGAGAATGCAAGCACATCAACCCCAATTAAATCTCCTGAGGTTAAAAATAAATTAATTAAAACACTCTGTGCCAACTAAATCAAATACAGCAAAGGGTTTCAACAATGACTGACATCCATACGCAAAGCCAACCCTTCCCCCAACATCAAACTTTGAGTCAAGGTAATTAATATTTTCCTAACGTTATGTTTTAAAAGCATATCTGTTTTGCCCCACAAGGGCAGAAGAGCTCTTTTTACATCCTCTTGCCAGGTTATAGCCTGTCCAGGCTCAGAGAACACAGCACCGTCACTGCTGTCGGCATCTCCACATTTTGGGTGGTAATTAGTATTTACAAAAGAAAAAAATTCTCTCTCCCCACTGAATTGTATTTCAAAGGACTGGCACTCCCCCACCACCCTTGGCGTGTGTCCTGACAATGGGGTGTAGAACATGCATGCCAAGGGGGTCTCTCTCTGCCACCCCCCTCCCCCCACTGCTGGAGTCCTGCAGTCACAGACCAGGGCCAATGGGCCCCCCCCAAGTGACACAGACGCAAAGTGGGGACTCGACCATCTGTTTACATTTTTTAAAAGGGAAGAGAGGAAGACTACAGCCTGAAATATCAACACAGGAATCGGAACCTAACAGCCTCTGCTTTAGCTATTCTGTTCTATCACAAAGCCAATTTGTTTTTTGTTCCCTGATGTAATGTCTTGGGGCTCAGAAAGCCTGCAGCTATGGGCAATGACATTTGAAGCTTCTGCTGCTGAGGAAAAATGCTGTGAGCGATGCGTGGTGGCGGTGGCTGGAGCTGAAAGGGAACCACACACTTGCTCATGCGGGGAGTGATGGGGAGGGATCAAAGGGAGCTCGCGGATATGAAGAATCATGACTTATATAAGCGTCAGAAATTCTAAAATTAGGGAAATAGTGGATAAATTCTCAAATAAACTTTGCACGTATATAACACATAGGTTTTGGGTTTATTTTTTTGTCTCTTTAACATACGACATTCTGGACACTTCCAAGTAAATCAAACCATACCATGCCGGTTTACTGCCTCTCTACTCTTCGGGGGGCTTCAGGGGCAACTTTAGGCATAGTTTCGGTTGGAGAAACCACACGCCCATGACACTAGGGCGAAAGGTAAAAAGGCCTGAAAGCGCCTGGAGTTTATACCGCCTTAGACCCCGCCTGCTACCGATCTGCTGGAATGTCCCATCTCCCAACACGCGGCCACAGACTGACTTGGAACAGGGACAGGCAGAAACACCGCCAAGTACCTACAATCTTATGAGCAGAAATGATGCATACCAGCCCTGCTACCCTGGACCTCAAAAACATCCACGTCATCAATTACTGCTGGATGGTGTCCTGTCTACCAAAGCAGGAGTTTGGGGAGGACCAGCCTGGGATCTGCCATTTGGCTGGAGACTGAACAGCAGCGGGAGGGGATGCGTATGAAGGCCCCGGGAGGCAACCCCTTGTTAAAGTACAGGCTCTTATCTCATGTGTCACACCTCCCAAAGGCAAGGGCTCCAGGGCTGACAGCCAATCATCCAGCTTTCCAGCTACAAGGTCAAACACCACTCAGAGGAGGGAGGCACCAGACCAAGAGCCTGACTCTATTTTAGACTCGGAGGAAATCAAGGCACAGATCTGGCTCAAAATGGAACCCAATGACCAATTATTCAATGATATTTTCATGGCACAACAAGGCCTCTGGTCAGGCAAAACCCCTTCCAGGTAAAACAATGGTCCTCATCCTTGACTCACAATTAGAATTGCCTGGGGGAGCTTTTTCGGCAACTCTTTCCAGGTGGTTGCCAGCCCCTGAGACTGCAGCTGGTCAGGGTGGCCTGGAGCCCGGACGATTTTTAAATCTCCCCAGGGACTCTCATGTGCCGCTAAGGTGCACAAGCTAAGGTGCTTGGGGTCTTCCCTGATACAAAGAATTCAAAGCCACCACTCAAACTCCTTTTATGACAGAATATTTCCCGCTACTAAAAGAAAAGCATGTCAGTATCACAAATCTTAAGTGGACATTTGTCTTAGGGAAAGTGAGTTTATTCACAGAGAAGAGTAAATGTTCTGATGATTAATATTTTCTGACTTAGCCTTTGGGCAAAGCTCTATCAGTCAAATATGCATTCATGTTTCAGACAACAGGAAAAGTGGTGTTTGTTTCTATTACCCTACAGAACTATGCTCGCCGTCTGGAAACTCACAGAATATTACTTGAGAACTCCTAAGTTTCTGGTGAGCTTGATGAGGACTGAATAAATGCGCTTATTCTAGGGAACCAACGGACCACCGCCAATGAGCTAAAGTGCATGCAATTACTGGTTCAAAGCACTGTTTTGCTTTCTCAGGAAAAAAAAAAAGGTTCACAAAAACAGAACAGTAATGGGATATGCTAAGCTAATATTTGTACAAGAGAAAATAATCTTTTTCTTTTTTTTTTTTTTTTAGAGAGGGAGAGAGAGGGGTGGGGAGGGGCAGAAGGAGAGGGAGAATCTTAAGCAGGTTCCAGGCCCAGCGCAGAGCCCGACATGGGGCTTGATCTCAGGACCCTGAGATCACGGTCTGAGCTGAAATCAAGAGTCAAACACTTAACCTACTGAGCTGCCCAGACGCCCCGAAAATGATCTTCTTTTAATAAAAGTTGTCACTCATTTGTAATAGCGTAAATCTCTCTAGTAATACTACTTGAAGTTAATGATGATACAGTTTCAGTTGTTTTTTAGATAAGCATTTAATGAACACATTTATTGTAAATTATTACAGCACTGATGATGACCTGGCTGACAAACTACCTATCACACCTAACTGTTATGGTTAGAAAATGGCTTCTGACATAAATTCCCAAATGAATTGGTGGTTCAGATCGATTTCTTTCTATCAGGACTATGGTTAGAGAATAACAGGAACGTGGGGAAAGAAGTTTGGCACAGTCTTTTTCCTTCACATTGTCTGCCGTGGTCCGGATGTTTATATCCCCCCCCGCCCCCCCCACCCCGCCAAATTCACACGTTGACATCCTAACCCCTGAAGGTAATGGTATGAGGAGGTGGGGCCTTTAGAGGTGTTCGGGTCACAAGGGTGGAGCCCTCTGGATGGAACCAGTGTCCTGATGAAAAAGCTCCCCCCGCCCCAGCCCCCTCCTCCCTTCCATGGCAGCAGGATGGAGTGAGAAATCTGCAAGCCCGGAAGAGGACCATCACCCGACCACGCTGGCCTCCAGAACAGTGAGAAATTAACGTCTGTTGTTTATAAGCCACCCAGGCTGTGGTATGTGATTCCAGTGGCCCTAACAGGCTAACCATCGCTCATCCAGGTGACCCTCCAAGGGACTGGTTCAGGAGGGGGGACGGCCAGCCCCCCAGTACAGGGAACTCCATCAGCAACACAGTGAGCAGTCTGCCCACTCGGGTCAGACGACACCGACCTGAAGCAGGACATTTTCACTACACCACCCAAAGGTGGGATCAGGCTGGCCTTGAGGGAGAACAGCCTTGAAAATAATAAGGCTGCCGGAAGCCATACCTTCCCACCTAGAGGGATGGTTTCAGCGGAAGGAAACATTCTTTTTCCTGGAAGGCTCACCAAAGGCTCCCTCCTCACTGCCCCCCAACACCCCCCCTCCCCCGCGCCAGTGATTTCTGCTCTCACTGCCCCCGTATAGCAGAGCTCTTTGCCTGTGGGGCCTGTGACTCCCTCAGCCCCATGAATGTTGTGTCTTCACTGATTGACATCTTATGGGAGCTCAGGGTTGTGCAAGAAATGTGGCACAAAGCTCCCCGCCCCCTTCTGAAGCTCTGGACCCTCCAGACAGAGAAGACAGGCTCCAACTCCAACACCCCCACCCAAATCCAAACACCCTCATAGCTCCCCTAGACGAGGAAAGGCGAGAGCTGCCTAAGGGGTCTCCTTGCCCTCTCTTGACCACCCACCCTCCTTCCCCAAGAGACAACTCTCCACTCCGCTCTCCTGTTAGAATAACATCCCAACCCCTCCGAGGGCCACCAAGGCCCCCCATGGAACCACTCCCTGGCTGTGTCCAACCTTAGCCACCCCCTACCATCTCTCACTCGGCCAGGGCCATGAGGCGCCCTTCACGCCCTCAGTCAGTTCGCCACTAGCCGGGAACTTCTGGCTTTGCTGTTCCCTCCTGTTCCCTCTGCCTGGACGCTGGCCACACAAAATCTACGCAAGGAGCTTCCTCCTGCCAGCCAAGTCCAAGCTGTGCCGAGAGATCTTCTGGGGCCACTCACTCTACAGTGGTCCCACGCTGACCCCTCTCTGCATGTCCTCATTGCCTGCACTGACCCCAGGGCCATGCACTGCCCTCTCTACCCTTCTCTGGGCTCTGGAAGGCTGACCCCACCTATGGACTGCGCTGCTTGGGCTCCCTGGCCTCCTGGCTACCAGCTGGGTTCCACTAAGGAGACCAGAAAGCCAGGGCCAGTGGGGGGTGTCCCCTCCCTGCCACTCCCTGCACCCCAATCCCACCCCTTCACTTCTGCAGCTCCAGCCCGCCAGCCTAGGACTCCAGCAGTACCGCCTCCTCCCCTTGATCCAACACCCCTGGCTGACTCCCTCAGTCCTGCCCCGATTCACCTGTTCTTTACTAACTCGAACAACCACAGTGTCCCCCTTAGGATTGGCAGGACTCTGCCCCTGTCCTCTCCTTGGTCACCCTCTAGCATATTCATCCTATGTTACTTTCTCCACTGTCCTTGTTCACTTATTTTTCTGTTATCGGACCCCTCCTCAACCACTAGAGCATAAGCAGAAAGCTCATCGTGTTCACTGCTCTACCCCGTGGGCCTAAGCCAGTGCCTGGGACATAAGAAGCATTCCACACACAGCAAAAGAATAATAAAGGACTGAATGCTAAGCCCTTGGTCTCTGCTCAAAATATCACCTTGTCGGTAAGCTCTTCCCTGATCATCTAATATAGAACAGAAAGAGCAATCTCCCTCCCCTCCCAGACCCCCACTCCCTCCTCCCCTATCTTCTCCGTCTTACTTTTTCCTATAGCAAGATCACCTCCTGACACACTTAATATTTGTGGACAGTCTGTTGCCCCAACAGAAAGGTCAGCCCCTCAGGCAGGGTTGTGATGTCACTCACTGCCATCCCCTCAGAGCCTAGAATGGTGCCTGGCCCAGGCAGAGTCTCAAACATTTGTTAAAATGAACAGCTAGCAAAGTGGACAAAATTGCACACAAAGCAATTTCAGGAATGTCCCCAGCACTTACTGGGAAGATGTAGAACTATGAATTGCTAGACACCCCAGTAAATAAGCACAGCCTTACACGACCTGACCCTGCTGCATTAGAAAGACCGCCTCAGACCCCTAGGAAAGAGACTGGATGCGCTGGCTAGACCGTGGCCTCAGGAAGAGAAAAGGTTTTAGAATACGATGAGCGAGACCCTGCATTTATAACAATTGTTGCTTTAGAAAGCATGCACAGTTTACCTAAGCACACAGCCATTGTAAATCCTTTCTGAAAGCGGATGCGCACATAAATTACAAATAAATGGGACGAAAGCACACCATTCTCTGTTCCACAGTGGTGTTCCTCTTGGCAGCAACCTTCAACTACAAGTTCCTTGACAGTATACGCAGACCCAGAGCCAGGCATGGAAAGCATCAGCTGCTCTCCTCATGAGGCCTGTCTCCCAAAGACAGGCTTTGTTCTGCAATGCCTACGTTGTCCAAATTTTATTCTGCACACTAATTGCAGATTTGAAATAAACTCCTCCTCCCTCCACCACCATTGATTACTCATATCTGCCCCCTCAGCCTCCTAAGTTTCTAAACTGGGTAGATTAAAAAAAAAAAAAAAAAATCAGCTCCTCATGTACTGAGTGTCCCGATGGTGGCATGCCAACCCTTCAGGGAGCAAAATTCCTGACTATTCTGAAGGCCTAGAGAATGGGTCCCTTCCCCCCAACACCATTCGACCAAAACTGGCCAGCCACAGGATAATGAGCAACCACAGATCCTCACCCAAACATTGGCTTTTCTTCCAACAGTGCAGATTGAGAATGCAGAGACGTTGTCCTATTTATGAATAGTGAGTCACGTCGCCGTTCCACGTCTGTTTCCTGCTCCCTATGAAGGAGAGGAGCCCCTTCCCCAAAGGAGAAGTGCAGAGCGACGGTACATGCTCCAGGGGCGGCAGTGTGAGCTCCCGGCCACTCCGGTTGCGAATTCATCCCTTGACTGTCCCTTACTTCATTTCCCCCACCCCTACTCCCCCCACCCGAGTAGACACCCAGGGGTCGGAGCGTCCCTGGGAGGCGGTGACCAGCCACCGTCAAAGGCGAGGCGCTAAGAGCTCCTGCGCCCGGTGCGTGCGCGGCCCGGCAGGTGCTCAGGGACCCGGGACCCTCAGGGAGCGCGCCCACGCCCCCGCCGGGCCAGGAGTGGACCGCTGCAGGGCGGCCGGGGGCGTCGCCGCGTCCCTGAGGGTCGCCTCCCGGCCCCGCCGGCGGCCCGGGCTGGAAAGGCTGCCGCGGGCCGGCCGGGACCTGGGCGCCGCGACCCGCGCCGCCTCCTCCGGGCAACAAGTGTCCGCCCGCCGCCCGACGGCCCGCCCGGCCCGGTCCTCACCCGGCACAGGCCGTCCACGAACACGCGCGGGTCCAGGTGGCAGGCGATGGTGGCGCTGGGCAGGTCCTGCAGGTCCACCTCCTCCATCTCGCAGTCGATGAAGCTCCAGTCGCCGCCGCCCTCGTCGGCCTCGGCCGCCCCCGAGAACGGCGCGAAGGGCCGCAGCGTCACCCCGGGCTGCGCCCGCGACTCGGCCGCCTCGGCCGCCGCCCGGAGCCGGGGCCCGGCCACCGCGTCCTCCATCCCGGCGCCGGAGCCCGCGCGCCCCCGTGCGCCCCCGTCGGCTGAGCCGGCCTCGAGCGCGCGCTCTTCGCGCTCTCCCGCCTGCCGACTCGGCGGTTAACCCCCTCCGGCTCCCGTCGCAGCCGGCGGCGGTCACCACGGCTCCCCGCGGACGCGGCCTCCGCGCGCCGGCCCCGCCCAGCCCCGGGGGCGGAGCTCGGGCCGACTTAGCGGCGGGCCCTTTAAGGCCGGCCCCCGCTGGGTTATTGTATCCCGCCCTTCCAGGAGAGAAAGCCAATAAAAGAACGGAATTCTCCTCACGTGATCCCCATTCTGCCGCCCTCAGTCCGAAGCCTCAGGGTGGCCATGCTGGTTAGGGGCAAAGGCCTCTTCAGCCAGTTCCGCTTTTCCGACAGCTGGTGTCAGCTCAATGGCACCAGTCAGTGTCTTGGGCGCCCGAATGATAGCTGCAGAGGCAGAGCTTCTCTGGTTCCCAGGCGGTGACGCTTTGAGGCACAAAGGCCAACTTTGGGGGATTTAAGCCAGATCCAGTTTTGGCTAAGGCTCCGTGGCCGTTGGGGGGGGCCGTATTAGAGGTTAGAGGCTTACCGTATATCATCACATATAGTCGCAATAAGGATTGAACTAGACCTTGACGACAATACCTTACTTTTATATTTCAGCGTATTAGTCATTATATCATTGTTCAAAATGTATATAATCAAAAGTAAATTGAGTTGCCGCTACGCTATGTGCAAATGGAGTTAACGAAAGGAGCAAAACACTTGTCCCTACCTTTGGGAAATTTATAGAGGGAAAGCACAAGTTCTCAAATAAGCCTCTCTCTCCCTGCGTAATAGATAGAATTGCTTCACCGTGAAAGACAACGCGATGCAGTGAAAACTTGGGTCTGAATTTCAGCTTTGCTGTTAATTATTTGGATGAGTAACCTGAATCTTAGTTTCCTTACCTGAAAAATGAGGTCGTATATGGTTGAGTCCAGTAAGGGCCCAATACATGGTAACTCTGTTTCTGTGTAGGGTTCTTTGGAAGGTGTGAAATCAGACCTGTGTTTTCTCCTAAAGTGGGCTTACCCAATTTAGCTAAGAACTGTAACTGAATATAATAAAAAGTATATCCAACTAATAGCTGAGATTTATTCAGAACATATCCATGTGCTGTGGTTCCCATTGCGACAATCTCCCAGGGGTTTGTGGCCACTAGGAGCTTAAATCCAAGTGCAGTAGTAATATGCATGCAGAGATAAATCAAGGAATGTAGGAACCATCATGGCTGGTGGGGATGTAAAATGGTGCAGCCACTTTGGAAAAACAGTCTGGCAGCTCCTCAAAAAGTTAAACATAGAGTTACCCCTGGACTCAGCAATTCCTCTCTAGGTATGAACCCAAGAGAAATGAAAACATATGTCCACACAAAACCAATATTCAAATGTTCATAGCTTTGCTATTAAAAATAGCCCCACCGTCCTGAGTGTGGAACCTGCTTAGGATTCTTTCTCTCTCTCTCTCTCCCCCTTTGCGCCTACCCCCTGCCCTCCTGCTGGTGCTCTCTCTCCTCTCTCCCTCTCCCTAAAAATAAATAAATAAAACAAAATAAAATAAAAATAGCCCCAAAGTGGAAATAACCCAAATGTTCATGAACAGATGAATGGGTAAGCCAGATGTACATCCATACAATGGAATATTATTCATTCATAAAAGGGGATGATGTTCTGATACACACTACCACATCATGAACCTTGAAAACATCAAGCTAAGTGATAGAAGCCAGTCACAAAACACCACATACTATATGATCCCATTTATATGAAATGTCCAAGATAGGCAAATCCACAGGGACAGAAAGTAGATTAGTGGTTGTCAGGGACTGGGAGAGGAGAGAAGATGCAGTAAGAGCTAAAGGGTTTTTTTTTTTTTTTTTTTTTTGGAGGAGGGTAAAGAAAATGTTCTAATATTGGAATGTGGTGATGTTTACACAACTCGGTAAATATACTAAAAGTCACTGGATTGTACTTTCAAGAGCGCATTTTATGGTTTGTAAATTATATCTCAATGAAGCTAGTCTTTACGAAACAGAGAATGTGCTAAAGGCCACAAGGGGTTAGATGAATTGTGGCAGAGGAGGTGACACTGCAGAGTCGAAAACTCTCTGTAAACTTGGCCAGACATTCTGAAAAGGGTAACAAAGGGGATGAGGCACCAGTTTTGGAAAAACAATACCCAGGCAACCCGTTGCTGGGTGGGTCCCTGTTATCATCACCCTTAGGACAGGACGCTCTTTCAATCCAGGCTTAGCCTAAGCTGCTTAGAGCAAGCAGAGAGGGCCAGGGGACAATGCATGTGAGTGGGAAACGCACCAGGAAAAAGAAACCTAAGATGCACACAAAGCAGGCCATCACAGCTGGCCAGCTGCTGAGGTAAGAAGAGAAAGGCACAAGTTCACCCTCAGGCAAGTGGTAAAGACAGAGTTACCTTTCACTGGCTTAGTCATTACTAAGACGCACAGTCACACATTCCCTCAGTGACTTTGGATTCCCACCACCGTCTCTCTCCTCTCCCTCTCTGGGCAGCAAAGTAAAGACGGTGACATCTTTTCCTAGTTGTCTGTGTGATCCCAATAATAATACCGATATCATTTGGATAGCTTTTAATTTAAGGGTGTACACATAAACCAGCTCACATAATCCCCACAAACAGGTATTATCAATCCCAGTTGTTAGAATTGAGGCTCAGAGATTGAATGACCCTCCCACAAGGAAAGAGGTAGCAAATGGCAAAGCAGAGCACCAACTCTGCTCTCATCCTGAGCTGTCTCTGCCCCGTGGGACGCTAGGACACAGAACAATGGGAAGAAACCAAAGAAAAACAGTGTGGAAAAGGAGAGGAGAGGGAAAAACAAAGGAGAAGAAAAGAAATGGAGGGATGGGAGAGGTAGGAATTTGAGAGCAAAGGAAAGAGGTGCTTGAGGTTCAAAATGGGGGGCAGGGTGATGATCCTAAGAAAGGACTCACTCTCAGGTACTCAGGACTAGCACTGGGTGTGATGTTTGAGAGAGAGCTCTCAAAATATCAGAGCGAAATGACGGAATCTCTCAATAATTAGGATTAACATCATCCCCTCCTCATCTAGGGGCATGCCTGGGGGTTCTTGCCCTATTGCCGGCAGAATACTTAGTCATAAAATGTCCGATTCTTCCTTCCACTTCGAAAATAAACTTGTATAGTAACTGCCATCTTTGTCATGCCTTATAAATTTAAGAAAGGCAGACCCCTGTGTCTTATGCTTTCACTGACGCTAACGCTAATGATCAGTGGCCTTTCCCAAAGAGGGAAAAAAAACAGAAAACGTGCTGTCAACAGCACAGGTGGAAACCAAGCCCAAGATGCTGCTTAACTTTGATTGCAGACCTTGTTAAGGGTGAAATCCATTAAACTTGGGGGCAATTTTTTAAGAGCTGTTCTACCATCAAACGGGTACAAAATTCCTAACATGTCCTTTGGGAACTGTTAGCTGTTCCTTTTTCCAACTGTGGCGATGGAATCCAAGACCGACTCCTGCTTCCTGGTTGGGCATCTAGGAGAGAGCCTTCCCTTTCCCTTGGCTTGCAGGAAGAGATTTGATCTAGATGTTCAGATTCCCTGAAGGGAAAGGGACCAACGTGGGTAAAGAACTACTCTCAGAGACTCTTTTTTTTTTTTTTTAAATGAGGGGAGGGACACAAATTTTAATTAATATATCTTACCGTTTCCCATTCATTTTCCTCCCCTAACTCCTTCCTCAACGTCGGCCATTGTAATTACCGAATATGAGAGACGAGATGCCCAGAAAGCCACATTTGGTTATTTTTGTTCTTAGCATCTGTCTCTTATATTTAATGCAGCCCAGTTATGCAAACATGCCTCTGCCCGGAAAAGCCAGCCTATTCATTTGCCAGGTGGGAAAGTTTCATTGGATGACACTTTCGATTGCTTTCTATTTTGTTCTGGAAATTGAAGGGGGCTGCGTGCAGTAGGCACTCGCTGAATGCTTATTAAATGAGCCAACGGCATTTCTGCACACTCGAGAAATTATAGACATTTAAACATTTTATTTAAGATAAAAGGCAAATAGCTGACTTTATGAGTGTTTGCCATTACAAAGGATTAACTGTTCCAAAGGCTGCTCAAATGAGTAAACCGCTCAAATATGTCATTTGAAAATTTCTATTTTGTTACCTTCCATAAAACAAATAAAAATATGTGCTGTTTTGTTGTTGGTGGTTGCTGTTTTGGCTTTCTTTTTTCTTTTTTTAGGGAAAGGAACTTTTCCCCCTGATCAAGCCTAATCAAGTTTCATTCTTAAAATCCACTTTTAGGGGCACCTGGGTGGCTCAGTGGGTTAGGCATCTGCCTTTGGCTCAGGTCATGATCCCAGCGTCCAGGGACCGAGCCCCTCGTTGGGCTCCCTGCTCAGCGGGGAGTCTGTGTCTCTCTCACCTTACTCTCACTCACTCACTCTCTCTCTCCCTCTCAAATGAGTAACAAAATAAAAATCTTTTAAAAAATTAAATTCCACTTTTAAAATCCCTGTTATTTTCTATGGTCTTCTGATGCTTCTTAAATCAGAAAGCTTGAGTTATAAACTGGGTTTTGAGAGAAATATTGGAATTTGGTTCTTTTGCCTTTCCAAGTTTAGAAAGTTCACCAGCTTCTCTATCATCCTAAGTTGTCTTTCAAGGTAGCTGACACCTGTGTGGTTTTTAGGTGAGTTGGGATTCTTCTGGTTGCAAGTAACCAAAACCTCTGGAGCCAGTTTAAACAGGAGAGAATTTAAATTAATGTAGGGTGCCTTATGGTAGCCAAGGGCAGCCATGTAGCCGGGGCCTCAGGAAAGTCCTAGAAAGTGTACCTCAGCGGTTATCCAGAAGCCAGCTTGTCACTTGGGCCATCTTGAGGCCATCGGAGGTCGAGGATGGGTGCATAAGAAAAGAGGTATCTACTTCTGGAAATTCATAGCCATGCATTTTCAGTGTGCTCTCCTTGTTCAAAATATCTTCCTTTGTATTGAGCTAAAATCAGGAATCCTGTCAGAGGATAACGCAATCTCCTGTGTGGATTCACAAGCCAGGGACATGTGGTCTAAGTTTCAGTTCTGTTATATCTCCGTGGCCTTGGGGGAGTCACTCACCCTCTCTGACTCTCCAAATCCTCTTGTATAGAAAGGTGATGGAAATAGCTTCCTGTCAGAAGTGTTGAAGGGCTAGAAACAGTGCCCGACCTCTGCCTGGCACAGAGGAGAGGCTCAGAATGGAAGATTATACTTCTATTCCTGGTACTGTGTCTCCCACTTGGAAACCCCCTTCTCTCTTCTATGTTAAAGTCCTTTAACAGTGAGAATACAGGTAAATGGATCTTCCCCTCTGGCCAGCTTCTAGGCGAATGAATACTCGGGCAGGGTCTGGACCTGTTGGGTAAGGTCATTGAAAAGACATGACTGCCAACTGACCTGTAAGCTGGACCTGGGCACTTGGAGGCTTCTCCCCACCTCCCTTCTCCTTGGAATGTGGATTCCACTGGTCTTTCCTGCTCCCAGAGACTGGGAGACACAACCTGGAGATGGGAATGTGGTGTTGAGAACACCTGTATGGTACAGGTGACTGAACCTGGTTAGGGCCTCTTTATCCACTTTTAAGATTTGGTGTTAGGGCCCGTGCAGGGGTCCATTCATCTCGCTGCTGCCCGAGACGAGCCTCGTATGCAAGGTCCCTTGCTTATTAAACCTGGCACCCACCAGCCCTGAGTGGCTGGCCTCTTTCTTTTGTCTCTCCCGGCCCTCTGCGAATGTGAACCAATAGGGTCTAGGGACCAATGAGCTCTTATGCTAATGAGCTCTTCTCTTCAGATTGCAAGATGGATGAGATATAAGGACAAGTCCCACCTCATACCCAGTCTATTCACAGCCTATCTTTGGAAGGCACCTGTGTGTGCTGAGCTAGACCATCCTGAGGTCAGGCTGAAGTCACTGTCATCATTCCAACAGGAGAGAGTTCCTTTTAGGAAGTGGGGGAGGATATCACTGGACCTTTCCCAGCGCCCTTCCTCAGGAACGGTTTTTAACCGATGTGATGAGTTCCTTCTTTGATTTTACTCTATCGCATAGGAACCACATCTCATTTGCCGGTGATACCTAGCAGTGCCTGGTGTATTAAATAATGACGACCTCGTGCTCACAAACGCACAAGGAGCAGGGCCTATAAGAGAGCATATTCACAGGTTCCGGAGTTTAGCAGGTTGAAATCTTTGGGGGGACCATTATTGTATCTACCATACTTAAAGGAAGAGAGGGGTCAAGGCTGACTCAGAGGCTTAGGTCCGCATAGCTTTAGGGAAGGAGCCACCTCTAGCCTAGATAAAGACTCTGAGAGGAGCAGGTTGGGGAGGGGACATTATCAGGAGCTCACTTTGGGGCAGTTTAGGCTCCAGAGACCACTTAGGGCTGCATGTGGAGCCGCACAGGAGACAGTTGGGTAAAGAATCTGGAGTTTACCGGGAGAAGGCTGGAGGCATGCTGTGGGAGATGCAGCTCTAGATAGAATATAAAGGCATGAGGCCATCAAGATCCCCTTCAGAGTGAGGAGAGGGGTATGAACTCAGACATTAGTCAGCAGTGGTGCTTTGGGAAGGTGGGCTGAGAGGCCAGGGAGCTACCGGGCAGGTGCGGTGCCCTGGAAACCAGAGACAGAGTGCTTCATGGAGGACAGAGGGGTTTTCCATGTCCAAGGCTGCCAAAAGGTCGGCTTTGAGGAGGATGGGGAACTGAGTTTTGGATTTCATTACTGGTCTTGGCAAGAGAAATTTTGGAGAAATGGTGGGAGATAAATGCCCAACTGCGGGAAGAAGAATTGAATTCAATGAGTCTAAGCAACTCTTTCAAGAGGCTGTGCTACGGAGGTGGACAGAGGAATGGGAAGAAATCAGAGTGAGGGAAGGGCTTTGTTTGTATTTACAGATGGGAGGAGAAATACCAGGTTTGGGTGCTAAGGAAGATGACTCAGTAGACAAAGAAAGCTTGATGACTGGGTGGGGCAGGGGAGATTTCTGGAGCCATCTCTGTGCCAATAGGAGGGAGGGCACCTGGTATCAGTGTGGAGAGGCAGGTCCCGAGGGAAGAATGGAATCTGTTTATCACCACCGAGAGCAGGTAGCAAGCTCAGCACAGGTGCTGGTGGCGATGGTGAAATTTCCCTGTGGTTGCTCTGGTCTTCTCAGTGAAATAAGAAGTGATACCATTACCTGAGGGTGAGGATGAGGAATGTGGCATGGAGAGTTTAAGGCAAGAGGAGAAGATGCGAAGTAGTCTTCCAGGAATGTAGGAGAGTGAATACACTAGGGAAAGTTAGGAGGATTACAAATGTAGGTATGAGTATAATATATGCATACATTATATAAATATGTGTATGTGATTATAATATATACATGCACATCAATAGATGTAAGCAAGTATATTTATGTGTAGTATGTATAATATAGTAAAAATAATTATAATCAATAGTATCTAATATATATGTAACATGGTATATTAGTATATGTTCATCCATCTATGAATATAGAAATATATGCAGATAATGTATGTAATAACATATTAATAACCTATATTATATATAATTAAAACATTTATTTGTGAATTATGTCTCCTTCACTCTATTCATAATATATGTGATGCTTATTATAAAACATACATAGAAATAAACTTATTAAAAGTATAAAATGGCGCCTGGGTGGCTCAGTCAGTTAAGTGTCTGCCTTCAGCTCAGGTCATGATCCCCGGGTCCTGGGATCGAGTCCCGCATCAGGCTCCCTGCTCCTTGGGAGCCTGCTTCTCCCTCTGCCTCTGCCCCTCCCCCACTTGTGCTCTCTCACTCACTCTCTCTCTCTCAAATAAATAAATAAAATCTTTGAAAAAAGTATAAGAAAGGAGAAATAAATACAAATTTAAGGGTTTATTTTTTTTTGAGTAATCTCTACGTCCAACGTGGGGCTTGAACTCACAACGCCAAAATCAATAGTCGAACGCTCACTGACTGAGCCAGCCAGGCACTCCTGAATGCTTATCATGTTTTTACCCTCATCTTTTCTAGCTTGGAAGATCAAAAAGGCAAAGTCTTTATCAACCATCAAAAATACCCTGTTTTCTCAAAAATCTTCTGTAACTCTGTTACTTATTAACGATGTCTTATTGCGAGTGATATGATTAAATGTGCTTCATCCTTTTGGGAAATCATAATGAGTCACATGGTAGGTATTATGTACTCTGCTTACTAAATCAGGATATTCATTTTTCAATCCCATCTGCCAAACATGCCAGGGGTTGTTATTATTTATCATTATTATTACATGATGCAGTTAGTAAATTTCCATGCTCCTTGATGTCAGTGAGTTGTTCTTGCAAATTAATTGGAAGTTATTCATTTTTATATGTTTAACAAATGGGTTTTAAAATGCACAGAATCCCTTGGAAGCTTTTTAACAGGTTAGGAAATGGTGTTTCCTAGTTTTCAAGTGTGAGATACAAGAGATCTGATAGATGTCACACGTCGTTTGTTGGCAGTAAAATCACCAATGATAGAAACCTTTCCAAACTACTGTTTTCAGAATCTTCTCCCCATAGTACATGTTTCCAGCAGAAAGTGGTTATTTTCTCATTCGCTGTTAAATGTCACTTTGACCCCAAAGGGCAGGTTATTTATCTTAAACTACTTCATCAGTTTAAGGCTGGCTGTTGGTCCCTTTCTCTTGGCTCACCCCTGCTTTCTTCTGTGGAAATCTCTTCATACCATTGTCTAGCAGGCATCTTTGTAAGGCACTTGTCCATTTTCACGAGGATGAGTTTAGTTAAAAACTGGATAATGTGATTTGCAATTTCTCTTAATGGGAATTTGGGACCTGCAGTAACAGCAAAATTTGGAAAGCAAAGAAGGTGTGAAGAGCTGTGTCACCCCATGCCACCTGGAGCTCCAGCTGTCCCTTCAGGGTGCCATGAGCATCCTCATGACACCTGCCAGTTTGGCTTCTGCAGGGGGAATGGGTACCAGAGTTAACCCACATGGCAAAGCAGCAGAGCATTCCTTTCTCCCTCCCTCCTTCCCTTTTTCTTTCTCTCTCTCTCTCTCTTTCTTTTCTTTCTTTCTTTCTTTTCTTTCTTTCTTTCTTTCTTTCTTTCTTTCTTTCTTTCTTTCTTTCTTTCTTTCTTTCTTTCTTTCTTTCTTTCTTTCTTTCTTTTCTTTCTTTCTTTCTTTCTTTCTTTTTCTTTCTTTCCTTTCTTTCGTTCTTTCGTTCTTTCGTTCTTTCTTTCTTTCTTTCTTTTTCTTTTCTTTCTTTCTTTCTTTCTTTCTTTCTTTCTTTCTTTCTTTCTTTCTTTCTTTCTTTCTTTCTTTTTTTCTTTCTTTCCTTCCTTCCTTCCTTCCTTCCTTCCTTCCTTCCTTCCTTCCTTCCTTCCTCTTCTTTTTCTTTTCTTTTAAAGATAGAAACCAACATAAACAAAAGTCCTAGTATTTTTCACTCATCCCGGTGAGTGACCTTGACCTAGAAGGGCAAATAAACAGAATGCACAAAACTCCATCGGGGCAGCTTCTTCCACCTGGACTGTCTCACTCTGACCTGGGACTGTGATTTCTGGCTGGGAGTGGGGGGTGTCTGGGGCTTTAGCAAGCTCTGTCGCTTCCACCTTCCCAGCCCATTACTGGCCTCTGAAATACAGGCTAATTTCCAAAGAACACTTCAGATCAAAAAGCCAAAATGAAAGTCATCATCTTTCCCATCAAACGTGTTCATCCCACTCGTTCTGTTTTAATTTGCACTCTGCAATCTGTCCGGTCACCAGGGCAAAGGCAGGCGCTCTATGGACTCTTCTCTCTTCCTCACGCTCCCCTCCCCCGTTCCCCAGTCCAGGTGACCCTTACTACATCCTGCCCACACTTTCTGTGGAATAATATTGGCTGAGGTTACCTCATTGTCTTCATCTCTATCTCCAGTCTCTTAGTTCAGGACCGCAGCTGGGTCACCTGAGCTGGGTAGCAGAGCCAAGGACTTGGGAGCCTTCTCCATTCATGGTTGAGATAATCACCAGGAACTTCCAAGGATTAGGCATCCAAATAAGGGTCATCAAGTTTCCTCCCTCTTTTCCACCGCCCCCTTGGATGAGATCTGGTGTCCCTATGCAGTCCCCTCTATATAGTTGCTCTCTTGATCACCTTCATCAAAAATACTGATCGTGGGGCGCCTGGGTGGCTCAGTCGTTAAGCGTCTGCCTTCGGCTCAGGTCATGATCCCAGGGTCCTGGGATCGAGCCCCGCATCGGGCTCCCTGCTCGCTGGGGAGCCAGCTTCTCCCTCTGCCCCTTCCCCTGCTCATACTCTCTCTCTCTGACAAATAAATAAAATCTTTAGGAAAAAAATACTGATGGTACTGCATTCTAACACTTCATTGTCTTGCTTTTGCCTTGTACTGCGAGCCGCCTGAGAACAGGGAGAGTGGGGTTCTCCTTGTGTGCTGCATGATGCCAGGCACACAGGTATTCAATATTCAATAATTATAGAACCTGCCTGGAAGTGTCTGTGGACCCCAGCCCCAAGCACCGGATAACCGACTGCTGCTGGAATGAATGGATGATTGACAATATCCCTCCGACAATCGGAATAGGACATTTTATCAGACTGCTTCTCTGAGTTTCCATCGAGGCAAGCTGGGGGACATGAATCGAAGCACTGCTGAGTACACGAAAGCCATTCTGTGAGGAAGCCGACACTGCAGCATCCAGTCTGGCTTAATTCGGGAGCACATTTTTTATTCGGGGTAACTACACAGATGTGACGGGGGGTCAGTGTGTTCTTCATTCTAATCAGTTTCCTCAGACTTGCATTCATTTTCCACTGCTCCCATGGCTTTTTGGAGGAGCAAGCATTTGTGGTTTTAATAGAAGTATAATTAACATACAGTGTTGTATCAGTTTCGGGTATACAACCCATAATGATTCAACAGCTCTATACATTACTCAGCGTTCATCCTGGAGCAAGTATATTTTTAAAACCACTTTATTGGGGCGCCTGGGTGGTTCCGTTGGTTAGGCGTGTGACTCTTGGTTTCGGCTCAGGTCATGATCTTTGGGTCCTGGGATCGAGATCCACATTGGGCTCCCTGCACAGAGGGGAGTCTGCTAGGGATTCTTCCCCCCAACCTCTCTCCCCCTCTGCTCCTCCCTGCGTATACTCTCTCTCTCTAAAATAAATAAATAAAATCTTTTTTTAAATAAAAAGTTCCTTCTTTTATTTTTTTTAAAGATTTATTTATTTTGAGAGAGTGAGAATGAGAGAGAGAGAGAGCACATGAGAGGGGAGAGAGTTAGAGGGAGAAGGAGGCTCCTCGCTGAGCAGGGAGCCCGATGCGGGACTCGACCCCGGGACTCCAGGATCATGACCTGGGCCGAAGGCAGTCGCTTAACCAACTGAGCCACCCAGGTGCCTAATAAATAAAATCTTAATAAAATAAAACCACTTTATTGAGGTATAACTGGCGTACTCCAAACTAAACATATTTAAACTGTACAATTGATAAGTTTGACACACACAAAACCATCACCAACCACAATCAAGAGAGTGAACATAGCCATCTGCTGAGTTTCCTCAAGCTTCCTTTCCACGGCACCCTTAAGTCACCCCTGCTCTGCCTCCTGCCACTGTAGATGAGTTGAGCTAGTCCGTATCTAAGCTTTAAGAGCTTCCTTGTTCTGTCTTCTCTTTACCTACCTTCCCTACTCTTAAATTATTGCTTTATTACCTGATGTCTCTCTAGAATTTTAGTTCAATTAAAAACACTCGTCAGTCTGCTGAGTTGCCTCTGTGGACTCCAAAGGAGTTTTACTTTGATGGTTTATCTTGCTTGTTCTCTATGTCTGGTGAGCCTCACTTCCCTGAGAAAGAAGGACCAGGTGGCCAGCATGCGTTTCCTTTGTTGGCGAACGATACATCTCCCGGAGGCCTCTCGTCCGGTGGGGATGCCGAGTGACAGCTCTGTGCAAGAAGGGACAGGGGTTCTGGGCGAGGTAACTGATGGTCTGTAATGTACCGTCGAGCCAGCTAGCAGCCTGGGGGCCTCCAAAATGCCAGAGGGAGAGGCTTCACTTGGGATGTCAATATTAACCAGTATAGATTTAGCTTCCCTCAGTGGGTTCCATTTATTGGAAGAGGTATCTGGATTTTGCTATATTCCGTGTGCTGTGTGTGTCCGTGCCTAAGCACATGTGTGTGTGTATGTACATGCGCATATATATGCATGAGTATTTGTGTGCATGTGTACTTGTGGGTGTGTATGTGTAACATGCATGTTTATGCATGTCTGTGCATGTGTGCATGTCTATGCGCGCACACACACACAGCATGCATGTGTGTTTATGTGGGGAGTGTGCATACACACCTGCTCATATATGCATACATGCATGGATATGCGGCCCATGTGTGTGAGTGTGTGCATGCCTCCGTGTGTTGAATGGGATGGATTTCCTATACAGAGGCTTCAAGTAGTCCCTGTTTCCACCCTAATCCTCTGCTAATCTTGGCCCCGGGCTGCTCTCTGTTCTCAGCTACATGGCTCCTTGGAGATTCTCAACTCCCTCCAAGGCTGCATTTGTTGTGTGGGTTTCTTACTTTTACTAAGTTGGGTTTGGGGGGGGCAGGCTGAGTCCCCCTTGCAGGCATGCCAAGGGGGCCTCCTGTCTTTCACCCCCAACTACTCTTCGGGGCCCATCTGGGTGTTTCTGAGTCACTTGCAAGACCAAGGCCATCTCTCTACAATGCAGAATCCCCATCACCAACTTATTTTACTCAAAAAAGTTTTGCTTCAGGGCGCCTGGGTGGCTCAGTCGTTGAGCATCTGCCTTTGGCTCAGGTCATGATCCCAGAGTCCTGGGATCACAAGTCCTAAGCCCTTCATTGGGCTCCCTGCTTGGCGGGAAGCCTGCTTCTCCCTCTCCCTCTGCCCCTGCTTGTGTTTCCCCTCTCACTTTGTCTCTCTCTGTCAAATAAATAAATAAAATCTTAAAAAAAAAAGTTTTTCTTCCATTAAACCCACTTCACCTGAGCATTTGAATTTAGTTTTAGTCAGAAGAGAATCATAGTCTATTTTTATTTGGACTGTAGAACTCTACTTAGTGTGTTAAAGGCAGATCCATTTCCTCATCAATCAAGTGAGCAGGGATGGGAGGGCGTGTGTGTTGGGGGGTTTGGGTTCCTTTTACACACTGGAAGCTCCCATCCCTGGACCCCTGTGACACTTCATGTCTATTTCAGGAAGGACCAAGATTATCCCTAGAAAACAGCAAAGGCCCCAGTGTTGTAGATGGTGTTGAGATGAAAATGTTCCAACCATTCCTTACCATCAGTCAAACCTCTTGATAAAAATCACCTAATAAAACATAGTCCTACCATACAATCCACCAGTTGTGCTCCCTAATATTACATGAGTTGAAAACTTATGTCCGCAAGGAAACCTGCACACGTGTTTATAGCAGCTTTACTCATAATTACCAAAAACTGGAAGCCAACAAGATGTCCTTGAGCAGGTGAACGGATAAATAAACTGGTACGTTCGGATAATGGAATATTATTCAGGGCTAAAAAGAAATGAACTTTCCAGCCACAAAAAGATAGGGAACAATCTAAAATGCACATTGCTAAAAGAAGGAAGCCAATCTGAAAAGGCTGCTTACTGTATGATTCCAACTACATGACATTCTGAAAAAAGAAAAACTATGGACCCGTGGTTCCCGGGGCTTGGATGGGGGGGTCGGGGAGGGATGAATAGGAGTCACAGGGGACTTTTAGGGCAGTGACAATACTCTGCATGACAGTGTACTGATGTATATGTACCATTATATGTTTGGTCCAAACCTATAGAATATACAACACCAAGAATGAAACCCAAGGTAAGC
Source organism: Eumetopias jubatus (assembly GCF_037043125.1). NCBI lineage: Eukaryota > Metazoa > Chordata > Mammalia > Carnivora > Otariidae > Eumetopias > Eumetopias jubatus. The sequence goes on along the minus strand of NW_028274807.1, from coordinate 11,378,537 downwards.
TACAGACTTCAGTTAATAATAACGTATCAATATTGGCTCTTCAATAACAGAGATGTACCTCGCCAATGCAAGATGTCAGCAACAGGGGGAGCTGTGTGCTGTGTGTGGAGCGAAGTGATAGATGGGAAGTCCCTGTACTTTGCTCATTTTTTTTCCCTGTAATCCCCAAACTTCTCTAGAACAGAATCTATTCATTTTTTAAAAATTGTCTAATAATATGGCCACAAAACACCTGATGGAAAGCAAGAAAGTGAAGTCAACTTGCCAGAACAAATTAGTTGCAAATTGTACCTCTCCAGGGTAACATTGGTGAAGACGAATCAGAATAACGGAGAGCGTGAAGTCATGCCTCCTTTGGGGCCACTCCTAGCAAATTGCAGGGTAAGGAGGGCAAGCCATGGCAACACTACCACCTAGTGGTCAAAGGCAGACTTGCAAAAGCGTGGCTTGGCACGGTCCATTTTTTTACGATGTTATGGCTATGCCCACATCTGTCTATAAAAGCCGGGAGAAAAAAGGAGTCGGGGTAGGAGGGAGGTAAATGGGAGGCATAAGGAGAGCTTGGCTGTCCAAGGGCCACGTCCCTAACATTTTCCATCCGACAGACCGACCAAAGCAGGAGGGTAGGATGAGGAGAGCCCAGAAGGTTGCTACACAGGTAAGGCACGGAAGGATCTTGACGGATCTGTTTGCTTAAAAACATCTCTGCCAGGTAATACTGCCCATACGCACTGCTTGGTGTTGATTCCCACTGTACACAACCGGCCAAAGCGGAGAGAACCCCTCATTCAATGAGTCTCTAGTGGGGCTTCTTTCTGGACCGGGCACTCTTATACGTGCTTGGGCGGGGGTGGGGGGGAATGTTATGTCTAGAAGTCTGCCCACATCTTCTGGGAAATATGAGCAGCCTTCTAGCCCTCTTTTCTGGGGGCAAAGAGATGGACCCCTTGACTAGGAAAGGGGAGCAAGAATGAACACCTTGGAGGGTGACTCTAGATAGGCTGGAGGAGGGAGAGCTTAGGGCTTCTGGCCGAGAAGGTATGTTTGGTGGGACACCAACTGCCAGGTACGCGGGGGAGCCCCACGGGGCAAGAGGCAGGGAGGCAGTGAGGATGAGGGTGAGCCGCTTTATGGCTCTGCTTCAGGTCTGTGGGGACAAGCAGATTCAGCAGCCTCCGATGGAACACTTAGCTGGTTAATGGGTGACTGACTGTGGCGGCTTTGCTCGACAGGGGAACTTCCCTATTATGAAGGGGCTCCAAGCAGAGTTTCAGCCCCGCAGCTCTTTCCCAGATTAGCCTGTGTATCAGTTTCGGAGGGCTGCTCCTCACTGGGAGGCTTAAAACAATGGAAATGTGGAAACGTGCTTTCTCACGGTCCTGGAGGCCAGAAATCAAGAAGTCAGCAGGGTCGTGCTTGCTCTGAAGCTCCAGGGGATGATCCTTCCTCGCCTCTTTCAGCTTTGGGTGATTCCTGCTCCTCCCTGGCCTGTGGCCACATCGCTCTGGCCTCTGCCTCCATGGTCGCATGGCCTCCCCTCTGGCCTCTCTGACTCTAAATCCCCCTCTCCTATAAGGACACTCATCACTGGATTCCAGGACCCCCTCACTCCAAGGTGACCTCCTATTCACTCGATCACATCTGCAAAGATCCTGTTTCCAAATAAGGTCATATTCAGACGTGCTGAGAGTTAAGACCCCCACATACCTTTTCGGGGTCACTTTCAACCCACAACATCCTTCCTGAGTTGCTTTGGAGAATCATCCACCAAGGACTGCGTTCTTTCCCCAGGTGCCAGAGCTGCTTATGGTCTGGCGTGTGGCGTCATGTCAGGAAAGCACAGTGGTTCCACGTCGGTGTTTCTGGCCCTGTGGTGTGTCTGTGACTTTGGGCTCTTCTGAGTCAAGGGGAATCTCCACTCAGATTGTCTCTGCCCCTGTAAAGGGCCAACTGTCGGAAGCTGGCTTTTCTGCAGCCTGTAACCAGCTAGCCTGATACATCGTTGATAACCAGAATGATTCCTACAAAATGGGAAACCCGCAAGTGGTGTCATTCTGCTCCCAAATGCTGAATGCATTACCTCAGGAGGAAAGGGACTGCGGTCCCCACCCCACCCCCCGAAGCAGTCGGCTGGTAACAAATTTGAACACGTTCTCCCCACTGGAATGCGAGCAGGTACTTGATGGTGGTCAAATCGCTTCGGGGGCCTCCCACGCTGACAAGTTTTCATCCTACATGATCTTGAAGCAAGCAAACAAAAGATTTCTAGCTAAAACCAGGCCATGTCCATCAGCCTAGCCCACTCTGCTGCTCTGTTTTCTCCATGAGGCTTATCATCATCCTAGGCAGTCGATTTTTTATTTCCAGTATTATCCAGATTTTTGATTATTTTGTTTTGCCTATGCTCTGGCATTAGATGCTTATGGCTGCTAAAAAAAAAAAAAATCACCACAAACATAGTGCTTAAACCAGACACAGATTTATTGTCCTATAGTTCTAAGGGTCAACGCCACAGCAGGTGTTACTGGTCTCAATAAAATCAAGGGTGTCTGCAGAGCAGGGCTGTGTTCATTCGTTCCTGGGGCCAGCACCAGCTGTCTTGCCTTCTTGGCTCCTAGAAGCTGCGTGCAGTTTTGGCTTGTGGTCTCTTTCCATCTTCCCAATCCACCCTTGGCTTCTGTCATTCCATCTCTTTCTCTTCTGCTGCCTCCTGTCTTCCATCTTTTTGCGGCACATCGGGTAACACTGACCTACCCGCTTAGTCCAATATCATCTCTTTATTCTAAAGTCAGCTGATTGGTGGCTTTGACTTCATCGGCACCCTTAATTCCCCTTTGTCATATAACATATTCACAGATGCCAGGAATTAGGGCGTGAACCGCTTTGGGGGGGGCATTACTCTGCTCACTGCGGCCTCCTGCCCGCACATGTAGGTTTCATGAAAGCAGGAATTTTTGTCTATATTCTTGTAAAAATACAAATGTGATGACGCCATCTTCTTACTTGTCCTCCTTTACTATTTCCGATGGTCTTCCTATAGGATCCGACAGGGATCTGCCCATATTCCCCCCAGTCATGGGCCCTGAAGATAAAGATTTGATCGCAAGGGAAGTGATCCCGGGAAACTCTGAGGGAAGTGGGGGAGGGAGGCGGGGAAGGAGCCTACATTGGATGCATCGGTGGGCAGGTGACCGAGGCCAGGTTGGTGGCTCCTTGTGTGGAAGTGTGGAGCACGCCTCTCAGCTATGCACCCAAAGAGCGTGGAAGCTGGGGTGTGAGTCTTCCGAAAGCCCGCAAGGGTAGTTGCTGGAGGTGTTGCCTCTCCAGCACTTGCGGCTGAGGAGTCTTCAGGGGGTATTTCAGGTGTGTGTGTAAGGATGTGGATGGCTTGTGAGCATGGACGGGACTGGGCGGGGTGCCTGCCTTACGTGCCTCTGGGTGCCGGGCAAGACGCCTACTTCTTGTGTGAGACGGGGCTGTTTTATTGCAAGACAGGGAGAGCTCTGTGTGGATCATAAGTTTCCTGAGGGTGCTTGGATGACCAGCTTGTGCAAGTTTGCCCAGGATTTGCCTGGTTTTTGCACTGAATCTCCCTGTCTCCACCCCGCCCCCGCCCCGAGCACCCAGGCCAGGGAAAACCCAGATAGATGGGACACCCTCTCTGCTTACTCACTCTTGGACAAGGTCATGCTGAGATGAGCTAGTTAGTGATGCAGAAGGTGCTGTTTATGTATGCAGCTCTCCTGGAGGTGCCGGGAGCTAGGTTGTCTATACTGTTTATGGATGTAGAGATCCATGGGGGTACATTGGCTTCACCCAGTTCCACAGCCCTCTTGAAATAGAGATGGTGCACACACATCTTGGTGGTTCAGAATTTGAAGACTGGGGCATCCCGTGCGACTGAGAAAGGGCAGTGGGGGATCTGTGCCTGGAAGTTTTGGGACCTCTCCGTGGTTGTTGCCATATCTCTACCTTGATCAAAGCCGCATGTGAGTAACCTTGTGGTGCACCTGTGAGTGTTTTTCATGGCTGGATCCTGGGTAAAGGATGCAGTGCTCTAGGTTGACCACTCGCCTGTCCCCTCAAACTCCTCAAATCTCTTCGAAATAGGGCATTTCTAGCCCTATTGAACACGCCAGGGTTTTTCTTCCTTCTGGAACTTTCCATGTATTGTTCCCTCAGATTCCCCCACTGCCTTTGTTGGCCCCACAAGGCTTATCAAGGTACCCCCTCCTCTGTGCTCTCAGAGTCCTTGGCGCTTGCCCCCTGGTACCCACCACGCTATGTTATACTTGCCTGTTCTCTTGACCAAACCCCTACTGGACTGTTTTAGGTTGCTTGGGGCATCTGTAAGGAAATACAGTAGACTGAGCTGCTTAAACAGCAGAAATGTATCTTCTCATGGCTCTGGAGGCTGAAAGTCTGAGTTCAAGGTGTCAGCATGGGTTTGGTTCCCAGTGAGGGCTCTTTCCCTGGCTTGCAGATGGCTACCTTCTTGCTGTGTCCCCACATGCCCTTTCCTCTGTGTGTCTCCATGGAGAGAGAGAGAGAGAGAGAGAGAGATCTACCTCTGCCTTTTTATAGAAGATCACCAATCCTATCAGGTTTGGACTCTACTCTTATGATCGCTTTTTGCTTTAAATATCTTCTAGAAGCTCTGTCTGCAAACACAGTCACCTTAAAGGGAAAGGCTTCAACATATGAATTTGGGTGGGGGTGGGGGCACAATTTAGTCCGGAGCATAGACTGCAAGCTCTTTGGGGGCAGGGACTGTGTTTCATTCCCCACTGAGCTCCTCGTACAATAAGTGGCAATAAATCTTTGCTGAGTAAACAAACGCATGAACGAACGATAAGGATAGCGGAGGTGTTGGCTGTATTCCCCCCAACACCTCTGTGAGAGGGCGTGCCAGTTATGATCCATTCTCATTCATTCATTTCAACCTCCTTCTACTGGGTTTTCCTTTTCTGCAGAGGCTGGAGAAGTGGAAAATGCATTTCCTAGCCTGCCTTGCCAACAGGGCTCCACACAGGATTTGGGAGCTGCAGATTGGATGCGGCCAAGAGAGCATAGAATTTGCAGGATTAAGTGCACAGAGAGGCAGCAGTTGGGGGCATTTTTTTTCCCCCTCTCATGCAGATTTAGCAGGTTTGAGGAGGCACTAAAGGTGTCCTGTCACCGGAAGCAAAGGCAAAGCTTCTGTCACTGAGACTCCAGGGCTGTGCTGATTCCAGAACATCCCACGGAGTTAGCTAGAAGTGGCAGCTCCCCTGGTGGGTTCGTTCTGCGGTATTGGCCTGTGAGTCATTTCTGGAAGCCTCCTCTGCAGCCTGCCTTTTCAGCCCTTCTGAAGATTTTAGAAGCACATAAATGTTATTAAATGCATTTCTGCTTAAAATAGCTAGACTGGTTTCTAGAACCACAGGCAGACCCCGCCTGGTTATACAGATGGCAACTCTCACACCCAGTGAGACCTTAGAAGACAAACAGCTACCCAAGGTTGGAGAGGTCCTAAGTGCTTCCACTGGTGCATGACCCAGTGAAGACGAGGCAGGATGGTGTCTGGGGAGTGTGTTTGCAAAGTGGTGTGGTTCCCGCAGGCACGGTTGACCGAGGGCAAGAGTAGGAAGACCACTCAGTGAAGGGACAACAAGAGTACAGGATGAGAAGACTTCCAGGAATAAATAACTACAGGTGCCCCTTAGCAAGCTGGCCTAGGAGGGATGGAATGAGAGGCATGGCGGTGTCACAGGCATGAGGGCTCAGAAGGAAGCTTGGGGTATAGGTCCATTCCACTGGCCAGGGGGGCGCCTCAGGTTTCAGTGGGAAGCCTGGTGCCATTGGCTCTGGGACTCAGATGGAATGTTGATGTAAAGTTGTTTTTCTGTTTCTGAAGTCCCCAGAAGCTGGTGGATAGGGATGTGGTGACTCCTCTGGAATCTGGTCTTTCAGGCACACAGCTTAGAAATTTCCAGAGTCCTGCCCTTGTGCTGGAGAGCACCAAACCCTCCCCAGGTTTTGGAAGAATTCACAGTGCTCACTGCACAGGTTCAAGGACATGGAGAATGGAGTCTGAAGCAGAACATTCAAATCCACCAACATCAACCAGGAGTTGATGTAGTAAGTCACAACACCTGAGAACAGTTGGATTTGATTGTTTCCCTGATTGCTCAGGAGTTTTGTCACCCTCCGATGGTCCCAGGCCAGGTATCTCACTTGCATCTGCAACAGGACTCAAATGGCCCTGAGTGTAAGACAGAAGAGAATTCCATGGTGTATCGATAATTGGAGAAAGTAACCTCCTACAGCACTGTATTTTGTTATGTGGCCATTTGCCACAGTGGTTGAGGCCACCAGGAGATTTCCAAGACTATACTAATCATAGTGTTGATGTTGATAAAACCGATGTCATGATACAAGCTTGAAAAAACGAACTAATAGCTTTTGACAAAGCAAAATTTCTTTCCATCAGGAAATTGGTGTCTCACACAGGATTTATTGTGATGGATCCAATGACCACATACTTCTGATTTCCTGGGGTTCTGGGCTAAACATTCTGATATCTGGGCCCATTCTATACTTGCTGAATTGGAATTTCTGGGAATGGTGCATTTATAAAAGTCTCTGATTTATAAAAGTTTCAGATGAGTGAAATCTGGAAGTCACTGGTCTTAGGCACTCCTGTCGTCAGAATAATCTACCTGTCCCAAGATGTTTTCCAAGGAATCTGAGGAGTGAAAGAATGAGCCTCTGAGCCGAGAAGCTTTGAGCTGTTGTTCTGCATGCTCGGCTCAGTGTGGAGGAGAAGGGGGGACAGGCTCAACTGGCTCTTTCCTCCAGGGTGTCCGATGGCTCAGCTGCCTCGGGTCGGGGCCACCCCAGGTCTCACACCACACACCTGTCCACAAGCTTGAAAGAACATTCATCCATCTTATGCCATCCCAGATCTCGGAGCAAGTACATATGCGTGTATTTATCATCCACCTTATTCTAATGCAACTTAAGATGTTTGGTTGATCAGAGTACATTGTGCAAACTTCACTAAAAAAGCTAAACCCTGGTCCTCTTTTCTTTTCCCCCCAAAGCCTTGATTTTGGACTTCAGGCTTTCAGAATTCTGAGAGAATAAATTTCTATTATTTTTTACTTGCAGTATAATATACGTAATGGAATATTTATCATTTTAACCGTTTGTAAGTATACAATTCAGTGGCATTAAATACTTTCACAGTGTTGTATAACCATCACCACTGTCTTCACCTAAAAATTATCAGCCCCCAAATAAATTCTGTGTCCGTTACACAACAGATCTCTCTCTGCCCCTGTCCCCAGCCCCCAGTAACCCCTATTTTGCCTCGTCCCCATGACTGGACTGTTCTAGGTGCCCCCTATAAGTGGAATCATACAGTGTTTGTCCTTCCCTGTCTGGTTTGTTTCACTGAGCACAACATTTCCTAAGACCCATCCACGTTGTATCATGTGACAGAACATCATCCCTCATTATGGCTGAACAAGGGTCCATTGTAGGGATAGACCCCATTTGGGTTTTCTTTTCATCTGTTGATGGGCAGTGGGGTTGTTTTACCTTTTGACTATTGTGAACAACGTGGCAGTGAACACTGATGCACAAATACGTGTTCAAGTCCCTGCTTTCGATTCTTCAGGTTTTTACACCGAGAAGTGGAATTGCTGGGTCATGTGATAACTCTGTGTTTAATTTCTTGAGATTTTCCACAGTGGCTGCACCATTTTGCATTCTCTTTCTCTTTGTTTAATCAATAAAAAGGATTTATTTGGCTTTGTAACAGAAAAGTTTGAGGTAGAGCCCACATGGGGGCTCACTCGATCCTCTGTTGATCTTGCTCCATCTGTCCTGCCTGCCCACCTCCACCTGCACGTCTTCCTCAGGCTCTACATGATGGTAAGACGCCTGCAGCAGCCCCCACATCCAGCCATGTTTGAGTTCGTCTCATGGACTCTGAGTTTGTTGGAGACACTTTAGGGTTCTGACTTACCAGAGGGTGACTGGCTTCTGGAAGGCAAAGATAGCAGCCTTTCCCATTTGGTAAATGTCCCCCCACCTCGGGGCAAAATCAGCCTCTCCTCCCCCAGCGCTAGGTTTGTGAGTGGAGTTCACCAATCACAATCATCTGGTGTGCAGGGACTGTATCCCTCAGGGCTCCTCAGAGAAACAGAACCAGTAGGACATAGAGAGAGGGGGATTTGTTAGGGTAAATTAGCTCACAGGATTATGGAGGCTCTTGCTGTCTGTGGGCTGGAGGCTCAGGAAAGCTGGTGGTTAAATTCAGTCTGGGTAGAGCCCAGGGCGGGAGAAGATGGATGTCTCCACTGAAGCAATTGGCTGGATTGCCCCTCCCTCTGCCTTTTGTTCTATTCAGGTGCTCAGTGGATTAGATGAGCCTCATTGGGGAGCGGATTCTACTCTACTGAGTCCCCTGATTCAAATGCTAATCTCCTCTAGAAACCCCCTCCCAGACACACCCAGAAAGAACTTGGGTACCCCATGGTGAATCAACCTGACATAAAATGAACTGTCACAGGCACTCAAGTTCTCCATCACTTTTGATCCTTCTTTCTTCCTAGCCTGCACATCCAGTTCCTTGCTCTGCCTACCCAACTCCGCCCAGCAGAGAGTTTTCCTTCTGTCTGATTCACCCCCACTGAGAGCACTCGTTATTTCAGTCTGTGTAATGTGGTTACCTCAGGCAGCCCAGATGCGGAGGGTGCTAATGCGCTCTTGGAAGTCTATTTGGTAAACTCACCGCAGAACGGAGGAGACGGGGCTGTCTGTAGGACCTCGAAGGGAACAGGATCACTTCCCCCTTGTGACCAAGGTAACCTTGGCGCTTAGAAGGCAGTCTTGGGAGACCCACTGAATGTAATAGAAAGGTATGGTTGGCCAGGAATATTTAAACAATGTGACCAGCGAGGAGTCTAGAGAAAAAAAGTCGGGGGGAGAAGGTCAGAAAGTCGTAGGTACAAGCATCCTGGTACACAAGGGGTGCAGCCAAAGCTGTGTCATCAGATGTTTCTCACAACCCATGATAAATGCTTCTCTGCCCTGAGTCCATGTTCAACAAGCAACCTACTGATTACTAATTGGTGTCCCAAATATTTGCATGGCAGGAAAGCAGTGCCTTGGATGGTAGCCCGGAGTGCCCCAGGACGTTGTGACAAAAGTCCATTGCTGGGTCACTGTTAGAGACGAAAGGCACTCTGAGGGGCCAGAGGGCAGATATAGGGCTCACAAGAGAGCACAGTCGGCCCACAATGGGCAGAGCTCTTGATGTGAACCCAAAGTCATCAGCTACCTGTCTGCTCAGCCAGTATCACCTGCATGGTGATGCCATTCAGGGAAGGCTTCCTTCCTTGGATACACAGATTTGAGTCCCATTTGCCTTGTGTTGGGTCATCTTTTGATTCCTCTCAATGTGCAAGGGTCTCAAAACCTTGGCCTGAATCCAGACTGAATCCAAAGACTCACAAAACTGAGCTTCCTATTAAAGCCACAGAGTCAAAAATGTGTCTCAGCTGTAAGTCCTAGGGGTCCAGGGTGGTCACTAGAGCCACAGTGTGTGCAGGACCTTGGCCTTGGATCTTGCCCTGTTCTCACTCCCTCACCGCCCAGCCATGGCTGCCTGCTTGCTGTGCGTGGGACTGTAAGTTCCTTGGCAAACCAGAAAGCGTTCTCAAACCTACTGCTTCCCAGGTTGATCCCCAGCTGGGGGAGAGGGAGAGCTCCAGGGGTGAGACCTGCCTGGCGCTCGGTGCTGGCACCCAGTGGGACATGAGCATGGTTGTGGCCTATGGGAATGCACATCGTGCAATATCCCAACCAAAGTTCAGAGGATAGGAAGGCAGATAGAGAGCACAGGCCTCTCACACCCATCTGGGCTGGGACTTGCAGTGTTGGGGGGCTAAAGGAGTTTTAGGAAAAGCACCAGCAACAGAAGAAGAAGTCCTGGGAGGGTCAGTGGGTTGGACAACAAGAGGCTGAAGCTGAGGACTTTGGGATTTGTTCTGTGGGCTGATGAGCTGTATATCATCCCTGAGGGGGCAGGATGGAGTGCAGTTCATCCATCTGTGAACCACAGCATTCTGCTGTGGTTGTTTTAAGAAGGGTGAGCTACCACTTTCTCCCCACCTTATCCCCCAGCTGCTTCTTAAATCCTTTTTGTTGTGAAATACATATTAGATCTAAGAGAGTATAAAATATATCCCTATAAGTTCATGAGTAATAAAATAAATATCGATGTATTCACTACCCAAATTAAGAAACAGATTGTTCCCGTAACTTCGAAGTTCCAGTGTGCCTTCCCTGCTCACACCCACTTCCCCATCCCAGAGTGAATCACTGTTCAGATCGCATAGAGAAGGGGAAGGGGGTCAGACAACATGGTGGAAGGTGGCAGCAAATATAGATGAAGAACTTCCCAGGAAAAAAAAATAAATAGAGCTTTCCTTTTGGGCTTTTTTCACTGCAATATAGCTGCATGGACCAAACTTGCAGTCCATGGAAACACTCACTTGTTTGGGATGAAGGATCTTAGACGGGTGCTCCATGCCTGCCCCATGCGGGTCAGTGGAGAAGAGACACCAATGGTGAGATATGAATGAGTTCAAGACCTCAGGGGGAAAAGGAATATGAAAGCAGAGGTCTCTATATCAGGACACAGTTGGCCATAAATAACAGAAAACGCAACTCAGACAGGCTCATACAAGTGGCTTATTTACTGACTCACCTAACTAAGTCTTGGGGCAGGTCAGACTTCAGCTCCATGTCCCATGGTTCTCTTCTTTCTGCCCTTTAATGAGATGGGTGCAGTGTTCTAGGTCTCACCTCAAGGCAGGACAAAATCCTAAAGAAGAAAAGAGTGTTTCCTTCTGTGGTTTTCTCTAAAAAGCAAAGTTTTTTTTTTTTTTTTTCCCCAGAACTACCCCCGCCCCCGCAACCTCCTTTCACACCCATCACCCAATGTGGCCGTTGTTGAACTAATCTCTGGTGGGAAAATGCCACCTGTTGATTGACTCAAGTTTGAGTTCTGGAATCCAGCCTGACTGGGGGTGGGGAGATGGGACTAAACCAGTTTAGATGAATGAGACTCAGACTGGGGGTGGGGGTCACAATAACCATAGGAATGACTGTTACCCCTGGAAATTTACTGAAATATCAGTGAGCACACTGCATTTCTTTCCAGATGTAAGGTAAGGGGTTTAGATTGATTTTAGGTTGCAAATGTTATGACCAAAGAATTGTACATATATTCATTTATTTCCCTCCTAGCCCATTACCATTTAGGGGCTTATAAAATGCCTCAAGTGAACAAGCCTGGATAATAAGACACCATGAGTCTCTATATAACTTTCCTCTGAAGACTGCCTCTGGATAGTTCAACAATACTCAAAAGAAAGCGCCACGTCACCACAGTATAAATAATTAGATGGTTGCCCTAGGGGCCAGAACCTGGAGATGGTGGTCAGAGTAGACTACCACTGAGGGACTCAGGGGTTTAGGAACAGCCTAGAAAAAGAGGAAACTTTCAGGGAAGCCTAGAACTCCTCACCTGCAAGTCCTACCCCAATGTGGGGAACAGGTATCGTGAAAATTAATGAAGGGAAATCTCACTACAAAGGAGTTGTAGGCCAGCAGAGGGAGCTCTCACGCCCTACCACTTGCATTTAACTGACTCCAACAGGAAGAGAGGTGCCTTGCTTAGGGATACTACTTTACGACCCCAGCGGGAGGAAGGAAGGTTTTTCTCCTCCCCTGGCAACAGCTCAGCCAATGAGAGACAGTCATAGCTCAGCCAATGAGAAGCCACTATACTTCAAGCTCCCAGTTTGCTCCTACGGACTTTTTGCTGATAGCAGCCCCTCCCCACAGTCTCTTTTCGTTTATAAAAGAGCGGTTTTCTCCCTTGTTCTGTAGACTTGCCAATGGTTTTGCCATAGGTTTCCTGTCCTGAATTGTCTTTATATTCCGGAATAAACACTTTTTTTTTTTTTTTTTTGCTGGTAAAATAACTGACAGTTTTAACATTATTAATATGTGTGTTTTACTATTTTCTGTATCTTGCTTTTTTTGGTTAATGCTATTTCCTGGAAATCACTACTCTGGAGTGGAACTATTCCTCATTCATGTCTACATTCTACTGTGTACCTATGCTTGAGTTTATTCAACCAGTTTCTAATTTGTTAGAATTAGAGTAGAATAGAATCTAATAACAAATTAGAAATATTCTAATTTGTTAGAATAATGGTATTACACCATTCGCATCACAAGCCATTCCCTGTTGATGGACATATGGATGGTTTCCTGCCTTTTGCTATTAAAAACAGCTTCTGGGGGCACCTGGGTGGCTTAGTCGTTAAGAGTCTGCCTTCCGCTCAGGTCAGGATCCCAGGGTCCTGGGATCGAGCCCTACATCGGGCTCCCTGCTCAGCTGAGAGCCTGCTTCTCCCTCTCCCACTGCCCCTGCTTGTGTTCCCCCTCTCTCTCTCTGTCAAATAGAGAAATAAAATCTTAAAAACAAACAAAAAAACGGCTTCTGTGACTAGCCTTGTGTGTATAGCTCCTTCACATTTTGCCTGTATATGTTTGGGAGAGATTTCTAGAAGTGGGATTGCTGGGTCAGAGGGCAAATACATAGATAAATTTGCTAGATAATGTCAAATCCTCCTCTATGGTATTATACCAGTCGCATCACAAGTTTTTACGTCTATCTGTCTTCTGCTGTTAAACTAGAGCTTATGTTTAACTTATTTAAAGCGTCCCATTGAGTCAGAAAAAAGAAACAGACCATTTTCCCCCACTGTGTGTTTACTTTACTTTCACTCAGAAAACTTCAATTCTGACACTTCTAGTCCCCAAATCTCGGGGGGTTTTCCCCATACCAAGCAATTCTGCAACACCAGCTGGGGGTCCTACAATTTAATCCAATTCTGACCCCTGCTACCTGGAGATAGCATTTAAGGGCTCAGTCCCAGGAGAGTACTCCTCACTCCAGATGCCAGTTTCAAGTCTAAGTGGTCACCTGTGCTTCTGACCCATAAGCTATAAATCAGAGGTTCCCATAGCCTCTTCTTTAGGTTTGATCAATTTGCTAGAGTGGCTCACAGAAAAGAAAACAGTTTACTTATGCATACCAGTTTATCATAAAGGGTTATGCTAAAGGGCACAGATGAACATCCAGACAGAAGTGGTGCACAGGGCAAGGTATGTTGGAAAAGGGCCGAGTTTCCACGCTCTCTTCAGGTACGTTACACGGTCACCAACGCAGAAGCTCTTTGAACCCCATATCATGGGGATTTTTATGGAGGCTTCCTCATGTAAGTATGGTCAATCATTAATTCCATTTTCAGCCCTTCTCCTTTCTCAAAAGAGTGAGGGGCAGGCTGGAAATTCCAAGCTTCTAATCATGATTCGTTCTTTCTGGTGACCAGCCCCCATCCAGGAGCCCAGGCAGGAGCCCACCCAGAGTCATCTCATTAGAACAAAAGACACTCTGATCATCCAGGAAATTGCAAGTGATTCAGAAGCCCTGTGTCAGGAACTGGAGTCAAAGACCAAATCTTAGAACAAAAGATGCTCCTAGTGCCCTTATCACTTAGGGAGTTACAAGGGTTTCAGGAGCTCTGTACCAGGAACTGTGGGTAGAGGCCAACCTATATTTTTCTTTTATCTTATTTTAAAAGATTTTATTTATTCATTTGAGAGAGAGAAAGACAGAGAGCACAAGCAGGGGGAGAGGCAGAAGGAGAGGGAGAAGCAGACTCCCCGCTGAGCAGGAAGCCGGACATGGGGCGTGATCCCAGGACTCTGGGATCATGACCTGAGCTGAAGGCAGACGCTTAACCGACTGAGCCACCCAGGCACGGCCAACGTATTTTTTTCTATAATCTCACACCCATTCAAGAGAAAAACATGTTGACAGACTAAAATTTTGGTTCCCATCACAAGTTTATTCAATGTGTCCATAAGACAATCTTTATTCGTGCATGAATAAAAGCCAATTTGGCTACTTCATTATGGGCACTTACAAAGGTACCCTCATGCCGTTATTTCCAGTGCTAATGGCTGGCTGCTTCAACATCAGTAAAACTATTGCATTTTGAAATTATTTCAATGAAAAAATTATATGCTGTCCCCAGGGGGAAGACTTCTCGTGCTAGCGTGTCCTTTGATGACTTCACATGTCACTCAAGTCCTATAGAGAAGGGAAGCTCCCTCCTGCACAGGACGTTGAATTTCCTTCTGCACTGGGTCCCCTCTTTTCTCACTCCCACGGATCCAGCCAAGACTCTGGATCCTCTTGGCCTCATATTACCTCCCAAGTGAGCCGGCTGAGGGCCAGCCCCTGGAAGTACAGGGAGGGTTTTGATTCCATTTATCTGGGCCCAGTAGAGGCATGCCAGTCTGCCTGATACAGCTAGGTGCGTCATAAATTCCATGGGCTGACCCCAAGACTGGGGAGTTTGGGCCCCATGATCAAGGTAGCAAATTCCTGGAAGTTGGTCACCTGCCAAAAACCCCTTTACAGGTGGACATGTCCTGAAAGGAGGGCTTACACACCTTGGATATATGATCCTCTCTCCTAATGAGCCAGCCAGCCTTCAAAAAGACTTCTGAAGGGAGAGTGGCCACAGTGGAAGAAAACAGGATTCTGACCTTCTCGGAGCCTATGGATACCAGGGAGGGATCAGGTGGTGGGTCCATTCAAAAACTTCCCTGTAGAATAAATGCATCGCACAGTTGAGTCTTGGAACAAAACAAGGTTCACTGAAACCAGATCACTGCTGGCTTCAGGAAAAATTAAAGGGGGAAGTTGAGCCTTTTTAAAGAAATAGGGTGCACATCAGCTATGTAAATTTCACAGGAAGGGGATACCAGCCAGTATGGTGTTGTGATAAAGACGCCACTGATTTATTAAGAAGAAAGGTCATCAGAAAAATCCAGAGTTTACAAATAAAGCTCAGAAGGGACAGAGATTTGAAAATCTGAGTTGCTAACCTCTTTAAAAAAATTAATTATTTTTGTATTGGCAAAATAACTTTTAAATTTTAATATCTTAAAAATTTTAATGTAATAAAATGAATGTATAGGATCCAAAAGTCAAAGCTATACTAAAAAGGGCATTCACAGGGATGACTCACTCCCACCCTCACCCCCTCTCCTGTAACTGTGTATTGTTACTGTCTCTGTGTGGAACCATCCAGAGGCCCTGGTGAGCAGTATCTGCCACCTCTTTGGGAATGTGGGAACGGGAAGAGAAGGGGTTGATGAACACAACATTTAATCCGGGGCCCCTTTCCACCTGAGGGGGTGGAAGGGTCACCCACCTTGCAGTGAAGGGCGGAGCCTCTCTCCTGAGAAAGGGGAGTGAGGCCCTAGGATTGTGCTAGAAATGGACCAGGCCTGGTGTTGAAAATCCAAATCATCGGCATGACTATTTCAAGTTTCCTTTGCCAGAAGCTGAAAAAGTTCCTTAAGAGGAGTTGAATTTTGGAAGGGTAGAAACCTCTGGTCTCAAAACACTTCTTAAGGCATTGGGATAAATAGAATAATCCCCCAGACCCATCCCTCTCTGAATCACCCCAATCTAGAGCCCATGTTAATGGTCTACCGTCAATGCCAACAGTTTTTGCCTGAGCACCCCATGACCAAACAAATTTTTTGAATGTGTATTTCCAATATCCCAATATATGTAAATATATTAATTAATAAATGTTAACCCCACATTTATATATATAAATATTTTATTCAGGGGCACCCAGCTGGCTCAGTGGGTGGAGCACCTGACTTTCGATCTTGGGGTTGTAAGTTTGAGCCCCGCGTTGGGTGTAGAGATCACTTAAAAATAAATCTTTAAAACAGTATATATAAATATTTTATTCATAGATTTCATATATTAGTAAGAGAATGTTATACTATATAACATATGCAAAAATATGTATTAAAGAGTGTTGATGATAAAAAATGTCTTAATATGTGCTTATATTTACTTCCTTCACCCCTGGGGTGTGGACACCTTACTCCTTTGGGGACCACTGTCCCACTCTCGCCAGATCCCAGAAGTGAGTTCTAGATTGGCTGAAATTTCACCTTCCTAGACACTCCTTCATCTCATGTTCCAGACCTACAGAGAGGAGGTGGAGTGGAAAGGAGACGGATGTTTACTGAGTGTCTGTGATAGACCAGCATGCCATCAACTCATTTTGTCCCTGTTGCATGTGTCAGGTGAGGCTCGCAGTGGGGAGCAGGAGGGAAACCCCATGGTTGGCCTGCTGCAGGAAGTCAGGAAGCTGAAGACTGGACTTGGGGTCCAGCACAGGGGCAGGCTCATTTATTTTATGGTGTTCATTTTTCTGCTTGGAACATTTTTAGAGAATTGTTTTACTTTTTTGACTTTTTGAATTGAGCCTCTTGGGAGGGTCCTGTTCCTCCCTCATTGTCCCATGGGAAGCTTGCTCTGAATTGTTTACAAGTTGCTTTGTTTGGGTCATCTGTGCAGTAGTGCAGACTTTCTCAATGTGGGCACTACTGGCATTTTGGGCTGGATCATTCTTTGTGTGGGGGCTGTGTTGTGCCTTGTAGCACGCAACCCGGGTCTCTATCTGGTATACTCCCTCAAGCTATGACAACCAAAGATGCCTCCAGATTTTCCCAAATGTCCCCTGTGGGACACAGTTGCCCCCATTGGGAACTAGTGGTGGAAAATCACAGCCCTACAGTTGGGTGACCCCTTTTCAAATATCGCCAATCCCGTCACTCTTTGATGTTGAGCCCAGAACCACAGTCAGGGCCCCAGACTTCCAGGTTGGAGCTCTCCATGTACCAGGAAGCAGTTACATTAGACCTGCGGAGAGTGGACCCTATCCTGGACCATGGCCACCTCCTTCCAACCCGTTCCTGCAAGTGCTCTCTCTAGATGCATGTCAGTTCATGTTGCCCCCAGCAAACAATGCTTTGGGATGCTGCAATGCTCTTTGGATAAAACCCAGACTTTCTGATGGGGTTCACAGGGCCCTTCAATGCCTGATCCTTGCCTACCTTTGCACACCTCTCTGCCCTTCACCTGACTGGCCCATCCATGCTTAGCTCCATCCTCACTGTACTTCTTGCTCTGGGTTTTCTATGCTCACTCCTTTGCCTGGAATGCTGTCTCCTACCTTTTTTTTTTGACCAGCTAAGTTTCTATTCCTCTTTCAGGTGTACTCTAGACCTGACCAAGCTTCACTCCACACCTTCCCAGTCCCAAGTCAGGGTTTGGCACCCCTGCTGCATGGTCCTAACAGAATATTTATTTCCTCTGTGTTGTAATGGCTTGGCTAATTGTCTGAGGCCTTCCAGGAGTGTGGCTCCACTTGGGCATGGGCCATGTGGCCTGGCTACCCCTATGTCCCCAGCCCTAGCACAGTGACTGGTACAGCGCAGGTCTCAGGGCATATCTCAGGGCTAAACACACGCCCACACTGTACAGTGCCTGGCACTAGGCACATGCTTCCCGAATTTTAAGAAGGGTTAAGATCATAGGGTTAAGTTCACAGACTCTGGAGCCAGGTTGTCTGGGTATGTTTCTGGGCTCTGCTGCTTTGTAACTGGGTGCCCTTGGGCAAATCACTTAGCCTCTCTGTTCTAGCCTCTCCATCTTTAGCATGGAGGGGTCATAACAGCATTTCCCTAGAAGATTATTGCAAGAATCACACGAGTTAATATATGTTATGTACTTAAAACAGTGCTCGGCATTCAGCCAGCACTATATGAGTTTGCTGTTGGTGCTTCCTAATGCTTTATTTTTTTTTAAGATTTTATTTATTTATTTGACACAGAGAGAGTCAGCGAGAGAGGGAACACAAGCAGGGGGAGTGGGAGAGGGAGGAGCAGGCTTCCTGCTGAGCAGGGAGCTTGATGCGGGGCTTGATCCAGGACCCCGGGATCATGACCTGAGCTGAAGGCAGACACATAGAACTTACCCACACTAAGAGGTAAGAGTTGAGGTTTGAGGGGGATGGTAGGTGGTTGGGATAAAGAGGGAAAGGTAGAAAGGGTGGGCTGGGAGTCCTCATGGTGTAGGAGAAAACCAAGAGCCTGAACTTCCCAAGAATAATGTTGGGACCTTGGAGAAGAGTGCAGGAGAGCATGGGAAGATTCTGGAAATGCATTCATTTTATCAGAATTTGTGGTAGGTTAATTCTGATCTGGGAAAGGAGAATGGAACTTCCTTTCTTTCTTCCCCCCTTCTTTGGCTCTCTCCCCAGGACTCATGTGAGGAAGCTTCTCTGGACACTGACTCTCAATTTATCACATCATTTCCATGGAAACATACATTTCACGTTCCTAGCTACTGGAGGTCAACATAATCACTAGAAAAGAGGGGACTGCCCGTTACATAAAACCATGATGGTTTCTTCCTATTCTCAAGCATTTGGATAAAATGGAAAAATTTAAACCTGCCTTGGAGGCATTTCTAACTCTCCAACCTATGCCCACTGGATAGAAGATGAAAACCTGAATTTTTCCATCCACCGTTTTCAGTTTGCACTCACAGGTCTGGAGTTACAGAGAAATAACCTGGTGTGGTGTCAAGACTGAGTTTTAAAATCTAGAAGGGAAATGACTTTGAACTTCAGAGCAAGGTCATCACGACTTGAGAACCAAGAATGGGAATGTTTTCTTGATTCCTAAGCCTGCGTTCATGAGCTCACACCGAAATTTACTGATTATTTAAGCTCCTGAGGTTTGAATGCAATGGAAATCACCAGGTTATTTGTCAGCTGCTGAGTTAATTTGGTTGTTTAAACAATTAAATCAAGCAAGAAGGTAGGCAGACACACGCAAACACGTGCCTGACATTGGCACTAGGTGCCCTTGGGTGAGGCAAGCTTAACTATGGCCAGATGTAGGAGTTTGCATGTTACCCATGCTGCCTGAGAGACCTGGTTTGGACTCCTGGCTCTGCCACTTACCAAGGATATTTGACACTTCTGAATCTCAACCTGCTCATCTTTAAAATGGGGATAGTCATTTCAGGTACCTCATGGAGGTCTCAAAGGTTGAAACGAGATGGTCCATTCTCATGGTGTGTTAGGTGTTAGTGTAATTGCCTCTGTTTTGGAGCTCAGGAGCAGAGAGACGGCTCCTATCAGGAGAAAGAGCTGATTCGCAGAAGCCTGTTGCTGGGCCTTTTTGGGACAAGTGTGAGCAAGCTAAGGGGGAGCATTCAGGGCGAGGTGGAGAGAGAGAGTGTTAGTTCTGCTATAAACAGCAGGTGTACCCAGCGACACCTTCTGGGGCCAGGAATGACCTAACGCCCTTAAGAATCCACATGTCAATTGTTTGGCATTTTTTTGGTCCTGTATTGCTCTGATGTCACCTACCGACTCACCCAGTGCCCATCATTAGCCCTGATTCTGAAGTAAACGTCTCCTGTGCCATGAAGCTGTGGGTCCTCGTTTGCTGGGTCAGTCTTGTGGTTTACACCCGTAGCCCAAGCATAATCACCTTCACTTTTAAAAGTGCACAGGTTTGGGCTATAATTACGTCCTAACTATGCCAATTACCTTCTGTGTGGTGGTGTGTTTGGAAAATGAAGGAAAAGAGGCAGAGATGAGGAGAGGAGATGCAGCGGTGGAGACAGGCTGGGGGCAGGGCAGACATAGGAGCTGGGGGCCAGAGGGGACCTGGGGAGCCAGCTACATTGGGAGAAATGGGAGAGATGCATGGGTGCCCTCCATGCTCAGGATGGGGCTGCCAGCCACTTGCATCTTTAGGGAGAGCTGAAAGATAGGGGATATTAGGCAACTAGCAAATGGGTTGTATTTATAGCATTTTAAGGTAAATCTATATACATCAAAATACAAAAATTCCATCTCCAGAAATCCCCTTGCTCCTATGCCAGGAACACCCCCACTCCCTGCCCCCAGCCAACACTGATTTGTTTTCTGTCTGTATGGTTTTGGCTTGGAAAGAGTGTCAGATAAATGGAATGATATGTTATGGAGCTTTTTGAGTCTAGCTTCCTTCATTTTTTGTAATGCATTTGAGATTCATCTATGTGGTTGCATGTATTAATAGCTGGACCTTTTCATTACTGAGGTGTATTCCTTTGTACGGATATAACACAGTTTGTCTATCCATGTCTTGGTGTGCGGACATTTAGATTGTTTTCATTAACAATTTTGACAAATCAATATACCGGTGTAAGTGGTACCCCTCTTAAGATACACATATCGGTTTCATTTAAAATACCACTGAGAAACAAATTCTAGTTCAAGCCTTCTTGACCTTTTCTGAGCTATGGATCCCTTTGCTAGCTTGGTGAGCACTCTCTGAATGCTTTCAATGCCTAAGATAAAATGCTTAGGATCTCAAAGGAAGCCAATTATACTGAAATGCAATTAGCAGACAATAAGAAGAAATGTGTGATTAAGAAGATATACAAGAAGAAATGAAGGAACAAGATATGTATTTCTTTATGAACTGATTACATAAACTCCAGAGGCAGGTCTGATAACTATTGAAATTTCCAAGTAGTGATGAGCGGAAATGACACTTTATGATAACTCACTTCTGGAAGTGGATAAAAAATGTCTCTGATTTTTATTGGGGATAAAGCCCTGGCTACAATTACTGGAATAGTTTGTTCCTTACATTCATCCCTGGAAGAATTGCCAAATTTGACTTTCATGAATATAAAAATATGACTTTTCCCCAGGAACCTCCCGAATTCTATCCATGCGTCTTTTGGGGACTTCGATCATGGTGCCTTGTTGTAATTAGAACATCCACCTAGCTCATTTTGTTGCTACAACCCTAAAAGGGAGATGGCGGGTCAACTTTTTTTTTTTTTTTTTTCAGACTTCTATATTCCCAGAGACAGAGCCTGGGTCTTTCTCTCTGCTGACTCCCAGCTGTTGACTGGTGCATAAGTGCCTATTTCAGGCAGATGCCTGGTCGCGACTTGCTTCTGTGACTTTAGAAACTGCTCAGCTTACAGCAGCATAACCATTATGCCTTTAAATCCCATGAAAGAAAACTGGAATAAAGCCCTCAGAGTCCTCAGGGAGGTGAAACATCTTTTTATCTCGACCTAGGAGAACTGCCACCTGAATTTATAGCAGTATACACACACTTAAAGCAGAAGCAAAAAACAAATGAACAAACAAAAAGGCAAGAATTGGTTAGCCGGGTTAGAAAAATACAACCCATAACCCACATTTTGTGAGCTCGGAGTTTCTATTGAAACATGAGCCAGTATGATTCCGGGAAAATTCAACTTCCTGGTGTAAAGACAGGCTTAGAAAACAGCTTTCAAGTTTGGTGTATATCGAATGCTCCGGCACTCACCCAACTGGATTTTTTCAGATGTAATGCACATAAGTGCACCAGAGACATGGAGACCAGTAATGTCTTATAAACCACCGAGATTTACAAGGAACAATAATTATATCCAAAAAATACGAAATCTTCTCCAAATAGGGTTGCTTTGAAATCTAGCTATTTAGCCTTTTTCTCACTCCTTCAAACAATCTAGAATTCCCTCCCCCTCTGACTGCTGTATGTCTACATTTCTTTCACACCCACCAAGTCCCTTATTCACTCCTTCACTATAAACATCCATATGACCAACATAGACCTTCCTTTTATTCTTTCATCAAAGGTCCCAGGTGGGTTAACTTCAGGGAACTGTCAAAGACTCTCTACCTGAAAAATAGTTTCTCACTTGCTCTTGACATGTTCATGGGTGCAAAGCTTTTATTTCCCAAATAGAGGTAGGAACTTAAAGTATAAATGCTCTTTGGTGTGGTAGCTCATTGACCCAAGTTCACACGAAGGAGTAGATGTGTGATCCTCAAGGTGGTCTTCCTAAACCTGGAAGAACGTGAGACATTCCTACAGAAGGAATGGAACAGACACCAGGGCCTTCAGTCCAACCAGTTGGATAAATCATTTCTGGAGACAGGGCCAGGGGACCTTTCATTCTGACACACGCCCTGGGCACCCCTCTTATTGTAATGCACAGCTGGAGTTGGGCACCACTGCCTTTGAGCACTGACGGTCTGCTGTCGATGCTTTACCTTGGTTATGTCCACAGTTTCTGGGTTTTGTTTACACAAACTTCTTGTTTGGTCCCAAATAACCTTGTAAGGGCAGGGCAGGGACCTCTTCCCAATAGTAAGGTTGGGAAACTTGTCCAAAGACACCCAGAAACCAAGCACAAGTGAAAGAGGAAGAAAGTAGAGCTGGTCTGCCCTTGGCTTATTTTGAAATTTTGTTTAAAGACAATCTTGTATGTTAATAAATGCCATGAGTGTCATCTGTGAAACCAGGGACTTAAATATGAAATGGGCTTTTTAAGAAAAGCCTGCTTCCATTTGCAAATGGAGTTGGGAGCCCTCCAGAGGGAATCTTTCAGTCGGATGGTAAGGATGTATTTCTTTTTTCTTTCTTTCTTTCTTTCTTTCTTTCTTTCTTTCTTTCTTTCTTTCTTTCTTTCTTTCTTTCTTTCTTTTTTTTTTTTTTCTTGGCGAGAAAGTTGCCATCCCTGTCCCAGTAGAGAAAGGGCTGGTCAATTATCTCGGACTTTCTTGATTTTTGGGTTACAAATATTGACAAGTATAAATGGGGTTGCGAATGTATACAAATAAAGATAAAAAGTTTTATGAAGTATTTGACTCCTCAGATAATGAGGATCGGCTATACTTTGTACAGATTGACTCATAACACTCCTAGTAGGAAGACCCATGTCCTTGCTCCAAGTTAGACAGCTAGGAAGAAGGAAGCCAGGGCTCCCCAGAGCCCCAACTGCTGCTTTTGGATAGGTGAAAAGTGCCAAGTGCCACGGAGACCCTCCACTCTGCCAAGAACACCTTGGGCACTGGGATCTTTCCAGAATATTTTATGGGTTTTGGGGCTACAGTACAGGGTCTGAGGAAGGCACTTGTGCCTCTCATCACTGCTTCTGGTGGGGCAATTGTTTACAAGCTAAAGAACAGGAAGGACCTCAGATTCCGGGCACTAATTGGCCCTATTTTCAAGAAGAAATAAACAAGAGAACAGAGAACAAGATTTAGCAGCAGTGTTGGGAAGGCTGGTAGGAATAGGGGTGGTATTTGGGCAGCAGCCTTCATGGCGAGCCTACAAGCTGGAGGCTGTGGCCTGAAGCCAACCACCTGCATGGAGAGGGAAGCAGGTTCCCAAAATAGAGTTCCACATTAAGGCGGAGCACAACCTCACTGAAACATAGAATCTACAAAAGCTGAACTCATAGAGACAGAGAAGACATTGGTGCTTTCCAGGGGCTGGGGTTGGGGAAATGGGGAGACACTGATCGTAGGGTACAAACTTTCAGTGATGAGATCAGTAAATTCTGCGGCGCTAACGTATAGCTGGGCGGTTACAGTTAACAAGACTGAAATATACTTGAACATATACTTGGAAGTATACTTGAAAGTTGCTAAGAGAGTAGATCCTAAATGTTGCTCACCGCACCAAAAAATGGTAATTAAGTGAGGTGGTGGAGGTATTAAGTAACCATGTTGTGGTGATCATCTTGCCATATATATATGTGCATCAAATCATCATGTCGTACATCTTAAATCTTACACAATGCGATATGTCACTTGGATCTCAATAAAGCTGGGGAAAAAAGTGGAACACAACATCTTATTTCACGACTGCCAAGGATGATTATTATGATTATATTTTTTATACAAGGGCCTGAAAGTGATCAAGCTATCCTCAGGGGAAATATTTCAGAAAAAAAATCATTTTAAAGAGTCAAATTCACAACTCATAATTTAATCCAGTTCAATCCCATGTCATTTCACTCTGTGGCATTCCCTATTTCTACTCCAGGACAGTGACCACTTCTCAGGGTTGATGAGATTATTAAGTGATTTAAAATAATATATTGTGTATAAAGAATACTCTGTATAGTGACATAATACATAACAATCTATTTAGAAGAGGGAACTAGACAGAACAATCTTTAAGGTCTTTGATCTTGCTCTCAGTAACCATACTTGCAATAGAATTATGGAAGAATTTTAAACCTAATTTAGACAGTCATAAAGGAAGTATAAAGGGCAGAAATTACCGTGCCATGTAAATTTCTAGTTAAATTTCTAATTGGCACTATAATGCTTTATTTGCAAGATGGATAATTATAATATATAATAAGTAGTTATATATAATGTATGTATATTAAATCACTGTACCTGAAATATTTAAATATGGGGCTTTGTTCCAATAATACTGTGCCATTTCATAAATAAATATAATAAAATAGAACCAAATGTCTATATTGTTTTTCCCCAACACATGCAACCACCAGTCTGCTTTTGAGATCTTGGTTCATTATTCTGTACTATGTGCTAGGCATATAGGGCTCTTCCTTCCTTTCTTTCCTTTCTTCTTTTCTCCCTTCCCCCCTCCCTCTTCCTTCCCCCTCCCCTTCCTTGGGTTCTTCCTTTCTTTCTTTCAATCAATACGTCATTTTCTTGGTTCATTTGAAATAAGGAAGTAAACCTCATTGCTAACTAAGACTTAGAACTGTAAGCACTTTTTTGCTTTTAATTTAAGCATTTTGTTTTCATGAAGATGACTGCTTCAGCCTTCCTAGTTTGCTGTTTGTGATGTGTTCTGGATTAAGATACCAGAAAATAGGTTAGATTGAATTTAGGATAGAGTCATGGGCTTGGAATGAAAGCTCAGTTGCTCATCCTTGGGGAAACCCTCACACTTTAAGAGACAAACTCAGTTATATTGTTTTTGGCTCGGGGAGACCTTTTCTGCTCACTTCCTGATTCTCAGCTTTGTTCTGCTCTGATTAGTGATTTCCAAGTATGTGAGATGTTAGATCATAGATTACAGATTACAGAACTGGAGTACTGAAGGAACCCCACAATCATCTGATTCAAGGTCCTCATTCAGGATGATGTCCCATCAAGTGAAAGGGACTTTCCAAGGTCACTGGATTCACCACTCTCCTGATCACACTGATGCATCTCTGGGGAGAGTGTGCCCACAGAGCTGAGGCTCAAGTAGACCCTCCTTCACAGCCTTTATCTCTTTCTGGTCCAATCAGATTAAACTCAACCAAATTAAAAAGGAAAGCTCAAATCTTGGTAAGATTTGGGAGGTGTAACAGTCATGAGCTAAATGATCTCATTCTAAGTGTGCTGAATAAATGAACAAAAATACATTTCAAACATTTGACTCCAAGTTTTTAAGAAATGTGTTTCAAAATATGAGCAGCAAAAATATTTTTACAAAGCATGGCCTTGGCATATTTGCGTTTATAGAGTGTGGTTAAAGATCTTCAAAATAAACAATGCATAATCAAAGTTATTGATGAAGCAATAAGCCAGCATGAACATCAGCAGGTTGATAGTGTAGTAAGGTTTTTCCACAGCAGGGTGAGACCCTTGTTCCATTTGTGTTTATTTCTCCAACACTAGCTGAGTCTGTGCCACAGAAAGGTCCTCAGAAAAAAATTGTGGTGTGGTGGATGATGGATGGATGGATGGATGGATGGATGGATGGATGATGGATGGATGGAAGGATGATGGATGGGTGGATTGGATGTATTGGATGATGGATAGATGGGTAAGTTTTCTCAAAGCTCACTGTGAGTAGAATGGAAATGGTTTTTCTGAAGGACAATTTCATGACTATATTATACAGAGATGATAACTTAATTTTGTGATGTGGTATTCACTTTTTCATGAACCTGTAGTTAGGTAAAATGGTAAAAACAAAAGATTTGAAAGTCTCACAATGGCCAGGTTGTGCTTCACCTGGCTACTCAGAGCTTACCTGGTTCCCGGCAGATGAGAGGTATTTTTTTGATATGTGGGAACAAGGCATGCTTTAGTATTATCTTTTCTCTTTACCTCCATCTTTTTTCACTCTGACAGATAACTTTTATCCCCCAATGTTTCCTGAAAGGAATGGAAATTTGAAAAACTGAATTTTCTAAGCCCTTATGTGTCAGTGGATGCCCAGGGCCATGAAAGCTGGCTTTTTGACCAGTGTCAAGGGATTAATATTTTAGATAAATGTCCTGTGTTATAGAAGAAGTCCATTCCAATATCTGGACAGTGAAAAACAATGGGACCAGCCATTGGACCACCACCTGAAGGCAAATCAGTATCACTTGGTGATTGTGCAGAAACATCCAAGTTTACAAAACACTTTACACATTATCACTTTCAATGCTCAGAGGAACCCAGGGTGGTAGGTTTATCACCAAGAAGTGGCTTGCACAATACAACACAGCCAGTTAGCAGCAGAATTAGGTGTTGAGCCTAGACTTCTAGATGCAAATCTCATAATCTCTCTATCCTTTCAAAGAGCTTCTCATCAGGATTCATTAGTAATCTGTGAGGAGATGATTTGAGGAATGAACACCCCCGCCCCCGACACAACCCAGCACCCCCTCATCTACTGCCCACAAGCTCCTGGTAGAGTCAATATAGGAGATGAAGTAATTTTCTATAGAAAACCCTGTAATTAGGGGCCCGGAGGGAGGCTGGTCTGCCTCTTACCCAGCAATTGAGGTTATGAACTGGTTAATTCCTGGTGGTGGTGGGGCCGTCCTGTGCATGGGACAAGGTTTAGCGGCATCCCTGGCCTCTGTTCCCTAGATGCCCGGAGCAGCCTCCAATCACGACAACCCGAAAGTGTGTCCAGACATTACCAGATGTCCCATGGGGGGCATAATTGCCAGGATTTGAACCCACTGTTCCCACATACCTCCATCCATTGCCGTAGATTCCAGGGTTCTGGAGGACTGGAGGGAGGAGAAAGAAAACTTGGGAGTTTAGAGTTAAAAGAAAAGTGAGTTTCTACAAATGTAGAGAGCAATACAGAAGACTGGACAGTTCGAGGAAAATGCCAAAATGCTTAGGAAAAAAAAAACTTTATAGATAGAAGTGGCAGGTTTAAAACTGGCTGTGAGTCTTGAGTTTTAGTGTTGTTTTTATCTGCAGTGGGATTGTTACTGCTTCTCCTGGGCTCAGAAGGGAAGGTGCTATGAGAATAAAGAGGCTCTGCTCCCAGGAGCCAGGTTGGCACAGGGGTCTGCACCCCTCCAGCCCTACCCTTCTCCCCAGACTGACCATGAGGCCTGCAACACGGCTTCGTCTTTTCCCTTCCAGACTGTAGGCTGCCTTTCCAGAAGGGCTTTCAGCGAGTGGTTTGTAATACAATTTTGGAGGCTTCTCTCCTCCTTCCCCTCCCCCTCCTCCTTCCCTTCCTTCCCCCCACCTTTTTTGTCAAAAATCTCTTCTCTCATCCAACAGGTATTTGTTCCAAATCTCATTTGTTTTGAGAACAGTGCAAGATCATGTGGAAAGAAAACAGAAAAAATCCTCACTAGCTAGGTGAGTTCATGGTAGGGTGACCATATGATTCATTGTCCACACTAAGATGCCTTTGAGAGTGACAGGGGGTGCTTTTGTGGTTATGCTCCTGAGTCAGCAGGATAACCCAGGACTGTCATGGGCTAAGTGGGATGAAGGGTTGTGGTTTTTCCCACACTTTAATACACTGTTCTATCAAGACGTGTCCTCTGAGACGATACTAACAGCGAGGTCACAGTGTCAACAACAATGCTGTGCTCCGTACGCTACAACATTGTCTGATTTATAATGGCCATGGTCCTATTACAATGTCTTCTGTTCTAGATGAAAAACTTAGTCAATCCCATGGTTAACACAAGATAAAGTGGGATTTAAATCAGGCAACAATGTGACTTGAGAACCCACCCACTTCCCCACGGCATTATTCATGTTGATTTGCGTAATGTCCTTATTGACTTGTAAGACAGCCTATCTGTGCTCCAGTCCTCGCCTTCTAGTTTAGGCTGATTTTCAGCAACAACCGTCTTCTTTCTCTTCTTCTCCTTCTCCTTCTCCTTCTCCTTCTTTTTCTTCTTCTTCTTCTTCTTCTTCTTCTTCTTCTTCTTCTTCTTCTTCTTCTTCTTCTTCTTCTCCTCCTCCTCCTCCCCCTCCTCCTTCTTCTTCTCCTCCTCTTCTTCTTCTTCTTCTTCTCCTTCTCCACCTTCTCCTCCTTCTCCTTCTCCTCCTTCTCTCTCTTCTTCTTCCTTTTCTTCTAGATTTTATTTCTTTACTACACCCACTATGGGGCTTGAACTCACAACCCCAAGATCAAGAGTCACGCTCCGCCGACTGAGCTAGCCAGGTGCCCCAGTGATTGCCTTCTTTTAACCAAAATATACCTTTACAATTAATTGGGTAAATCCAGGGAAATTAAGGCAGGTTTGGGGCCACTCTAAGGTGAGGAGGAACAGTTGTTTGAAGAGAAATCAGTGCAAGCGGGACTTTCGCTCAGTCATAATGCATCCTGTGATCTGAATGTTATACATACATCGAAATCCCAAGGGTCCTTCTGAATGGAACAGACACCTGCTAGAGAAAGAGGAGATCTCTATGGAAGTGAGTCCTATTCATTCTGGAAAAACAGCAAAAGGACAAATCTTTACATTGTTTAGTTATAAGCCCTTGAGTTTTCCCTCATTAATCCCCGCGTTATCCTGCTTCATGATTCCTAGTAATATATGGTAGGCAAGCTCTGTAATTACTAAGAACTACTTAATTATCTATACATTTGCCTCTTGCCTCCCAGCCTCGAATCTGTCACCTCTGTCTAACCCTCCTTGGTATTTAAATAGCTAATCTGGTGCCGGCTGCCGAGTTAACGATGTGCAAACCTCTAAGCACCTTCACCTCGACCTTCACAATTGTGTTTCTTTGGTATTTCCTTTTGTGTTTCTGTGTATGAACTGACTTGGCCTTTGCTAATAATTAAAAGTATTCGCTGAAGTATTCACCAAAGTCAGTAGATAAGAATTGCTGTGGACAGTGTGTCTGTGACATTAGTTTGTCCCCCAAAGTATAAAACCAACTGAGGTGAGTATTTTTGAAAACTGGTTGGAGTCGATACGTATGTATTTGAAAGCATCCATGTATTCATTACTCAGGGGGTATTAGGCTTCTGCTATGATGTGCTCAGTCCTGTTCTAGGCACTGACAACAAAAACCCCTGGCTTCATGCACCAGCATCCTAAGGGGGTGGGACTGGGGAGACAGATAATAAAGAAGCAAAATACATTATACGTCATGGGGAGATAACAACTATGGGAAAAATAAGGCCGAAAAGGCTGACAGAGAGTAGGAATTGAGCTTTAAAATAGGATGCTTATCCATTACTCACAATAGTCAGGATATGGAAACAATGTATATATCTTTTGATGGATGAACGGAGAAAGAAAACATGCTATATACACATGATGGAATATTATTCAGTTTTTATTTTATTTTATTTATTTATTTATTTTTAAGATTTTGTTTATCTATTTGAGAGAGAGAGAACGAGAGATAGAGAGCATGAGAGGGAAGAGGGTCAGAGGGAGAAGCAGACTCCCCGCTGAGCAGGGAGCCCGATGTGGGACTCGATCCCGGGACTCCAGGATCATGACCTGAGCCGAAGGCAGTCGCTTAACCAACTGAGCCACCCAGGCGCCCTATTATTCAGTTTTTAAAAAGAAGGGGAACCTGCCTTTTGTGACACCTACGGAACATTCTGTTAAGTGAAATAAGCCAGACGCAGAAAGACAATACTGCATGACCTCACTTATATGTGGAATCTAAATAGTCAAATTCATATAAACAGAGAGTAGAATGGTGGTTAGCAAAGGCTGGGGAGAGGAGCAGGAAGTAGGTAGACGTTGGTCAAGGGCACAAAGTTTCAGTGATGCAAGATGAATATGTTCTGGAGATCTAAGGTACCACAATGTCACCATAGTTAATATCGTATTGTATATTGCTAAAAGGGTAGATCCTAAATGTTATCACCACAAAAATAAGATAATAAAGTGCAATAGAGTGCTTAGAGGAAATAGCTTATGAAAATCTCAACAAGGTAAGGGGCGAGCTACAAGGATGTAGGGAGCATCCAGGCAGACGAATGCCCAGCAAATTCTGGCAACAGCAGAAAGACTGTGTAAGAAGCCAGTGAGACCAGAAAGAGATTGGGGTGCCTGATTTTATAAGATACATACTTGATGTATAAGGACTTGACTTTTTCTTGGTGTGAGACAGGAAGCCTTTGAAAGGTTTCAAGCATAGGCATGCCCAGCGGGCTCAGTCGGTAGAGCATGTGACTCTTGATCTCGGGGTTGTGAGTTCAAGCCCCATGTTGGGTGTAGAGATTACTTAAGAAAAAAATCTTTAAAAAAAGAAATAAAAAATAAAAAAGGAAAGGATTCCAGCATAAAAGTGGCCTGGTGGACTTGTGATTTCAAGGGGGGGTCATCTGATTGTGGGGTGGAGAACAGACAAGAAAAGCGAGGGGAAGCCAGCACCACATGGGAGGTAATGGTGGCTTGGTCCAGTGCGGAGCAGTGCGGGTAGAGAGAAGAGGTGAGAGTCTGGATATGTTTTAAAAAGCAGAGATAATAGGATTTATTGGCAGGTTGGATGAGGGGTGTGAGTGAAAGGAGTTCAGGTTTTCAGAATGTGCGCGTGTGAGTATAAGAGTGTAAGTCTATATAAAGCTGAACATTATCCAAAGGTGTCTGGCTTAATTGCTTGCTTATTTACTTTTGCTCCATCCCAAAGCCATGCAAGGCTTTGTTCGTTGCTGTATGCCCAGTGTCTAGAATAGTCTCTCTCTCTCAAAAATGAAGGAAGTATTTATTATGAGTAACGGAATTACAGAAAAATTGTAAAGAGTTCTGTTATTCTCCGTCTTCCCAATTTTTAGCTTGGAGTATTTAATGTATTTAAAAATAATACATTTGTTTAATTATAGAAATTAAAAAATATTTGCAGAATTATGTGATGTAAACATTTAACAATTGTTTATTAAGATTATGATTAAAATGTGAAAGAGTCTACATTCTACAGATGGCCTGGTGTTATTTTGAAAGCCAATGTCAATGTGAGTAAATGAGTCTAAACAGTATACAGAAATAAATCCTAATCCTATAGAATAAAACAGCTTTGTTGGATATGCAGGATCAGTTGCTGGGACAGAATAGACTTTTTTATTGCTGTTTTTCAACAAGGACACTACCTGGGGCTAGCCTTCAGCCAGCCAGTCAACTGTACTGAGTTTGCATCCATGAGTTAATCGTCTCTTGATTATCGCTTGATTCAAAAGGAGTTTTTTTAGAGATGCCAACCTTCCCAAAACCAGGACATTTCTATAAACTTTGCTTGAGTTAAGGCTCATGGAGTATTGTTACTCACATACGTTAAGTGCCTTTAATTTGGTTCTTTGTGAAAACAGAGCACTGAAGACAGTTGGTTTGCTATTAAGAAGCAATGTATCGATATAACTAATCTTGGATGTTTCCAAGTAGAGCAAATAAACCTAGAGCCCTGCAGTGGGTCACAGGACCACACTACATGTTTACATTCTGAAATACAAAAAATTCTGAAAACTGCCAGCTTTTGGGGGGACCTCATCTGGAAGCAAAGCCAGACTGACCAGAACTCATTGGGTGGTGAACTTGACCTGCGGTGCCAGAAGCTATGTGTAGTTTTTACATATTGCATCTAATGTGAATGTTTGATGGTGCCACTGCAGAAATAATAATGTGTCTGATCATAGGGTCGTGTACCATGTTACATAATATACACTGGAAAGTATAATATACACTCAGCCATCTTTCTAATTCAAAGAATTCTGTTTTCTGAAACACATCTGGCCTCACAGGCTTTGCATCATCCTGGACTGTGTTTGCTGTCTGGGGCTGATGGTGCTGACTTTGTTCTTCCTTAAGAAATAAGGCTGTCTCGCTTTGCAAATGGTGCAGGATTTTCCCGGTGACAGGAGCATTTGCAAAGCAGGGTCTGTGTCTGACATTTCTGTCTAGTTTATATGTGTGAGTGCCGTGCTTTGTGGTGACGAAGCTTCTGGCCCCTTCCTTTCCTGACGGGGCATAAACTTGGAGAAAGGTAGCATGAATCTAGGTGACACTGGGCTCCTGTCTTGTCACCTGCCAGTGATGGAAAATGAGTATTAGAAGGAGGCATACTGGTGGTTGGCTAAATGGGTGACTCCAAGCCATATCAAAGATACCATCTGATCTTTTAGTGATGACAGAGCCCTCTGTGGACGTGATAGACTAACCTGTCTCAGGGCAGTGTCAAAGCCATTAAGAGCCTGACAACTCAAATCAGTCTTGAGTTGGGCTCCCTGCTCCATCACATTTAGACTGGGTCATCCGGGGCAGTGGGGTCCTCTCTGCAACCCATGTGATTCAGCCTAGCTTATAATAAACTTACTACATAATTTTCATCATAACTTCCTTTTCTTGGGGAAAAGGTGTCCAGTCTGGGATTCCGGGAGGTTCCTAATCCAGTGAATTCCACAGCTCCCCTCTTTAAATCTTGTATTTTCACCTCCCCATCCCCACCTCCCCAAGCCCTTAACACACAACTCAGGCTAAAACACTAGCCATGGGTTTATAATACCTAGAATCTGAAAGACTCTTAAAGGATCTAACCTTTCCCCAGTATAAGACCCCCATACTTGTCATACCTTGAGGAGGGGGTCCCTCATGCACAACAGAGCCCATCTCTGCTCAGAGCAGCTCAATTGACTCCTCTTGCTTCTATATGCGGGCCTCAGGAACTTTCAGAGAGGGCCTGCAATAATTGGAAGGTGGTCTCTCTTTCTCCTTTCTTCCAGGATTTACCCCCGTTGCTCTTGGACATTGAGGGAGGACATGGGCATCTGCGCTGGGTACTAGCTGAGAAGCTTAACGCTTGGGTCCCTGGGGAAAGTGGAGATTAGGTCTTTGGGTGTCCAGTGTGGGGTGTTTGGGGGGGGTGATTTAAAAGGCTCTGGAACTTGATGCTGTTACAGAAAACACCCAAGCTGCCAGTAGAACCAGGATCTTTTCACTGAAATCCACAAGGGCCATGAGAAAGGCTGTCATTGGCCAGGCTCCCAGGCCACCCAAACAGGGAGAGAGGAGGGGGTGCAAACCCCGCCCAAGCCCCAGGGGGATGGCATTGGCACGGATGACTTCTGGTCAGCCCCAGAACGGCAGGCCAGGCATTTCAAAGGGTGCGGGAGCTAAGAGGCCACCCCCCGCCGCGCTCTGCTCCTCCGTGGCCCGCGCCGCCAGGGAACCCGGGTCAGAATTAGAGTCCGGGTGGGAAGCAGACGTGGAACCGGGGAGACGCAGTTACGGTGGAGGAAGATACCAGAAAGCTTAAACCGAGAGAACGGGCGCAGTGTGTTGGGGTCGAGCCCATTTTGCCCCCAGGTCCAGCGCTCCGCCCCGCCGGGCGGCCCCCTTCCCCCGAGCCCGGAGCGGGGCGTCCTCCTGGAGCGGGCGCAGGGGGCCCCTGGCACCGAGCTCCTCGCCCAGGGCCACTTGCTCTATCAGCAGTGTCAAGGAAGGGTCTCCAGGGGAGGACAGGGATCTGCGGCCATGGCCGAGGCCGCGGAGCTGGAAGGGGGCCCCCCAGGTCCCCAGGGGCCGCCTGAGGCCCCCGCGCCTCGGGCGGAGAAACCTGGCGAGGTGGGGGCCGCGGGCCAGGAGGCGGAGCGGGAGGAGGCCAGCGAGGGCGCCGCGGAGGCGCCGAGGGGCGAGGGGGCGGGCGCAGCCGCGACGGCCGCGGTGAACCAGGCAGAAGGCCCGGATCCCGACGGAGGACGCCCCGGCGAGCCGGAGCCGGGTGCGGACAGTGGCCCGGGGGCCGAGACGCAAGGCGCGAGGGCAGCGCAGGGCGAGGCGGAGGCCGAGGAGGGCGCCCCGGGGTGCGCCGAGGTCCCCCAGGGAGAGGAGGCGAGCGGCGCCGAGCAGGTGGAGGAGGCGAGCCCCGGCCGCGGCGCGCAGGGCGAAGCCTCGAGGGAGGTTCAGGGGGAGCCCGGGGAGACCGAGGCCCCCGGGGAGAAGGAGAAAGCGGAGCAAGGGCCGGAGGAACCCGGAGGCGGCACGCCGGGGGCCAGCATGGAAGCCGCGGGGCAGGCGGGAGGGGCGCACGGGGCGGAGGGCGAGCCCCGGGACGGAGGGGACCTCAGCCCCCAGCTTCAGGCCGAGGCCACGGAGGCCGCAGCGGCGGAGATTGGGGGGAACGGCCCCGAGGAGCCTGCAGGGGAGCCTCGGGGTGTAGCGGCGGGCGCCGCCGCCGACGAGGCGGGGGCCCCGGGGACAGAGGAGTCGGAGGGAGTGGCCCAGGGGGACGCGAGGGCGGAAGCTGTCGAGGACGGGGACCAGGGTGGACCCCAGGAGGAGATGGAGGAGGCCGAGGAGGATAGGCGAGAGCGCGGCCCAGAGGGGCCAGGCGAGCAGGCCGCAGCCGGGGGCGAGGAGGAGCCCCCAGACAGCAGCAGCGCGCCGGCGGAGGCAGCCGTGCCAAGCGGGGCCGCGGAGCCGGAGGCCGAGCTCAGCAACCACCTGGCGGAGGAGGGCAGCGTCGAGGGCGCGGATGAGACCGCGCGGGTGAACTGCCGCCGGGAGGACGGCGAGGCGTCGGAGGAGGGGGCCCCGCGGCAGGAGCACGACATCACCCTCTTCGTGAAGGTAAACGGAGCCGTCCCCCCAACTCGTAGCGCTTTTTGAGCCTTGGTCTTCCAGGTGTCCTGATTGTCCTTCTATTCACAGCCTAGGGGTCATGGGGAGTTTCAGGAGCGTTTTGGGGAGACAGGATGCTTTGGAAACAAAGAGGTTGGGTAAGGGTCGTAGGGGGACGTGGGGGTGCTGACCCAGCATCCCACTGTCCTTTGTTCTGAAAATCCTAACTGGCCCTTCTAGTCCGGAGATTACTGAAGAATCAATAAACGTAAATAAATAAAAGAAAGAAAGAAAGAAAGAAAAAGTGACACGTCCTCTTGATGTTCAAAGCAATTCTTGCCAAAGGAAGCTCTAATACTTGAAGTGGGAAAAAAGAACGCGAACAGGTTGTAATGTGAGAAGTCTCCCCGGGACTCAAACTTCAGAGGCCCAGAGTTGGCCAGTGTTTTCAGCTCCAAAAAAGTATCCCTCCTTAGTATTTGGAAAGAAAGTGGAAATTTATTTAAATATTATAATATTTGTTGAGCATTTTAACGTTGATTTTGGAAGAACACACAATGCTGGGTGACTTGAACATCATCTGCCTTTATATTGTATTTCAACCTTGCTTCAAATGGGAAGAAAGCAATGATTTTGTTAAAGAATCTGTAGGACACGACTGAGGAAGTTTGGAGTTTAAAGAGGCCTTTCTACAAGGCATCAAAAATAAGGGGCAAGGTCCAGCGGTAGCATACACACACGGGGATCTTTGTTTTTAAAAAAAAAAGCCCTTTCTGAGGACCTTTGGCCAGACCAGGAGAGCAGCAGATAATAAGGTCAAGAATGTGGATTGCATGTTCAATCATAATCCTTTCAAAATACTTTCAGGCTTATAGAAGCCAGTTAGGACCTAAAGCTCCTTGACGGGAATGTAAGCAAATTCTAATAAGCAAAAAGAGAAAAGTTTCCAAAGTGATTAACACTAGAATTTCAAGAATCATTTGGGGGGCAAGGGGGTTGGGGAAGAGAGGGCATGAGTTTGTTTCTTCACTAGTGGGAAGGTGCCGTTCTGAGCATTTTTGAAGACCCTGGAGCATATTAAGGTTAAGTGTTGGGATATAATCTAAGGGCACAGCCTCTAGGAAGGCCCCTGGGAGCTGGATGTCTGCAGGGAAGGCGAAGGGGAGTGGGAGGGGGGGAGGAAGGGGAGAGCTGAACACAGTGCTGGCTGTATGTACCCCAAATCTGCTCTTGATTGAAGCAATTCCCCGTTGCTTCGTCTCATGACCACTTGCTTCCAGCACATCTTTGCAGTTTCTTGTTATGGTTTTTGAAATACAGTAACATCTTCCTAACTCTTCTTCTTGCTTCCATTTCCCAGCTCTCCTGGCTAGGCCCTTGGTGATAGCCAGTGAGCTAGGAAATGAGATCCGATCACTTTGTTTCTGAAAGCAAAATTGCACCAGTTGCTTATTGTAGACTTTCAGACGAGTCCACCCTCCTTAGCCAGGCCACAGGCCACTCACGATGGCATCCCTGCCTCTGCGGTATTGCCTGGGTGTCTCCCTCCCCCCTCCAACTTTGTCACCCATGGTACCACCAGGCCAGCCATATTGAGCTAGTTATCATTCCTTGAGAGAACCACATTCTTGCCTGCCTGGAAATTGTGCAGGTGCTGTATGTACCCTCTGCCCGAATCAAGTTTCTTCCCCCCTCACCCCACTCCCAGCCTCCTGCCTGGTTGTCTGCTGTGTGTCTAGACTCAGCACAGGCATCATCTCCTCCGGGGGGCCTTTGCCAACCTCAGTCCAGGTTGGGTGTCCCTCTGTTGAAGGTCCACTCACACATTGCGTGTTTTATCTCTTCCCTTGACTGTGTGAAATTCATCTTTCATCCTCCATGTGGAGCCCAGGCTTGGAACATGATGGAGGTTTGAATGGGTGGCTGCCGGCACGAGGTAGTATATACTGTGGTGATCAATAGCAGGGACCTTAGAACCAGTGGGCTCAAATCCTGGCTCTGCTACTTTCTTGCAGTGTGACCTTGGGCAAGCTACGTGACCTTTCTGTGCCTTTGTTGCTTATGGGTAAAATGGGGATAATCATAGTACCTACCCCCAGAGGTTGTTGTGGGGATTCAAGAATTAGATTTTGTAAAGCACTTAGAAGAGTACCTGGCTTGAAATTAAGCGCATTCTTGTTGTTCTATCTGCTCAGCTCCCACCAACGTCCATTGATTTTGCACAGAAACAATCCCCTGCCCATTCCATCCCTGCCTCTTTTTTTTTTTTAAGATTTTATTTATTTATTTGTGTGTGAGAGAGAGAGAGAGGGCACAAGCAGGGGGGAGTGGGAGAGGGAGAAGCAGGCTTCCCACTGAGCAGAGAACCCAATGCGGGGCTCGATCCCAGGACCCTGGGATCATGACCTGAGCTGAAGGCAGACGCTTAACCAACTGAGCCACCCAGGTGCCCACTCCCCTTTTTTCTTAAAAGAAAATCTCTCTAGGTAGCTAATTGCCTCCATTCTCTGGGGATAGGAATGTTATGAAAAGTAAAAGTAAGTTTTTTTCCTCAGATCCTGCTCAGGAGAAGTTTGTGTGGGCAGAGGCAAGGGGCTTGTCATGGACAGCTTATCAGATTGTTCTATTCAGACGTGATCCGCTTGGTGCTCAGTTGCCTGCTCCCACTCCACCTTTTTTTTTTTTTTTTTTCCTTTAAGAAAACAGATCTCCAAACCGGGAGATTGGTCTTTAAGCAACTACTACTTGATATAAGGTCTGAAGTTCACTTAAGATGAGCCTTGTAGGATTGTTAAGGCACCTCACTTTCTTTTTCTCTTACAAATCGCTCCCCTTAAAAACAAAAAGACCCCAAAGCAGAAATCAGGCAAAAACCCTTTAGATGCTTCTATCTTTTGCGTTTGTTGTACTTGATTTAAAATCCTTAAATTAGTTTAAAATAGGATTTCTTTGCCAAAGTTAGCTTTCTTGAGCTTCCTTCTTTGGGCTCCACTTTATTTGGACCACACTCCAGAGTAGACATCTGACCTCCTGGGTTTTGTAAACACGTCGAATTTTTCTGTGCCATCACTGGAGTGCAGAATTCACAGATTTGTTCTGTAAGGAGAAGTGCTGCAAACATTCCAAACGTTCCCCTCGCCTTCATCTGACAGCCTAGTAAACACAGTTGTAACTAATTAGCCCCTATTTTATTTGTCAATTTTTAACTTTTACATTTTCCCCCTATTTTTTAAAATAAATACATCAGCTACAAATACACCACACAGTGATGACCTATGACCCAGCAACAGGTGGAAATCAAATCTGCTTCTACTTTTAGCCGCCTGGTGGTTTATAGTCTCCATCTTTGTGGAAATTGTCACCTTACTAATTTGTCATTTTGTTTTATTATATAAGTATGCGAGAATGTATTCTTGTAAAAAAGCCAAGCACATACAGAACGTGCCGAGGAGAGCTTCCCTGGATTATTGTATGGGGAAATTAATTGCTAATCATGCTAATTCTTACTTTTTTTTTTACAAAGATGTATTAACTATTTGTCATTAAATTATAGGGTAACCCTGCAGTATATTTAGTAAGAAAGATTCTTTTCGTCTTTACTCATAACAGAGGGTAACAACATAACATACCAACATAACAATAACAAACGACAAAATACTGACAACAAAGAATAAGGTAGGGACTTCACCAGCTGTGGGGATTCAGTCACTAAGGAAATCTTGCTTACAGATTTGGTGCTTCTGATCCAAGAGTACCTGGCGATTGTGTATACTCTGAGGCAAGGTCTAGGGGTGGGACAGTCTAAGATATGGATTTCCTGGCAAATTTTCACACGACCTAAAAAACCTTAATGTGACCAATGAATAATCCTGGGGCAGAGTCTAAGAGTTTCTTAAACTAGGTTTTGGACACATTTAACTATTAACATGCAGCTACCGTGGAGCTCAAAAACTTGCATTTGCCATCACATTTGGGTCTCTAGACAGGTGGAATTGGTGATGGAACAAAGTCCAACTCAAGAAAGACATGACCTCTGAGTAGGCATTGTCACTGAGAACTGCCCCCCAACATAAATGAGTACATAAATGGAGCCAGCCAAGCAGCGCCACACCATGTAGCCATGGCAGGATGGGAGGGGTAGATGTGTGTCCAGGAGCGGCAGCTGAGTGAATCCTGGTAGACCAGTTGGGGCTGCAGCAGTCCATGCACCTTTCTCCAGGAGAGAGCATACTGAGACCATTCTGTGGGGGCTTGGTGTCTGAGGAGCTTGTAAGGGAGGTGGTATTTTCATAACTATACGTGGACTATGACCATGTGCTCTGAAGGGAAATGAGCAAAGATGCATTTCTATGACTTTACCTCTCCCAGCAAAATAACATTTTTGTTATTTGTTTTCTGAGTGTCTTATACAACTTGCTCACAAACACATTTTTTAAATTTAAATTTGATTAGCTGACATAGGGTACATCATTAGTTTCAGATGTAGTGTTCAATAATTCATCAGTTGCGAATAACACCCAGTGCTCATCACATCACGTGCCCTCCTTAATGCCCATCGCCCAGCTACCCCATCCCTCCCACCCACCTCCCCTCCAGCAACCCTCAGTTTATTTCCTAGAGTTAAGAGTCTCTCATGGTTTTTCTCCCTCTCTGATGACTTCCCATTCAGTTTTCTCTCCCTTCCTCTATGATCCTCTGCCCAGTTTCTTATATTCCACATATGAATGAAACCATATGATAATTGTCTTTCTCTGCTTGACTGATTTCACTCAGCATAACTCCAGTTCCATCTAGGTCGATGTAAATCGTAAGTATTCATCCTTTCTGATGGCTGAGCTTACAAACACATTTATGAAATCAGTAGAGTTAGTCGGGGTGGAAACTGAGGTCAAGCACCGTGTTCTGCTAACCTCTGACACACGTGCGTATGCACATGCACCCTGGGGGTCGTGGTCCCTCTCTCCACGATAAGAGAGATCCACGTCATAATTGCTTCTCCACATCATGTCCTCCTTCTTCAGCATGGCGGTGGCTTTGTTCCGAGCTCTCAGTCAGTGCTTTTTGGTAATGAGAGGTAAATAGCCTTGGATGCATAGTCCAAGGTGACTCAGCTAGTGAGAAGCTGGACACAAACCTGTTTCCCACTGGTCCCAGTCCAGCGTCCCTTCTGAAAGGGCCTGAGCCATTCTCCTCCATGAAGACGTCTTGGCAGCAGCGCTGCAAGATGCTGCAATTCCCTCAGGGCTGTGGGAATTTTTGGCTCTGCTTTGCTGGGTACACATATGCTACAGCTTCTGCCCCTCACTGGGTTGACGGGCCGTGTGCTCTGGACTCCTAGAAGTAAGTGAGCGATCATGCTTCACCCCCCATGAGCTCCTCCTCCTCACGGGGGGGGCGGGTCTCCTTTATAGCCTTGGTTTCTCAAGGTCGGCTGTTCTCCAGGAGGCTGCCTCTCAGATATCCTACCTCCCTGACTAGCTGGAGATCTGTAAGATACCTTCAGAAACACCACACTGGATTCTTGAAGCAGGTAAATTTACCCTTTAGTTTCATATACATAGAAAAATAAAACCTAGACTTTGAAGGAATGTATAAAGTACAAAGCTCTGAGCCATGGTTTAGGTTCAAGTGGGTCACAGGGCTGTAGATGAGTCTGTTACCTTAGCCCATGTGGATTTATCACCTCCTATGTGTTAGGTGCTATGCTAGAGTTTGGGAACCCAATGTCAAGCAAGACAGACAGGGTCCCGGCCCTTACAGAGCTTTACCATCTAGTGCAGAGGATGGAGACTGAGCACTGAAAGCGTGTGGTAGCAGAGACTGCAAAGATTTGCCCACCGTTGTCCTCCCAACCCCCAGCAAGGATCTGGCACATAGTAGGCACCAACTTAATGCTGGCAGGAAGGGGAGGAGGGAGCGAAGGTGAGCAGGAGGCTGTAGGAGTATATAGCTGAAGGACCTACAGATACAGTGGTAGTCACTAAATTGTTATCAATTTGATTGTTTTTGGGGAGACACAGAGAGTGGGACCGTCTGAGAGTCCCTAGTACATATTCTTCAAGATTTTTGAAAATAGGTTTCCTTTGCTCTAGCCACTCTCTGAGCTCCTGTGAGATTCAGCAAAGAAAAGTTTTCTCTGAGAATTGGGGAGGTGGATGTTTAAATCTCCTAAACTCCTTTTCCATCATTAACGTCTGCTTTTTTTTTTTTTTCCTGACAGAATGCTGATTCATAAACTAGGTTTGGTATTTGGGCATAGTTGGGGGTGGAGGAAGATTCTTTTCCACAATACAGACAACTTCGAAAGACATCAACATGTCTTCTGGCAACCCATTCTCCTCCCCGTAGGGAGACAATATCCAATTCCATTTTCAGCTGGAGTCTGCAAACCTAAAATATTTATTGTCGGGCCCTTTAAGACAAGGTTTGCTGACCCATCGCTTAAACCTCCTTTGATTCATGACCTGGGACTAGATACATTGCCTCTGGCACAAAATTGGAGTTTTATTTAGCAAGGAAGAAGGGGAATGACTATTGAGGAAAGAATCAGCAGTGTCTATCACAGTGAAAAATATTTAAGACACTACACATCTTATACATGTTGTTGGAAATGTTATTTTTCTGTGCAGGCCCTGATCTTGATTTAGGTGAGATTGAAGTAAAATAGAGATTATAAGTATAAAAAGATACAATGCAATGCAATGAAAAGGAAGTCTTTTTCTGCCCCTGAGGTCCATCCAGCCTCTCGGTTTTTCTTCCTGGAGACAGCCACTGCATATCTTTCCAGAGATATTCTGTGCATATGCAAGCTTACATGTAAATATTCTCATTGTATTAGTTATCTAACACTGTGTGATAAATTACTCTAAGACTTAGCGCTCTAAAACAACAAACATTTGTTATTCACAGTTTCTCTGTGTCAGGAATTTGGGATCAGCTTGGTTGGGTAGTGCTGTCTCATGAGGTTGCAATCGAGATGTTGGCGGGGCTATGGTCTCATCTGAAGGATTGGTTGAGGTGGTGGTGGGGGTCCACTTTTAACGTGGCTGACGCACATGTCTGTGAGTCAAGAGGTTCAGGCAAGAGGTTCAGTTCTTTACCACTTGGGGCTCTGTCCCTGGGCTGCTTTGGTGTGCTCACAACATGACGTCTGGCTTTCTCCAGAGCCCAGATCCAAGAGAGAAGAAACCACACACTGTCACTTCTGTCTTATTCACTAAGTCCGATACTCAGGGAGATCGAAATTAAACTCCACCTTTTAAAGGGAAAGTCAAAGGATTTGTGGACATATTTTAAAAAAATACCACACCCACCTTTTTTTTTTTTTTCATATAAAGTACACTGGAAATACACTGGGTTACATCTTGCTTTCTTTACTTAATAGTATATCTTAGAAATCATTCCCTATTGGTACCTGTAGCTCTATCAAATTCTTGTTAAAAATTTCATAGTTTTCTAGTGATGGGTATACTCTATAGTCAGGTTCCTACAGGTGGATGTTTAGGTGGTATCCTCTTTTGGATGTTAAACCACGCTGTAGTGAATATCCCTCCACAGATGTGTAATCACATATGGAAACTCAGTTCTGAGAAATGACATTGCTATGGGAAAGGATATTCCTGTTTAAGATTTTGACAACTTTTACCAAATTTCCTTTTCAGAGGTTCCACCACATAATGTCCCCCTGACACAATATGGAGGCCATGTTGATTTCCCCAACCTTCCCCACTCAGAGTTTTCTCAAACTTTTTGAAGCTGAGAGGCGAAAAATGATGCCCATTGTCATTTAATTCACGTCTCTTTTAGTGTGTGTGAGACTGAGTATACTTTTATAGATCTAACAACTGTTGGTATCTTTTTGCTGTGAGCAACTTGTTTATGGCCTTTGCCCATTTTTCAAATCTACGTTTGGCCTTATTCTTCCTGATTTTTATATTAAGGAAATTAGGCCATTGTCTGTTATGTGGGTTGCATATATTTTTATGGGACTGCTTTGACTGTTTGTGCTGGAGTAATTTATCCTTTTAGTCTTAGTAACTTCTTGGAATTGATGCACGGGAAAACAAAACGTAGGCTGTGACAGAGCTCTTAGAATCTCCAGCTTCATTTACTAGAATCTTCAAATGCTCTGTTTTACTTTATCTTCTATAACTTCTTGAGTCCCGAGGGATTAGGTATTTCAAGTCTTGCCTTTCTCCTTTTCTTTTTAATTAGCAGGTTACATTTTTATCAAGCGTGTGCCCTTGGAGAGTTACATTCTCTCTTACATCATAAGAGTTCCTATTCAAAACAAGGTTTAAAATATATAGATAGCAGGATCATTTCATGCCACTCTGCTCCATCTGAACAGGTAAGATATATCACTTTGATCTTGGTGTGCCATCTATTGGGATGAACTTGAGTCCCACAAATAAAAACTATGGTGAAAAGTAACCATATGTGGTGCAGTGATATCAAAATATTGTTTCTGAGGTTGTCTCTTAGCCAGATGTTCTATTTATGCCCTCATCTGTCATCATTTATAGAGAATGCTGACAAACCCTATTTGTAGACATCCAGTGAATTGTGGAAGACTACCCAGAGTTTATGTTTAATTAGTGGGCGGGTAATTGAAATACTCAAAAAGCAAAGATCATTCGGAGAGATACTTTGGCAGCTTCTCAGGGGATAGCTCTATGGGCAACAGTTGATATATACTTATTCAGTCCGCAGGGGTGAGTCTAATATGATATGTGTGTGTGTAAGAAATCATCAGATTAGAAATAGTCTCTAATTCCAGATTTTTACTAGGTTTATGGACTCTACCCTTAACTCACTGTTTCTTCTTCCTTTTGGGTTTGGTTGGCCACATGAACTCTGAGTCTTTTGCTGTGGGGAGAAGTAAAAGCTGCATTTCAGTCTTCCAAACTCCTGAGCGATGTTTTGAACCCAAGTGGCTATTTAAAGCAGATATTTATTGAGTGCCTGCCAAGTATCAGACATTGTGCTTGGGGCTGGGGTACAACAGTGACAAACAGTGATGAACACAGCCCCTGCTTTCCCAGAGCTTTCAGCCTACAGAGTGATCCAGAAGGAAATGGCTAGAGTGCAGTCTGAGGAAGGGGAGCACAGGACTCGGGGCGCTAGAATAGGTGGGGGGTGCAGGATGGCAGGCTGCACAGTGAGCCTTAAAGGGGGCAGGGGATTTGGCCTCTAGATCTGTGATAGCCCGGGCTCTGGCCTTCTGCTGCAGTTCCTTCCCTTTGGAAGATTGTGCCATATATGATGGAGGGGAAAGTGAATGAGCCATGTACAAGCATGGCTACTGCATCGGGTAAAGAGAATTGGGTGGTCAGTTTTTAATGATGTATTTTGCAGAATGTAAATTTTATAATCTCATAAATTCTTTCCATCTAAGTTAGCAGTGCCTCACGCGTCATCACATTGCATTCACAGACCTTAGCTTGTGTCTGAGCACAGTAATTGAACAGCTGTTAAAGGTCCGAGCATGTTGCAAATCGTCTTTGGTTTCCTGTTTCTATGGCGGAGACTGTAGTAGGGAATATAGTAGAAGAATAAAGAATAAAGGGGAGAGAGACAGAGGTCACTGAGTGGTTCAGCTGGTGGATGGGCCCATCTGAAGGGTCCAAGGCAACTTCACACGCTTGTCTAGGGTCTCGGCAGCATGGCTGGAAGGCTGGGCTCGTCAGATGGAGCACCTACACGTAGCCCCTCCAGCTGGTGGCCTCCAGAGGGTCAGGGAACAAGGCAGAGCTGCATAGCCTTTCATAGTGAAAACCACACAGCATCACTCCCACCATATTCTGCTGGTGACCAGGCAGCTAAGGGGGGGTCTGGCCAGATTCA
The DNA here is from genome assembly GCF_037043125.1 of Eumetopias jubatus. Classification (NCBI taxonomy): domain Eukaryota; kingdom Metazoa; phylum Chordata; class Mammalia; order Carnivora; family Otariidae; genus Eumetopias; species Eumetopias jubatus. Next base: position 11,334,109 of record NW_028274807.1, on the reverse strand, counting down.
GAGGGAAGAGAGAGACTCAGACCCCATTTCTCAATGGGAAGAGGGTCAAAGAACTTGCAGCCACCTTTAACCCACCACATGATGATGGGATGTCAAGGTATGCCAAAATGGCTCCAATCGTTTGTTTATAGACAGTTCTTTACTAACTTGAACTGGTTTAAGAAAATTTTAGCAGTGCCTCGAAGCAGTGGAGTTATGTTTTTTATATCCAGTGATGGGCAGAGCGGCGTCTCTGCTGCATTTACCACAGCAAATGTCAATACCATATAATTACCGTAATTACAACACATGGGCAAGGAGGGCCTCGAGCTGAGATCTGGGCCACTCCATGTACCCTTTCTAGAGTCATTTCTCTGTCATCTCTATGAAGCAGCCATTTCTTCTTCTTCTTCTTCTTTTTCTTCTTCTTTTTTAAGATTTTATTTATTTGAGAGAGAGAGTGAGAGAGAGAGCACAAGAGGGGGTAGGGTCAGAGAGAGAAGCAGACTCCCCGCCGATCAGCGAGCCCAACGCGGGACTCGATGTGGGACTCGATCCCGGGACTCTGGGATCATGACCTGAGTCTAAGGCAGTCTCTTAACCAATTGAGCCACCCAGGCACCCAGCAGCCATTTATTCTTATGAAGGAGAAGAGACACTGTGCCAATTAAGTAGAGGCTCGCCCCAGCGCCCCCTTTTGTTTCCGAGTGTGGGGGTCCCGAGTGGTCCCAGAGTCACAAGAGACTTGGATCCCCTTTCACAAAGCTGTGCGATTCTGCTTTCTGGCCAGGAAGACTCTCCCCTGGAGGGGTGGCCAGCCACTGTGGAAGGAGAAAACCCGGACCCATCCTGCCCAAGGCTTTATCTTTGTGTTTTTCTAACCTTCCTGGGGGGCTTAGGATGCTGCGGTCCAGTAGGAAGAGCCTCCTTATGCACCCCCAGCAGCGCTCCCTGGGTGACCCTGGCCCACCCTTGGGCCCAGTGGGTGGGGGGAAGAGGACTTACGGCAGGAGGTCATCGTGGGCGTTCTGATGGGGCCCTTCGGACAACAGCCACAGGCATGTCTGACCCACTCTGCACATCACAGACCTCACGTGCTTTAAAGGCCACACAGAATAAAACCGTTATTGGTTTGGAGATCCAGGGACACGGGGCTTTCTTCCTCAGTGAGGGAAATTAACACTTTTTGGGGTGCGTTGGGGTCAAGGAGGCAGTGAGTTCAGAGACTCTTGTACCGACTTATTCTTCACCCCATCTTTGTTCCCTTTGTTTGAGCTCCAGGCGGGGATGCCTTTGACTCTATTCCCATACATGGTCAGACTGGATGAAGTTTTGGGTTGCAACTCAATGGCTTCTTTGTGTCATTTAACTCTGCAGAGAATTCAATGCTTAAGAAAACTCAGAGGCATTAACACACGCATCAGATATGAGCGGCACATTTTTTTTTGTTAACTGCCACTTTAAGCAATATATTATGACTCTGCGTCCTAAACATCAGCAATAAAGTAAGATTGCTCTGTCACTCTCCAGATATTGATATTTGCTGTAGAAAATGCCGTGGAGATATCGCTCTGCCTATCACTGGATATAAAGAACATAACTCCACTCCTTTGAGGCACTGCTAAAATTTTCTTAAACCAGCTCAAGTTAGTAAAGAACTGTCTATAAACAAACGATTGGAGCATTTCGGCATACCCTGACATCCCATCATCATGTGGTGGGTTAAAGGTGGCTACAAGTTCTTTGACCCTCCTCCCGTTGAGAAATGGGGTCTGAGTCTCTCTCTTCCCTCTGAATCTGGCCAGACCCCCCGTGACTGCCTGGTCACCAGCAGAATACGGTGGGAGTGATGCTGTCTGGTTTTCACTGTAAAAGGCTATGCAGCTCTGCCTTGTTCACTGACCCTCTGGAGGCCACCAGCTGGAGGGGCTACGTGTAGGTGCTCCATCTGACGAGCCCAGCTGAGCCCAGCCTTCTAGCCATGCCGCCAAGACCCTAGACAAGCATGTGAAGTTGCCTTGGACCCTTCAGATGGGCCCATTCACCAGCTGAACACCACTGAGGGACCTTTGTCAATGCCACATGGAACAGAAGGGTCACCTAGTGGAAGGCCTTGTCCTGCTTCCTGACTATTGAAATCACGAGACATAAAAAAGCAGCACCCCCTACTACATTTGGGGTAATTTGTTACTTGGCAGTAGGTAACTGGGAGGTATGGCTTATGTCTCTTCTAAGCTGGTGAAATCTGGGTGGGTCAAAAGACAGGGCATGGTGAGAGGGACCGAGGGGTTTAAGGCCAGTCCAGGAGTGGGCAATACAAATGAAAGGAAGGCTCCCTGTGGCTGGGTCATCTGTTTGCTGCACACATTTTTTCCTTCTGCGGTCACTATAGGGACTGGAATATTCTCAGCCTTTCAAGAATGCAAACCACCAGGGTATATAAAAACAGGCTGCATTATTAAGCAGGCTTTCCAGAACAAGATGTTCCTTTGTTCTAATAATTCCTTGTGAGAATTTTACAAGGAAATAAGCTTTTCATGTCCGTGTAAAAGCTTCAGTTGGTATCAGGCCATATTATTAAATAAGGATTAAAATAGCCCTGGAGTTTTTAAAGCATAATTCATATATGAGGATAAGTAGTAAGTTCCATTTTGTTCGTCCGTGTACTTCTTATGACTTGATTTCACCTACTGTGACGATGAATACTAACACAACCAAGCCTTTGGCCAGAATTTAAAGCTAAGAGCAGTTTGATTCGGTGATTAGGCTACGTGGGTCGGGGTGGTCAACCACCTAATCCATCTAATAATACACCGATTGTCATGACGGTTGAAAAGAATAAATACTATACATACTTGGGAATGCATTCAGGATGAATAGGTTTTTGAAAGGTTCAGATCTATGTTTCAAAGTTTTAAGATCTAAAATATATTTCTTAGGATGTAGGTATAATGATGACTTAAATTGTTCGTAAGTTCTAAGTGTATGGAAGAGTGAGAAGCATGTTTCAAAATAGAGCAAATATATATATATATATATATATATATATATATAGTGTGTGTGTGTGTGTGTGTGGCCTGGAGTGAGGGACTTCATCAACACAATATATTAATAAAGTACAGACAATGGGCCCATGTCTCCACTCCACTGGGGACGAACAGCCTAAACCGTTGGATGGGCAAAGTCAATCTTGAAAGCGTTACCAATGGTGCAGGCTTGTATTTAAAAAACCCTCAATTTTTCTTTTCTAAACTAGGCTTTGCTGCACTTATGATACATTTTTCCTTGAAAGGCTTACAAGAAGTGGGACACATAATCTTTGTGTCATATGCTGGTATAAAAATAAACTACCAACAAAGATCTGAGAACGGGGGGGGGGGGCATAACGGTCTTTCTCTTCAGTCCTCGGAAGTGTGGGGAAAGAGAGTATCTCTCTCTCCGAGGAGCCTTACATCTGTCCTAGGGTTTGTGGATTGTTGCCGTCCTCGCCGGTTATCTTGCTGCTCCGCTAGATGGCAGAAGAGGGAAGGCACGAGACAAGACAATGGGCTGGAGGGCTGGTTTCCCATCCAGTTAGCGTTCCCTCAGCCTTGGGAAAAGTTAAAGACCAGAAGCCTTGCAGATGGTCTCTACTACACAGCAGTCATGGCAATGATACAGCTGGAATCATTGCAGTCATTGGCCTCTCGCCTGAAAGCTGCCGATACAGCCCTTTCTATTGACCTTGGCAGTTACCTTGGCACTGTAATCGGCGGAGATAACAGGAGTGCAGCAGGGCACGGTCCGGCTTTCTGCTCCGCTCCCCGTGGGCCCTCCTCCCTCCCATCGGCAGGTGGCCTGCTCCCCCGCCCCACCCTGCATGACTCTCTGCTGCACCAAGAGGTGGGGGAAGGACCAGTGCAGATTCTCCTTCGCTGGCACATGCTGTACAGGAAGACGGGAGGTGGTGATGCTGAGCTGAGGAAAGCTTGCATGGAATGCGCAGGCAGCAAAATCATCGGGCCTCCATAAAGGGCTCGTCTTGTGACCGAGATGCAGTATGAATGGTTTCCCTTAGTTGAAGGGAGGCTTGAAAATAGGAATTCCAGCATTGGAGCCGGGGTATCAGATTCTGATGGCTGCAGGGTCAGAATCTCCCCCAACGAAAGCAGCGTTCCTACTTCCCTTGCACCTTACAGAAATAGGGAAATGAGGCGAGAGCTTAGTGCATTAGGGACTGGCACTCTCTCTGTCACATTTCTGTTGGTTTTCCCTCATGTCATCTCCGTCGCCTGCCAAAGGGGTTTATATATCTTTTAGAATACTTTACCTTTCATAGGATACCCCTTCCCCGATTTTGTGGTTGGTTGGGCATTTCTGTAGAAGTTGTTCCATTAGTTCTTGGCAAAGAAAATAATCTTCTGTTGTATCATTGTTTCCGTGGGAAAATCAGTCAATATATCAATTCAACTCATATCATCTTTCCCAGGAATGAAATTTCCTTTTTAAGAATGTCCTTCCCCCTAAGAGGAATTGGTGACTCCTATTTCAGTAATGACTTTTTTTTTTTTTTTTTTAAGCGTGTAGTCCAGATTTTCAGAGCTACAAGCCTGTGGCATTCCTTATTCTGATGAATTGGGTTGATGGTGCTCAAGGGTGAGCTGGGCAAGCTGGGGCATCCACTTTGGGTCCCAGACCTAAGACCCAGCAAATCCTTCCCCACCTTTAATTCCCCGAATGCTCTTCTGTTTCTGTGTAGATTATTTCAGCAACAAATGAGAGCCTACCCAGAGGCCTGAAAATAAAGGCATCGGCTTTTATTGCCATAGAACCTTTCTTTCTGATACCTTGGGGCACTTTTATGTATTTATGTATTTATTTTAATTTTTGTTTTTTAATTTAAATTCAATAAATTAACACATAGTGTATTATTAGTTTCAGAGGTAGAGTTCAGTGATTCGTCGGTTGTATATAATACCCAATGCTCATTCCATCATGTGCCCCCCTTAATGCGCATCTCCCAGTTACCCCAGCCCCCCACCCCTGCCCCTCCAGCAACCCTCAGTTTGTTTACTAGAGTTAAGAATCTCATATGGTTTGTCTCCCTCTCCGGTTTCATCTTGTTTTATTTTTCCCTCCCTTCCGCTATGCTCCTCTGTTTTGTTTCTTAAATTCCGCATATGAGTGAAATCATATAATTGTCTTTCTCTGATTGACTTACTTTGCTCAGCATAATACCCTCAAGTTCTATCCATGTTGTTGCAAATGGCAGGATTTCATTCTTTTGATGGCTGCATAATATTTCATTTATATATGTATGACATCTTCTTTATTCATCTGTTGATGGATGTCTCGGCTCTTTCCACAGTTTGGCTATTGTGGACATTGCTGCTATAAACATTGGGGTGCAGATGCCCGTTTGGATCACTACTTTTGTATCTTTGGGGTAAATACCTAGTAGTACAATTGCTGGGTCGTAGGGTAGCTCTATTTTTAACTTTTTTGAGGAACCTCCACACTGTTTTCCAGAGTGGCTGCACCAGCTCGCATTCCCACCAACAGTGTAGGAGGGTTCCCCTTTCTCCGCAACCTCGCCAACGTCTGTCGTTTCCTGACTTGTTAATTTTAGCCATTCTCACTGGTGTGAGGTGGTATCTTATTGTGGTCTTGATTTGTATTTCCCTGCTGCTGAGTGACGTGGAGCATTTTTTCATGTGTCTGTTGGCCATTTGTATGTCTTCTTTGACGAAATGTCTGTTTACGTCTTCTGCCCATTTCTTTTTTTTTATTAAAGATTTTATTTATTTATTTCAGAGAAAGAGAGAATGAGAGATAGAGAGCACGAGAGGGAAGAGGGTCAGAGGGAGAAGCAGACTCCCCGCTGAGCAGGGAGCCCGATGTGGGACTCGATCCCGGGACTCCAGGATCATGACCTGAGCCGAAGGCAGTCGCTTAACCGACTGAGCCACCCAGGCACCCTTCTGCCCATTTCTTGATTGGATTATTTGTTCTCTGGGAGTTGAGTTTGGTAAGTTCTTATAGATTTTGGACACTAGCCTTTTATCTGATAAGACATTTGCAAATATCTTCTCCCATTCTGTCGGTTGTCTTTTGGTTTTGTTGACTCTTTCCTTTGCTGTGCAGAAGCGTTTTATCTTGATGAAGTCCCAATAGTTCATTTTTGCCTTTGTTTTGCTTGCCTTTGGAGATGTGTCCATTTCTGGATTCTCCACCTCCACTTTGGTTTCCCGTCCCTCTAGTGGTCACGGTCAGACCCACTCTTGGGAAGAAGTTGTCGGTACTCAACCCACAGCCCAACACAGGTGTGTTGCAAGGAAGGCGGCTATCCGCAGGGAAGGCCAAATTAATTGGTTTTAGCAAGAATTTCACTAAAGAAGAATGGTTTTCCTTTGGGGATTGGGAGGTGGCTGCAAAATGAAACCAGAGAGTGCTTCCGAGGTCTTTATGTTTCAAAGCACATGCCTTGCATGGCACCATCCATTCTGACTATCGTTTTGTATGATCATTTTCTGCCAATCCTCATTTCTGGCTCATTTTCTTCTATGGAAGGTGCACTTGCAAGCTTCTCATTTGGTGCATTGAGGGGTCTGAAGTTCTTCTACCTTTTTCTGAGAACTGTCTGGGGAGGGGATTGATGTTGGTGTCCCCTAGAGTTGGTTGGCACCACTCCAGGGGCACTAAACCCCCAGCATAGAGTATGAAGTGTGAATGTGTCCATAACTGCTGTGCTATGCGGCCGTCCACGACCTTCTCTGGGGGTTGTGGCTACTAGAGATTTTTCTTTTGGGTTCACTTCCCTGGGTTTGGCAAAAGCTTTCAGACCAGTCCATTTGTTGGCTGCGATGTTTCCCTAGTGCTTTCTGATTTTTTGATTCACCTGCAGTGCAGCGTAAAATGATGCTCCTTGGTCTCCCCCCACCCTCTGAACAGATGCCCATATCCCCTTTGAGCAGCCACCCTGGTTCCGGCTCTGCGGTCATGGGGTGAGAGAAGCTTCTGCTTCCTTCTTCCTACAGAAGACTGTCCCCTTCTTTCCTATAAATGGATCACGGAAGCTTGTTTGGGGTTCCAGCAGGGGCATCTGGACCCTTGTTTGCTCCCAAAGGACAGACCTGGGGGCTGGAGCAGGGTGAGGGGCTACTCTGATCCTGCTCAAGCTTACGGTCAGTGAAGGTGGAACATGCCTGGATATCCAGGGGCCCAGGATCGACCTCTGGTTGATGGGTGGCATCTGCCATATCACAGCCAGATCATCTTCCCACTCTGTATTCTTCCTGAAAGGGAGGGCACCTGTGTTCTTCTGTGTAGTTAATGAGCTACAGACACCCTAGGGTGCAATATTTGCAAGTTATTCTATGCAAATAGGAGTATTTTGTTGTCTACCTTTCTGAAGTCCAGTTTCCCAAGCCTTACTTTGGCCCTCAACATAAAACCGAAATACAGCAATTCTTTTTTTTTTCTTTTTTTAAGATTTTATTTATTTGAGAGAGAGAGATTGAGAGGGCACGAACTGGTGGAGAGGGGAGAAGGAGAAGCAGACTCCCCGCCGAGCAGGGAGCCCGATGTGGGGCTCCATCCCAGGACCCTGTGGTCATGACCCCAGCCGAAGGCAGACGCTTAACCGACTGAGCCACCCAGGCGTCCCGAAATACAGCAATTCTTAAGGAACTGGACTTGCCTAGTTTGGATTTAGGACAATACGTGAACATCTTTAGAAAACCCCAGCCTCTCCTCTTGTGTCTGTCTCCATGGGGCGGATGAAGTGACTCATCACTTCGACACTGGGTTTCGGCGGCCATAGTACGATTTGCAACAAATTAGGGACATCGGTTTCCTGGCCGCTTACCATAACTGCCCCTTTTAAAAACAGGAGCCTTGGAAGGGTTTGCTCCTTGACTGGTTTGTGGACAACTCTGGGAAGCTGATCTCTGGCTCAGTCTTTTTTGAGCTAAAAAGTCAGGGTTAGGGAATCCTGAAATAGTATAGGCCCCTCCTTCTCTTTTCCCAGGGGTGAGGGTGGGGAGGGAGTTACAATATTTGCCAAAAAAAGCATGTGGCACAGAAAAGACTTCCTTATAATAAAGCCAGGGCGTTAGCCTCAGCGGTGGCCAGCCCGTTTGGTGTTTCTCCTTGTCTGGAGAGCAGCTGATCCCCCTGGGCTTAGGCCACCTGCCTTCCCTGTTGTGTGGGTCAGGCCAGGGCATAGAATATAGTCCTAGGGACTAAGAAAGCCTCCAGATAATTCTGTAATGTCTGAAGCCCCCAGGTCTCCCCATTTAAATTATGAACATCTGTAGATCCGTACTGTGTGTCTCTGCTCACTGACAAAGAACTTCAAAGTCCAGCACATTTATTATCCATGACCTAGAAACCCCTGAACTTGCATGGAGCTCATCAGAGCCTGCAAGGAAATGCAAAATAAAATCTAATTGTTACAACTGGAGCTGTTACCTTCCCAAGCATAGTTCCTGTAGCATTTTGTCATTTTACTAAATGCACTTTTTTTTTAATTCTTACTCTGATTTTCTTGCTTTTGAAGCTTAATGCCAACCCTTCCTAACTTATACCTGAGAGGATTTTGTGACCTCCTGGTTGATTCTTCTGTCTCCTTTCACCGATGCAAAATGATAGGCTGGTTTGAGTCCAAAGCTTGTGAAGCCTGAGATTTCTGTTTAGTAATGCAGGCTTACCTTCAGATCTCAGTGGGAAAACAGGGTGAGTCAGGGAAAATTAGCAAGTTGGTGTGGCTCAGGTTTCTTATTAACCAGGAAGATACAGGACAAAGTTTACTAAATTTGCATTTAAGTAAAAACACCATCCCATTATACCATTGGTCTGGTCTGGGGTCCCATAGTGCATTATGTAATCACCTCTCTCCTTTACGAGAAGTCGTATTTTGTGCTGGGAGCTGTTCATTTGTTTGCTATTCTTGTTGAAGTGCAAAAGCCATTCAGGGATAATCCATTATTCCATTAGGCAAGACAACTGCAGGAGACACTGATTACCTAATGCCTAGAAATGGCTCTGTTCTATTTGTCCTACTTGGTACCCTCGGTTGCTGTTTTTCAGTATACCAGATTTTTTTTTCAATTATTTAAGTATAATTGATGTCCAGTGTTATATTAGTGTCAGGTGCACAACACAGTGATTCGACAAGTCTATACGTTATGCAATGCTCGCCACGATAAGTGTAGTCACCACCTGTCCCCATACCTTATTACAATGTCAACTCTATTCCCCACGCTGGGCTTTTCATCTCTGTGACTTATTTATTTCATAACTGGAAGTTTGTACCTCTTCATCCCCTTCACCTGTTTCGTCCACTAGTTCCCTATATTTAAAAGTCAGTTTTGTTTGTTTGTTCATTTGTTTTGTTTTTTAGATTCTACCCATAAGTGAAATCAAATGGTATTTGTCTTTCTCTAACTTATTTCGCTTAGCATCATACCCTCTGGGTCCAGCCACGTGGTCGCCAAAGGCAAGATTACACTCTTTTATGGCCAAGTAATATTCCATGATAGTATACCAAATGATTTAATTTGAAATTCTGAATATCCTTCAGAACTATAGCTGTGGTAATTAATATGGCTTCCCAAAAGTACCTTGAAACTTTTGGAAGGCGATCTGACAAGCATAACTTTACAAAATGACATTTAATAAGACGAGACAAGTGTTGATCTGGTTTTGCCACTGGAGTAAACACCTGTAGGAAGGTGCAGAAAGGGTCATCAAAGTGGACATTTTTGCGTTGTGTATGAGGAAACGGACCGTGTCATTTTGTGGGAAGGTTGGCGGTTGCTGGGGCCCGTGTCCTCCTGGGGAAGAGAAGAGTAACCACGACCACTTATCTTAACAGACTGTGGGTTTTTTTCTAGATGATTCTCTGAGATGTAGGATTTCGTGGAAGGCTGGTATGGGCATCTTTAGCTCGGTGGGCTCTTCCAGATCTCACAAATCATACAGCCCAGGTGATCTTTGCCTTCCACCTGAAATGGTAACCACAAAGCTTCTGGTTTCTGCCAAATATTAAAAGGAAAGCATCCTAAAATCCACATTCATCCTAAACTGTCTTTCAAGAATTCCCTTGGTAACCCTTAAGATATTTCTGATTAACTGGCTAGTTTAATCTGAACAAAAAGTGCTATGGAATTCCTAGTCCCCTTCCCTGTCCCAATCAATACGACTTTGACTTGTTGGTCACTGAAACCAACCTGAGTGTCTTCTTCAAGGCAGTAAGCTTTCTTCTTTGTAAATAGATGGTTCTAGGTCTTTGGCTTCCTTAAAACTTATAAACATTACAAAGAAGAATAAAGAGAAAACAAATACCTCTTTTGTTTTTCAGGAAGCTACAGGTTTCTAATGACTTTTGCAAAAGAGCTACAGAATTCTGAGCAAGTTGAGAAAGCTGAATCTGGACACTTCTAGAGATAATTAGATTTTTCTTCATGTTCTGTTCTGCCCAGCAAATGGGGTGACCCTGCTCTCCCACCCGCTGTGCTTCCTCCCTCCTCTCTCCATTGTTCTTCAGTGAGAATTGAGAAATAATTTACGAGTCATAAATTGCTATTTTCCTAACATGAGCAAAGTACACACAATTCAGCTGCTGATCTCAAATCAAGAGGCCTTTTTTAAAGCCGTACTGTTCAGGTCCCAGTTGGGTTTGCCCAGTGCCTAGGACAGAGGGACAATGCACTCTTTGTTGGTTTTAACGTGGGGTCTAAGAGGGAGTCCAAGGGCAGGGAGACCAGTGCATTGTAGTTTATCCAGGACTTTACTGGTTTTAAAAACCGAAAATCTAGGTAGCAGGAAACCTCTGAGTCCCTAGCAAATCGGGAAGGTAAAGCCCCCTACAGGGGCTAAAAGACGAACTTGTGACATTTTCCTCCAACAGAATTTACTTAGGGATGGATGTGGTAAAAGCGAAGGTGGGAAGTCTGAAGATGCATCTCAGGACCACTAGGGGGTGCCATCAGCCTCTTGAAGTTGTTCTACAGCTTGATGCTCCAAAGGCCTTTTGAAAAGGCAGGTTCTAAAAACTGCAGTAAGGGACCAAGATTATAAGGGGCAAAATGTCCTGGGGGGACCCTCCATCATCTAGATATGATGATTTGTGACTGTGACCAGCTAGATTTTTGGCCGGATGAATCCTCAGTTTGGGTCTTACCAAATAAAAAATTGGGCAAAGGATATAGCCGGGTGAGTCCCGGGGGAAAAACTACCTTGGGGCTGGTCCATCATAGGCTGTGACATGGAGGAACAAGCAAGATTCCCCACCATTCAGGTCAAAGCACTGTTGTCTCACAAGTCCGTATAGAGGAGCTGTGGTCTTGGCTTGGCTGTTGGTGGGTTCAACATGGGCCTTCTTCAGATGGTAGCCTTACTTATCCTCCTTGTGTCCGTGGCCATCACGCAAATCCCTGGCAGATGAGAGGGGTGGCTCCATGCAGGACGTTTCTAGGAATAGGCCGAGTGCCAATACTTCAGGATTTGTCCCTCTCCATGACTAATCTGTTGACTGATCCACTGAACTGTCTTGAAAAGAGGTTTAGCATTCTCATAAGGAACTGTTAACTGTATTCATTCCTATTGGTGTTGTAACCAGTTACCCCAAACTTGGTGGTTTCAAACAACTCAAATTTATTATCTTAGAGTTTCCTTGGTCAGAAGCTTGACCTGAGTCTCCCTGGGCCAAAACTAAGGCACGAGCCGGCCTCTCTCTCTTTCTGGAGACTCTGGGGAGAATCCAGGTCTCTGCCTTTCCTGGCTGCTGGAGAGCACCTGCATCCTTGGCTCATGGCCCCTTTCCTCCATCTTCAAAGCCAGCAGAGTTCATCTCTCTGACCATTGTTCCCTTGTTAAATCTTTGCTGACCAGTCACATACCATATCTTGCAAGGACCTGTGTAATCAGATTGGGCCCACCTGGTAATCCAGGATCACTTCTCCATCTCGAAGCCACAGCCTTGATTGCAATGGCAGAGCTCTCTCTGCCATGGAAGGTAACATAACATGGGGCCGTTATTCTGTCCATGTGCACCAGTAAGTCATCTTCGTGTTTATGCTTCACCTCCTGTCACCATTGCCCCGGGCCATGGCCAGAGCGAGTTGTGGTCAAGAGTAGACCTACTTGGAAAGTTGGTTGGTGGGTACTTTCCTGTCTGCTCCTGAGGTTGCCCTCCTGGTCCTTAACCCATGCCTTCTCAGATTCTCCAGTGAGAAGAGCAAGTCTGAAGGTCCTTGGGCTGCAGCAGGAAACGGTCTTGCTTCGTGCTTAGGGCTCTCTGCAGGTTCTTAATGAAGGCTGTTCGTGGCCAAGATCAGGCATTTGGTTGTTATCTGCCTTAAGAAAATTCCAGATCCAAACTCTTTTAGCCGTATGGCATGGGGCATGCTACATGGTCTGTGGTGGAGTGGATTCCAGTGGAAGCGACAGGATCTTTTCAAGGAGCACTTTGGCCTTGCCTGCCCTGCCGGAAGATGAGGTGGGACCGTCTGCAAAGGTGCATGGCTTTGCAGGACTCCCTAGTTTCTGCCGGCAGATGCCAGCCCTGGATGGGGGTAGGGGGGTTCTGGTGTTGATTGGGCAGAAGGACTGTTTGTGTTCCAGCTGTGGGGATGGAGGCGCAATGTCAAACTCATTGTCACCTCGAGTTCTAGCAAAAGTTTCTTAGAGAGGGAACAGAATATGTAGCACGTGGCCAGAGGGCACCCCCCTGCCCCAGCCCACTTGGCCACCAAGATGTTTCCAGGACTGTCAGATGTCTTCTCCCCTCTGCCTCTATCCCTGCCCCGGCACACAGGGTATGCATTTTTGGTAGCCTTAACCCAGCTCCATTTTCTGTCCCAACCACTGTTTGTCCTTTGCATCTGCTTGTAATATGCATTTTATTATGATTATGGAGTCCCCGAGCCACCTCCAATCCTTACTGAAAGAGATGGTGGTAAAACCAAGAGGCAGACCTTTACTCTGAGGAAGGACGTTGCTGGAGTTCCATTTAAACATAAGCCGGTGTCCAGAGTAGGATGAAGAAGATGGACTCTGGTTGATTCCTGGGTTCAAGTCCTGCTGGGTGACCTTGGGCAAGTTACTCTCCCTCTCTGTGTCTTAGTTTTCTCACCTATAAATGGAGCTAGTAATAGTACCTACATCTAATAGGGTTGCTGTCAGGACTGAGTTGATTTAAGTGAAGTGTTTAGAACGATGAGTGGTGGAGTGTAAATGCTAATTCTTAGTTGTCTTCATCATCACTGTTTGACAACATAGCCCTTCTGTTCTCAATGACCCTTGGAAAAGAACTGAGATCTGTGATCCTCTTAAGGACTCAGGTGAATTATTTGGAGAAGATGCATCTTAATTACGTGTCTTCTTGTTGGATTGACAGATGGGAGATAAATTCTAAGGTAACACTTCCTAATCAGTACCGATCTATCAACTCCAAATTCCCGTGAGGCAGACTTTCTCCCCAGCGGCTTCTGACATAGGGGGTACCCGGAAAGTTTTCCTACTTGACTGGGATGGAGGTTCTTGCTGTTCCTTTTAATCCCAGGGGTAATAGGGAGGATTCGAGAGAAATTGTGGCCTTGGAGATCCTGGTTCCTGGCCCATGGTTCTGGGTTCCAGGGTCTGTGGTTCCCTTTGATCTAGAGCATCCATCACACCCAGAGTTGGGCGATTCTAGGGTAGGTTTGCCACCCGAACCCCACCACTGATTTTTAACTGCTTTTCTTTCCCAAGGGCTCCCCTAGCCGCTGGGAAGGTTAAGGCTGTCCTTTTATTAGCTGGTGCTGCATAACTTGGGGAGTTTGCCAAACTGGGCGTAATTCCTACCTCCTTCCCGGACCCCTGCTGACCTCACCCTCTGTATATTGTCTGCTCTTCCAGGGCACCGGATAGTTCTGAGCACTCAAGGTATCAGCTACCTAATCTGATCGGTCGTTACACTAATCTATGCTGATGTTCTGGTTAGGGAGGAGCAAAGCCCTGCTTCTAGGTAATCTAGGAGGACATTTATTATGTTTTTCCTCCCCTAAAAAAATAAGGCTCTCATCTGGGCAGATGGTATGGTGACCAGCTGCTCCAATTTGCCTAGGGCCTGGGGGAGGGCGATGCAGAATTTCCAGCTTTAAAATCAGACCAGGATGAGTTTGTTACCCAGAGATAGTCATTTTGGGCGGGTGGGGAAAGGTGCCCCGGGACAGGCAGACTGGGGAGATGCTTGAGGGCAGATGAGGCTGGCCACACTGCTGGGTGTGGTGGATGTTCTCCTCAGGGAGAAGGTGGGGTTTCACTGGCTTTCAAGGAACTATGGCTGATGAGGAATTGCTAGAACTTTGCAGGACAGTGGCCATTTGACCCACCATGTGAGTTTTTGTAAAGTGACTCGCGCGGGCCTGGCTCAGTGCTGTGGACGCTGTCAGGCGGTTAGGCAGGAGATGAACGTGTTACAGACACTACAAGGGAGCAGACAACCCCCTGTCCGGCTCAGAAGGCTGACACGGTCTGCCATGAAGGAATGCAACTAACAGGAAACAATTAGTCAACAATTTGGTGCTAAGCCAGGCGGAGCCGTCTGTATTGCGAGCAGAATTCAGCAAAGGGCAAAAGCAATGCCCAGCGGACAGTCACAGAAAGGGATCTAGAAGGGGAGCGCTCACTTACTGGTCTGGAGGCAGCAGTTAGATGGTAGCGAGGTGGACAAAAGGTCTTGTAGGAGGGTGACATGGGATAATTAAGGACACAGCAATTGGCCAGAGAGAGAACAGCATTTGAGGAGAATAACTGGGTTAACTGGCCTATAAAGTATCAACCTCGAAAGCAAAACAGCCAATTATTTCACCAGGAAAACTGGGTATATTGGGGAATGGCAGAGGGATCGAAATTTGGGACGTGCAAGCTATGGCAAAACGGTAGGTAAGTCCAGAGCCCAAAGGAGAGGAATGGTACTTTAGAGAGAAAGGAGGGACTTGGAGGGGCTGCTTTGAATGAAAGTCTGTTGGAGAAAAGTGAGAGCTTGAGCAGGTGACGGTTTCTCATTGGCCAGGCCATTGCCGGGTGAAGAGAAAATCTTCCTTCGTCCTGCTGGGATAGCAAAGCTGGCTTCTTCCTGTTGGAAGATGCAGGGGATGCTTCTTTCTGTTGGGTCTGCTGTGGAGTTGGTTGGGCAGGAGAACTTTAAATGAGGTTTCCTTCATTCAGTTTCACAAAAGGAGAGGAAAGAAGGAGGGAAGGTGCAACAGATGATCAAATGTTTCTGGGTATCAGGCATTGTTCTTTGTAACATCTAATGAATTCTCACCCAACTCGGAAAGGTAGGTACTGTTATCCCTCCATTGTAAATGAGGACCCTGGGGCCCTGAACGGGAGGTACTTTGCCTTGGTCACACTGTATGGAGAGCAGCCTCATTTGGATTTGCATTTGAACGACATTCCAGCTGAATGATCTAAGATATAAGGAAAATGGCGTCTTATCTGGAAGGTCCAGGATTTAGAAAAGATCAGAGGGGCTGGCAACCTTAGGCTGGGAGACCCAGCAGGAGAGTGCTGCAGGAATTTGGGTGGGAGGCTCTGAGACCCTTGTTGTGCTGGCGACAGACTGATGTTCAGGTAAAGACTCTGGTTTCCGTCTTGAGGACCGGAAAGAAGCTGGGACCATTAACTGGATTCCATTTGGGAGAATAAGAGAAATCTTTATGCAACCAGTCCTGTCTGTGTCTTTGGGCAAGTTGCTTAGCTTCTCTGAGCCTCAGTTTTCTCCATCTGTAAAATGGGAGTAGTTCTAAGGCATCTTACAAGAGTTTGAGAGGATTAAATCCAATTAATGGCTGTCAGTGGTTTAGAAACATATTTAAAATTAGAGCAGGTATTCAATGACTCTTTGCTTTGAAAAATCACTGGTTTTGGAGGCATTTCCTTAAAAAACATTCTCATTCGACAAGAAAGGGATCAGTTAATTTATTTCTCTCCTCCTTGGTTGTAATAATCTTTCTTCATGTGGATCTGCTGGTCTGGCGTGTAGACCTTCAAATCCTGTTGGGGACTCTTCCACAACGTGCAGTTCACTCTCCCCCAGTGACAGTGGACACAAGACAGCTCACAACCGGTCAGGGTCCCTTAGGGCAAATGGCAAAAGTCAGAGGAGATCCCCTTCACTTTTAAAAGCAGGGGCCTTTGGTGCCATTTCCTGGGAAGAAAGCAGTCCCCTGGGGCTTGTCTCGCTTGCCATCAGTCAAGGTGGGCACGAGCTGTCCAGATGTTCTTTCCTCTGGACCTTTCCCCAAGAGGCTGGTGTAGCTCCCAGACATGAATGCGAGCCCAGGCCCTGCCCTTTTTTGGCTCCTGGCTGAAGATGTGTTTGCTTTTGCAATTAAGAAAACGACCTCGCTTGTTAATTTTCACTTGGAATAGATATAGGAGGCGTTACTTTTGGGCGGGGGGGATCTGTGGCTTTTTAAGGGCTATACAGTTTGGCACGAAAATCACACTAATTGAGCCTTGTTAAAAAGTTCCCTCAATTCCATAATTGTCTGTTCTGGTGCGCTCCCGTTTGGTGGAGTAATGATGTTGATGCTGCTGATGGGGGATAATGACAATAATAACCTACTTTTATTGGGTGCCTGGGAGACCCAGGTGTATCACACCAAGATCCTGCAAGGCGTGGCTCTCCTTATCCCTGTTTTTAAAATGGAGAAACTGAGGCTCAGGGAGAACACGTGAATTGCCCAAGGTCACACACTAGTCGGTAGTGGGGCCAGAGTTTGCACCGGCTCTCCCGGGCTCCAAGGCCTACGCCTATTCCCCTTGACCATGCTGCTTCAACATAGAAACTTCCATTTATCAGGCAAATGGAAAGAATTATACATTTTTTAAAAATTTACAGAATTACTCAAAAATCAGGACGTCTCAGATCTACTTAAATATTGCATTTTAGGTCAAACCATTAGATTCAAGAGGCTTGGGGAAGACTTTATAACCTGTAACTCAGGCCTTCCCCCCATCTCCCTCTCCCCCCCCACTTCCCTCTCTCCAGCCCCCTTCCTCCAGCCCCTTCTCTTCTCTTCCCCGCTGTTAACTGTCACTCTCCATGGCTGATATCTTAGTAGGAAGAATTTGGAGCTTCTGAAAGGGAAAAGTTTATGGAAGCTGGCCCAGAAAAGAAAGAATGGGGAGGGGCTGGAAGGCACTTTCTGAGGCCAGCCAGGCTCCGGGTGTATGGAAGCCACTGGACTCAGGCTTCTGGTCATTTTCCTGTGTACCAGGAACTCTGCCAGGGCTGATGGGAGTGGCCCTGACGAATGAAGATAGGTCCCTTCCTCCAGACACCCCCGTTTTGAGGGTTAGAGCGACCTGCTTCCAAATGGGAGCCGGAAGAGACCCAGGAGGATTGCCCCCACCTTTCTACTGCTCCCCACAAGGCCTTCTTCTTGGGGTGGCACAGTCTCCCAGTCCTCACCTGCTCCAAATGGCAGGTGCAGAGACAGGGTGGGTGCAGTCTGGGCGGCACGGGGAGCAGTCAGAGCTCCCACATTTCTCTGTTGCGAGCCCCGGGGATTCCAGGCGCCCCACGTCGGTGGTCGATAACTGTTGGGTCTTCAGGTACCGTGAGAGGTGTTCATCAGACCCCAGAGTCAGGTGTCAGGAAGGGAGCCCCGGCCTCTGTGGAGACATCCAGTCAGTATAGACACACTGAACCTGCGAGGGGGTTGCCCGCGGCCTCCCACGTCACACGCAGCCTTCTGCCTCCTGCCCACCCTGGTCAGCTACTGTTTGTGTTTGGCCTGGGTGCCTCCAGCACGCTGGAAACAGGACAGCCTGTCGTGACTCACTGATTTTCTCCCAATCCCTGTGACGAGCCAAATGAGCTGTTCGCCCCCACGTCCCTCCTGGTTTCCTGTGGGGTCTGGAATACTTCCCTGAGCGCGGGATGCTGTCCTACCCCCTTGGGTGAAAGCCAGCTATCAGCTAAGGGACAATGAGAACATTAGTGATTGATTGCCTCTTCCTTTATCTTCCCTCTGCCTGCCCCAGTTGTCTTTCATTTTACATCTGGGTAGAGGAGGGGAAAAGGGCTTACTTTACAGAAAAGTTTAACTTTTAGGCCCCCATAGAATTTTCTAGAAAGAAGGTAGAGACAAATAGTTGGAGAATCAAGGTGGTGGGTGTGTGGCCTGCTCTGACAGAAAGGAGAGGGAACGGTGCTGAGGAGCTGCCAAAAATACCTTGAGGGAGGTTGTCACCCCAGTGTCAGGTCTGGACCGGGATGCCAGGGGTCCATTTGGTCCCTCAAAGGCAGTGGCAGGGCAGGAGGCATTTTAGTGGAAGCTGGGGGTGGGGGTCGTGCCTCTTCCCTTGTAACCCCAGTACAGCGCTGGAGAGGTCATCTGCCTGAAGCAAAAAGCAGTGAAAGGAAATTTGAAAAAAAAAAATGTATTTTCCCCACAAATTCTGAATGGCTTGAGTGTGCAGAGGGTAAATGGGAGAGGCTCCAGTTTGAAGAGGCCTGAGGTGAGGAGGGACGCCAGGCTCTGTGGTGACATGAGGACCCTTCGGCCTCGGGCCCAGGGGGCTCTGTGCAGGGCAGGTGGGCACAGGCCGGGACCCACAGAATTACAGTGCCCTCGAGGCCACAGCTGCTCTCCGTGGCAAAAGGAATGCCTCGGAACCTGTCGGAGGCATTTGTGTTTTCCTTTCGAGAATTACAGTTGCATTTGAAAGGCAGACACGCAATTCTGGGTTATCCAAGCGTCTGGGTCTTCACTGGAAACAAGACACTGATGGCTCACACCGCTTCATCTGATTTTTATCAGAAATGTATACATACAGAAATTTCCCCCCGTGGGCTGAGAAACTCTGCTGAGAAATTTTAGCTCAGAGTGTAATTAGCCCGGGAGAATTATCAGCAACGGAAAATAAAACTTGGTACCATAAAACATCTCAATTATGGCTACGGAGTCAGTTATTCACTCCTACCGTATGAGTAGGAGTGGGTAATGAACATGACCAAGACCATCCGCTCCCAGTGTTGCTCAATACCGGGCTGTGGAGACGGCCTAGCTCCGCCTTTATTTTCGCTGGCGTGTCCTAGCACTGAAAGCACATTAAAGTAATCAAGCCCGGCAGCGAGGCATCCTCGGTGCTCCACCCCCTCCATGTGTTCCCCCGAACCCCTCATTTACAACAGACCGCGAGACGGGAAAGTGTTCTCAAAGCCGTTTAAGATGAGGCAACACCGCGTATGTAAATCCTGCTTATTGGCAGCCAGGGCGGCTGGCTCATTCTCGAAAAGGCCGGACAGCCTCCAGCCTGCCAGCCCCGCTGGCTTGCAATGGTCCTGTTTTGGGGCCACATGGTGGGGGACGTGCAGAGGGCGGCTGTGACTTTCATCCCTGCCTTCGAAGCTCCTGGCGCCCTTAAGCCTGCAAGCGGCTGCGCCATCCTCCGGCCACCTGTCTGTCTCCGGTCCCTGTTCCAGAAAGGAGCCTGTTGCCAAGTGTCTGTGTCTGCAGAGCTGGGTGGCAAAGGCATGTTTCACTTTGAAAGGACGGATTGCTCCTAACCCCTTTATTCTTCCTGGAGAAGTAGTTTCTCCAGCATTCTGGAGGTGGCCCGAAGAACAATTTGGGGGTGGGGGGGGGACAGGCCCCTTCCCAGACCTGGAGTTCTTTGTCAAGATGAGCTTTCGTCAATGCCCCAGGGGTGGCAGACACACACGGGCTCCGTGGGGATTTGGCCACATTCGGAATGAGTTATGACAGGATTCCCAAGGCTGCAGAGACAAGGGAGAAAGAGAAACACTTGCCCCACTCTGCAGAATTTATCTTAGACTTGACTGTGCTTAGTGTAACCACTCTAAAAATAAGAGGTTTAGAAGCTGCGAGCAAGTCAGGACTGGCCAAAATATGTGGCTTTCTGTCCCTGTGCTTTCGGGCCCTGCCCCCTCTTCTTGGCTTGATTCTGCCCCAACCTGCAGCAGTTAAGAAAGCACTGGGACTTAGGAGGGGTCCTTGCAGCCGGCTGCCCGGAGTTTTATGTAACTCAGCTCTGCTCTTCTTGCTCCAGAACGGAGTGAGGAGGAGCCCCAGTGGCCTTCAGAATGGCCGGGAGGGGGTGGACCCTGGGGCAGGGGATGGCCTCAGGCGGTCAAGCAGGGTGCTGTTTCAGGGCCCATCTGCAGGGGACTTGTAATGCCCACTCAGTGTGGGGTGGGGGGTCCTGCCTGCACACCTCCCCAACCCTCCAGCGCCCCCGGGAAGCTTCAGACTCCAGCTGGGGGAATCCTCAGCCCCTTCCCCCTGCTGGGTTGACAGGCCAGCACCTGCCTGGGGGGTGGGGTCGGGGTTGGAGAGTTGGTGGGGGTAGACGAGTGTGCAGCAAGGGCCTGCAACTTCTAGGAGTCTGAATCCAGTTCTCGAAGTCTGTTGGTGCCTCTTGATGTGCATTAAATCCACCTTCATGGGTCTCTGGCCACCAGTGTGACATCACCTCGGAAGAGCTTGTTAAAAATTCATATTCCTGGGCCCCAGGCAAGACTTACTGAATCCAACTCTCTGCAATGTTTTAATTCATATTTTTACCTTTTTTTTTTCTTAAGTCATGCAGTAACATAACCCAAACCTAAGACTCTGCCACTTGAATATACCTGTGTAGCCACCACGGAGATCGAGATCTAGAACATTTCTGCTACCAAGAAGCCTTCCTCCCATCCTTCCCGGATAATACTTGACTTTCCAGGGACAACTGTTCTTCGGACTCCAGTCACCCAGAGAAGTTCGCCTATGTTTGAATTCCCATGAGTCTGGTTTCTTTCTCTCAACAACCGTGTCTCTCATGCACCTCAGTGCTCCCTCCCGTTGGGCGTGGAATTGGCGTGCTGTAGGGTTTATGTTTAACTTTGGTAGATGACTGCCAAACACGTCTCCAGAGTACTTGTGCCATTTGCCCTTCGACTGCAGCGAAAGGCAGTTCGGTTGCTCTGCATCCTTGTCCACACTTGGTATCGTCAGACCTTTTCGTTTTAGGCATTTTGGGAGGTATGCTGTGGGATCTCTTTGTGGCTTTAATTTGCACTGCCCTGCTGCCGAACGATATTGGGAACATTTTCATGTGCTTATTGGCCATTTGGATGTGTCTTTTATAAAAAGGCTGATCAAGTCTTTTGAAAACTGGGGGTCTTACCCTCTTAATTTCTAGGACATCTTATTATTAACAACCCCTCCAGGGGCGCCTGGGTGGCTCAGTCGTTAAGCGTGTGCCTTCGGCTCAGGTCATGATCCCAGGGTCCTGGGATCGAGTCCCACATCGGGCTCCCTGCTCGGTGGGGAGTCTGCTTCTCCCTCTCCCACTCCCCCTGCTTGTGTTCCTGCTCTCGCTGTCTCTCTCTGTCAAATAAATAAATAAAATCTTTTAAAAAGAAAGAACAACTCCTTCAGGTGACTTAAGGACACAATCTCTCTAAAGGTCCAGTTTTCTTGGGATCTTTTTTTGCCTTTCTTCAGTTCCCAAGCCAGCAGCTCGCTTCCTGCCTCATGTCCTGTGAGGCTGGTTATAGACACGGTGCTTTCCTCTCCGGCTTCTCCTAACTATGTGCGGCTGGATTAATTGTGGCTGTTTCTGTCACTGAGGTCTGGCTGGGTGTGATGCTTGCAGTCTGGAGATGTGAAGAGCATGTCTAAGCCACCTTCTTGCCTTTCCAGCAGCATCTTATTTATGCCACGAGCTTGTCAGAGACAGGAGGCTTGGGGGCAAGAGGGCAGGAGAAAGAAACATTTGGGAGCTTCTTTTGTTGGCCTTGATTCTACTGCTCCATTTCCTAGGGGGTGTGTAGCCCCCCCCTTCCCCATCACCTGCCTTTCTCCTCTGCCAGGAGCCCACGAGAAGGACGTGTGTTCAGTATGAGTGTGTCTGTGTTTGGGGGAGCTGTGTGTGGATGTGACCTGCTTTGGGTCACCAGGGAGGAGTCTCTCCACTCTCAACACCAACTGTGTAATAATCCCCCTTCTCGGTACAAATGCCCCCCAGCTCTCCGCCACCCCATGAATCAGATGAGGGGACGTCCAAGTTTTATAGCGTCCAGGGATCTAGGATGCAGATAAGGCAACCCTCTCATTCTGCAAACAGGCACCGCAGAGACCATGAGGGCTGCTATCTCCGTGGGAGAGTCGGCTGGGGTGTTTCTAAGCCTGCTCATCCTGGAAAGAGGTGTGTTGTTTCTGTAGAGGATCTCGAGACAGAGGAAGGGAAAGAGCATGTCTTTCTTGTGTGCCTTGGGTAACAAAGGGAGTTCCCACTTGCCGCTCTTTCCCTGTGCGGAAGCCGTGCAGAGGCCCAGCGTGGCAGGAAGTGGTGAGTGGTGGGAAGGCAGAAGGAAATGCTCGGTGCAGCCCGCCCCTGTGTTTCCCCACCCTCACCCCAGCGGAGCTCAGTGGCTCAGTGAAATGGCCCCAGAAGGGTATGTACAGCGTCATGACCATTAACACAAATTTGTAATGGTTTTGTGCCCACGCAGTGCGGAATCTGGCGCTTAAAATTGTGAGGCTGGCTCTGATAAAGATTCCTTTTTCCACTTAGGCTGGTTATGATGGTGAGAGTATTGGGAATTGCCCGTTTTCCCAGCGCCTCTTTATGATTCTCTGGCTAAAGGGCGTTATATTTAATGTGACAACAGTGGACCTGAAGAGGTAAGATGCATTATTGAAGTAACTCTACTTGATTCCTGGCACACCCATTCATACCCACACCCAACTCACAGCCACACTCACACCCCACACTCATACTCCCCCCCACTCATGTAACACACACACACGTTCAAAACTCAGGCACACTCACAGGTGCACACACTCACACGCACACACTCCTAGGACCCACGGGCAATATCGTGGCACATCCATCCTCGATCAGGACTGAAGCCCAAGTCTGGGCTCATCAGTAATGACAGGATCGGATCAGACATGATCAGGGAGGAGTTGGGGGCACCATAAGGAACCTGCACCCCCCCACCCCGTTCCTGGTCAGCGGAGAACCTCTCAAAAGCCTGTGTGTGCAGATCTCCTGTGAGGACACTGGGGAGAGTTCACTTTCTCTCACCTCTGCATCCAGAGAAGAGCCACACTTTCGTTGTCAGTAGGACATTTTGAAAACCCACGATCACTTTTGACATTCTCAAGGGTTGCTCCTTGTAAACTGGGGAGGACCCGGCTAAGCTTTGGAAATGAGTCTACACCTTGCCAGCTATTTACAAAAGCTGCTGTTCACTACCGCCCCCCCCCCACCCCAGGAAACCCGCAGACCTGCAAAATCTGGCTCCTGGAACAAACCCTCCCTTTATGACTTTTGATGGTGAAGTCAAGACGGATGTGAATAAGATCGAGGAGTTCTTAGAGGAGAAACTGGCTCCCCCGAGGTAGGCCTCATAAAACCAGCACTCACAACCGGATTGTCACTTTTCCCCCTTCACAGACATTTTTTTTTTTTAAGATTTTATTTATTTATTTGACAGAGAGAGACACAGCGAGAGAGGGAACACAAGCAGGGGGAGTGG
Source organism: Eumetopias jubatus (assembly GCF_037043125.1). Taxonomy (NCBI): domain Eukaryota; kingdom Metazoa; phylum Chordata; class Mammalia; order Carnivora; family Otariidae; genus Eumetopias; species Eumetopias jubatus. Next base: position 11,310,597 of record NW_028274807.1, on the reverse strand, counting down.
GAGAGGGAGAAGCAGGCTTCCTGCTGAGCAAGGAGCCCGATGCGGGTCTCGATCCCAGGACCCTTGGATCATGACCTGAGCTGAAGGCAGACGCTTAACGACTGAGCCACCCAGGCGCCCCTTCACAGACAATTTGAAAGCTCCTGGCTTCGTGTATTTGGTTTTCTGTGGCCACGGTACTTAACTTCCTTCGCTGTACTGTGGTGTGCCACAGAAAACACAGAGCAAGATCAGAAGCCTTGAGTGATGATAGACCTGGTTCTCTCTGCTTTGCACCTGCAGGTTGGCAATTATGGTTTGATGACAGGAAGTAGGGGGGAGGTGGGTCGATGTCTAATGGGTCGGCCATTTCTTAGGTCCACTGCTGGAAGGTAAGGTGTGCATGTTACTGTGGGATGTTGCAGAGTGCCGGACCTGGAAGAGAACCTTCTAGTGCACCACCTTTGTCTTACTTGAAAGGAAACTAAGACCAGCCGGGTCCAAGGTGTGCCAGGATGAGAACAAGTGCTTTCTCCCTAGACTGTTGCTTCCAAAGCTTGGAGATAAAAAGATTAGGAAAACATTCAAGGGGGAAGTTTTTTTTCTTCTATATCCTCTCAGAGAAAGACCTGCCTCCCCGCTCCCCCGCCCTGCCCCACTCGAATGAGCCCAACTCAAACATTACTTACCTGTGATACTCCAATCCTAAATTTTTCAAGGTACCCTAAGCTGGGGACCCAACACCCTGACTCTAACTCTGCCGGAAATGATGTGTTTGCCAAATTCTCCGCATTTATAAAAAACACCAAGAAGGATGCAAATGAGAGTGAGTACCTGCCATCTTCCCCTTCAGAGTTCTCCACTCAGAGTGCCCCTTGCTCAGCCTCTGGTGTGGCTTCTAAGATCCTGGGAGTTCTGACTAATGTCCCTGGGGGTAGGGGCCTGTATCTAGAAATAAGGAAAAAGTACCTCTAGTGTTGAATCTGCACGTGGGTTTCAGGAGATCGAGATTGGGAGCCCAGAAAAGAACATTTTGAGGGGAAAAGAATCCCCACCAGGAATCCCCTGCTGCACCGTGGGAATCAGTTTCAATGACGATCTTGCCAGTGCTTACTTCCTTATGGGCTTCCCATAAATACTTTTGAATACGTGGATGAGTTCAAGAAGGAGCAGTGTTGTGTAGACAGCAGAATTATTTTCCAGGGAGGAGTGAGTCCTTTGTGCAGATCTTAGAAATCTACATCCTTCCCTCCAATTCCCCGGTGCTGCCCAGCCATGTGCCACGAGGGAAAGGTGATTGACTCCTTCCTTGATATCTAGAGAAAGGTGACACTACTTTGTATGGCTTATCTTAGTCATTTTCTGCCTTTGTGTTCTAGTTTATGAAAAGAACCTGCTGAAGGCCCTGAAGAAGCTGGATAATTACTTAAATAGCCCTTTGCCTGATGAAATCGATGCCTACAGCACCGAGGACGTCACTGTTTCTGGAAGGAAGTTCCTGGATGGGGATGAGCTCACGTTAGCCGACTGTAACCTCTTACCCAAGCTTCACATTATAAAGGTTTGATGTTCCTCCTGCTGCAGGTGCTGAATACGCGAATGAGGCTTTGTTTTATTTTGGCCAGACATCAAAAATATCTAAAATGCAGACTCCTGAATTAAAAAGTCAGGTTTTTTTTTGTTTTTGTTTTTGTTTTTTTTTCTGTTTGAGGCGGTCGAATCCCCAGTCTCAGATACATGGATATTCCCAGGTATTCTTCAGGTGGTCTCAAGAAACATTTGGGAGCTTGGCTCTCACCCCTCTATCCTCACTGCTTCTTGTTCCAAGTCTTACCCCCACAGCCTAAAGAAAAGTTATGTGAAGACAACTTGAGGGCAACGTGACTATACCCGGCCTTTTATGCTTGAGGCTTGGAGACGATGCGCCAAATCTGGGAGTACAGCAGTGTGAATTCAGTCAGTTGGTGGTGGTTGGCAGGGGAAATGGCTCTGCATAGGGATGACAGAGGTGTGTCTTCTCAGCTCTTAGTATTGACCCCCTATAGCTAGGGAGCAGCTCCTTGGCTGGGCCTCTGCCAGGTTTAGCATCGTGTCTTCCCAGAGAGTTGAATGGGAAGTCAGCATCATGCATCATATATTTTAGGGTTTAAAGGCTCTCTAGACCACTGGTTCTCCAGCATTAGTAGGCATAAGAATTATTTGGGGAGCTTTTTAGAATTGTAAATCCCCCATCCAGACTCTGGTCTCCTAAATCAGAACTTCCAGGGGTGACCCTGGGGGATTCCGAAGTAGATGGCCTTACACTTGGCCCCCGGAGTTATGGCTTGCTCTCAGTGGTAATTCCAGCCTTCACGTCACTTATAGATGTTAATTGTTATCATTATTACACCTGCAATGTTCTTGGCCCTCAGTAGCCTCAGAGGCCCCAAGAAGAAGGCCAAGCCTTGTTCTGGGGCACCTTTATGATTAAAATTCCACCAAGTCCAAACCTAGGTCCTTGGTAGAAGGATAGGGGAGTTGGGCAAGAAGACACAGGGAAGTCCAAATCAAGGACCCGGTGGTCTAATAAAGTATGTCATTGGCATTTAGAAATTTACAAATTAGGCTCACCTGATCTGTGTTGCTGATACTCCTGCAGGCTACCAGCTACCCCCGGTTGCTCCTCATCATTGCCTTGCCTTTCATTTCTGCATTTCATCTTCCTTCCCGATTCCTTTCCTAATCCTTGCTCCATTTCTCTTCTTCTCTCTTCCCCAGTGTGCTTGAAGGATACTAACTTGAAATCCAAGCCTTGAAGATGTGTCTGAGCCCTCAAGTGAATGTTGTTTTCAATAACTTTGCCAGTTTCCCAACATCTAAAATGTAATGAAAGCATCTCAACTCATCAAAACCTCCTATGTTTGGAAACCATTTTCAACAAGATATTTATGTAGCTGTGTGTGGTTTAGTCCCTTCAGCGGATGTGTTGTAGTCATTGCCATGACCATTATATGGTCATGGAGGTTGGGGAAGAGCAAGAGAAATGCCCCAGCCATACACCATCAATTGCCACTTGTTTAGCTCCTATAAGAAAAGAGTTTTTTAAATTTCAGGAGATGGGGTAAACTTCAGAGTAAAATAAAGCAGTCCCTGGCTCCAATATAAGACTGGAGAGCAAATTCCTCAAAGCCATTGAGCACTCAAAATACCAAACAGCTTAATAATCTTTCAGGATGGAGCACCTTCGGAAGGGAAATGAGGCTCGGTCTAAAGGAATTTATGATAAAAGATGAGAGAGTAAAGGAAATTATAAACCCGCCAAAAACAATATGAAAAAAGTAGAGTAAAGCTTCATCTTTCATAAAACCAGAAAAGGACAGAATACCAATCCAAAGACAGAAACTTTGTCTGATGTGAGGTGTCACAGAGCCAGTGTATGCTTCCCTGTATATTTAGCCAAGTTCAGATGTCTATAAAAGTAAATAGTACAGTCCTGAAATGCCCAACACCAAACCTCTTTGAGGACTGGGGCCATGAGAGGAGAATCAGGGAACAGCCCCACACAGATCACTTTTGGGCTGAGATCTCTGGGGAGGGAGAGTTAGGGAGGAACCGTACAGAGGCGTCATCTTTGTATTCTGGTGCCCATCCCTTAATCTGAAGGAACAGGGAGGGGAAGTGGAGAGAAGGGATGTGGCATTCTGCTTTGTGCCTGCTGAGTAGAGAAAAGAAACAGTCCTTGAACCAGTCAAGAGAGAGACTGTAAATTGCTTGGGCTTCATTTTTAGCCATGGTGACCTCTTGCCTCATCTGTGAGCCTCAGAATGGAGGATGCTCTAACCCTAACCTTGACTTTTTGCAAACAAAAGGAAAGAATTCTTAACGTTAATAGCAATAAGGTTGAATTAAGGTAAAAGATGTCAAACCATTTAGGAGGGTTTCTGACAGTTATATTGTCTTGTTTTGCTGCATCGGTGGCTTCTGGCCTGCAAGATCTGAGTAATAGGTCCCAAAGATCTCCTAATTTGCTTTGTCCCATGTTCCACTTCATCCAGACAACGGAGGCGACAAAGCAGAACTGACCTTTGTAGCGCTGGGTCTCTGTTAGGGGATGGATTGCATCCCCCCAAATTCATAATTTGGACTTCATTGAAGTCCAAATTCCCAGTACCTCAGAACATGACCTTCTTTGGAAATAGGATCTTTGTAAATGTAATTAGTTAAGATGGGTTGTATTGGAGTAGGGTGGGCCCCTAATCCAATAGGACTGGTGTCCTTATAAAAAAAGGAAATTTGGACACAGACACACACATAGGGAGAATGCCATGTGAGGATTGCTCTTATGCTGCTGCAAGTCAAGAAACTCCCAGAAACTGGGGAGAGAACAGATTTTTTCCTAGAGCTCCCAGAGGGAATGTGCCCTGCTGACACCTTGATCTTAGAATTCTGGCCTCCGGGACTGCGAGAAAATAAATTTCTGTTCTAAGCCACCCAGGTTATAGTACTTTGTTACAGCAGCCCCAGGAACCTGATAGAGTGCCCAACAGAATATACTCTCCTTTCTGACAAATTCCTCACCGACACCCCACCAGCCAAAGAAAACATCTCACACTGTTGTTTCCCATGAAGTTCACTCACAATTGCCCCGTCCTCACATCCACCATTTCCATGAGGAGAGGGATTTGTGTTCCTTTGTTGACAATGAGATGATCTGTTTAGTGACAGAGTGATGGAAATCTGTAGGAATAATATACACAGATATCTGGGATTTTAGGAAGTGAGGCTCAGCAAGTAGGGAAAAGAGAGCACTTCACAGTGAATCAGGCACAGTCTAAACTGAAGATCCTCATGAATCTTTAGGCACCAAATAACAGAGCAGCAGAACACACAAAGCCCAAACTGCTGGCAAGACAAGGAGAAGTCCACCGAAGTAGAGACCAAATTCATGCCAGTGGATCCCAAGGTCTATCTAAGATAAATTGGTGGGCAGGATTGTGTGGAGCCACTCTTTTGAGCCCAGTACTTTCATGAATTTTCCTGTTGCAAAGTTGAAGTGAAATTTGGGGCAGCCTGGCTGGCTGTAGGAAGAATACATCAGGACTCGAGAAAGAGAATATATTACACACCTCAAAAGAGTGGATTGTCTGATCTAATTGTCTACATTAGTGGGCTTTTCCTTTGCTGATTACTTCCTCTTGATTTTCAGATCGTGGCCAAGAGATACAGAGATTTTGAATTTCCTTCTGAAATGACTGGCATCTGGAGATACTTGAACAATGCTTATGCTAGGGATGAGTTCACGAATACGTGTCCAGCTGACCAGGAGATTGAACATGCATATTCAGATGTTGCAAAAAGAATGAAGTGAAGCCAGATTGTTTTCAGTCTTATTTCTTGGCTGTATGAACTAAACTATGATGAGAGTGTGGTCTTTGTGTGTCCTTTTTTTCCTTCCCAAAACCATAATGCCCATATTTTAATAATACTGTATCATAGTGAGAGCCACTCAACACCAAATGGCACATGGCCTTGTGATTTGTCAACTCACTTGTGTAACTGAATAATACGAATATCTATTGTGACACCCACCACTTGTCCAACTGACTTCTTAATTTACTTCTTTGGCATTCACGGATCCTGTAAACCATGATATTAGGACATGTGTTTTGCAGTTTAAGTTTCAAGACAAATTAGATTTGAGTTCAATTCCTCCTTTAATTTAAAAAAAAATCATCTGTCTCTGATAGTTTTCATAATCATATACAGCTTATTTTTCTCCTCTAAAATAGTAGTTTAAGTTTTTTTTTCAGAACGAAAATACTGTTTTTATAGTCACAAGATGATTACATGCCTATTTTAATATTTTAAAACAATGTGAGAGAATATAGGGAAGAAAAAAAAACACTACCTAAAATTTCACTCCACCTAGATAATTGCCGATAACTTATTGGTGAACATCTTCCCCTTCCTTAGTCTCTCACAGACGTTCACACTGCACACAACTCCATTCCTATGAAATTGGTGAGGGGACCTGTGGGTGAAGCCTTGATGAGCATCCATAGAGGATCCAAAAAGATCCAGCACTGCAAAGCTAGAGGCTGCTTGCGATCAGGTTTCACAGGTGGAGACCTGGAGTCCACAGATCCGCAGTGACCCGCAGCGATACAGAGGCTGGGAGCTATGGGAGGTCCCCTCTCTGCCTAGTTACCACCTTGGTGATGGCGGCTGCCTCTAGGTCCCAGGGCAGGCAGCAGAGGAGAGCGCACATGGTCTTTTGTTCCAGCTTCCTTTTGGATGCCTTCTCCCACTCCCTCCCCTCTCATGAGACCATGCCTTCCTGTGGATGCTCAACATCAGCTGCACATTGGAGGATCCTCCCGCCTTGTGATGAAATGTGAACCAAGCACACTTCGATTCCTTCTAAGGGCTGCCCTCTCTCAGACCCAGCACTGCGCTTCTTCAGCGATGATGGGGTGTGGGGCTAGCCTGGTTCTTGTTGCTTTTCTGCCCTCTACAGTGTCATTTCGAGGTCAGGCAGGGAAATTCCAGGGGGATTGAATTCATGGTGACTACTCTTGGGCGGTTCTGGTAACCAATCAAGTTGGGGAGGAAGTGGAAACTCAGGCTCGAGAGTTTTCTGGTTTGTCTGTGGCTTCCCTGCCACCTTGCCCTGCAGCCAGCCTCTCGTCTGTAGTGTGTCTGGGCTGGGCTGCCGGGCTCCAGCTGACGGCATGGAAAACGGTGTAGAAGGCTGTATAGATACGCATCACGATCCTTCTGGGTTTGAGCATTCTCGAGCATTCTCGGGGCTGCATTCCTTTGATGTTTACATACATCTTATAGAAACCCTGTTGTCCATTTGGTGGTAGCCTGTGGTTGATGCCAAAGGCTCATTTAAAAAATATATGCGATTGCTCCATGGGCATTTATTTGGAAAAGAATTTATTGCATTTATTTGGAAAAGAATAAGATGCGGGTGGGTGGCTCAATCGGTTGAACATCTGACTCTTGGTTTCCGCTCCAGTCCTGGTCTCAGGCTTGTGGGACGGAGCCCCGCATCAGGCTCTGCGCTCAGCACGGAGTCTGCTTGAGATTCTCTCTCCTTCTCCCTCTGCCCCTCATGCCTGTGCTCCCTCTCTCTCAAATAAATAAGTAAATCTTAAAAAAAAAAAAAAAAAGCATTAACAGCAACCCTTCTGGGATTTAGTGAGAAATGTCCAGTAAGAGAAACAAAGTCCACGATATGGTGGCTACTTTGTATTCCCTCTTACTGGAGGCTCCAGTTTCATGTAGGGGCTGCCCACCCAGCTGTCTGCTCTCTTTGTTAACTCTTCGCATTTTTGGAGGTTGTGTCTAGCATTCTCCATCATGCATGTTTCACATCTTTTTTGGAGTCAGATTTTCAAGTCTAGTGTTATAATAGTACATCTAAATGTGGTCAAAGAATAGACTACCACTTGTTACTAGTGCAAACTTTGTATTTTTAGATGTTGACATGATCAACATAAACTCTGTGTGCCATAAAAATTAAACACATAAAGATGTTTACATGAAACCAAGATTTTTAATTTTTTTCCACATTCCCTTCCTCATTTAGATTTAAAGGAAAAAAATGAACAGAAATGGCTTCCTTTAAAACAACAAGAGCAATGTCGAAGCAGGGATTATTGGTAATTGAGTTAGAAATAACCCGTATTTGAATAGTGAGCCACAAAGACATTTTAACGGAGACTTAAAGAGGTCAGAAAAGACCTGTCCTTGGGTGACCTGTCCTTGTCCAGGTGGCTACAGTAGAGGTCATCAGACCGTTTTATTTTCAGTTTTCAGTGTGGTTGTAGGAAAGTGGGTGGTCCCTGGCCAGCCTCACCCTGGGGTCCACCCTTACATCCTGTTCACTGGCCCCTAAAAGGCTATTTCTTTGGGGAAGGCAAGGAATATTCCAGGGCTGTTCACTGGCTTGAAGTCTTTATTACAGCATGGGTCTTGAAACAAAATGTGTTTGTTCTTCAAAACATCCCATATAGGATGCAAATACGGATGCTCAGTGAATGAATCCCCGCTTTGAGGCTGGCTGAGAAGCTTTCTCCAGGTGGAGAGGATCCCATTCTCACTTCTGGTTGCCCAAGAGGCCCTACAATTAAAAAAAAAAAATCAGCTTTTCTTCTGAACACGGAATTTCCACCTGTAGGCTGGAATGGATACAGGAGTGTCGCAAAATTATACTTTCTGGGTACTGCCCAGGCATTGGGGATGGAATGAGGACATTCAGTCCAGGAAAGGGATTCTAGAGATCAGAGGTCTCAAGAGGTAATTTCTGATCTACGGGGTCCATCTCCAGGCATTGAACATATGCCCAAGCCCGCCAGACAGACACACACACTCACGGACGTACACACAGAGACTCACACCATCACACACACAGAAACATGTTTACGTATAACGCTGTTCCAAGCACAAACACACAGACGCACATATAACGCAATACGCTCACACATGGGCACACACTCACATACATACACACACTGTGGGTGAGGTCAGCATTGTTCCCTTTCATGTGTCCTCCAGTCAGTGACCATAACATCTCTTAGCACCTATGCCTCACTCCCCACCTCCAGTGGTTCATAATTAGGCTTTGGAAGAGTTTTAAAAGAATGTCTTTTTATTTATTTATTTATTTTAAAAAGATTTTTATTTATTTATTTGAGAGAGAGAGAATGAGATAGAGAGAGCATGAGAGGGGTGAGGGTCCGAGGGAGAAACAGACTCCCTGCCCTGATGCGGGACTCGATCGCAGGACTCGATCCCGGGACTCCAGGATCATGACCTGAGCCGAAGGCAGTTGCTTAACCAACTGAGCCAATGTCTTTTTTTTTTTTTTAAATAAGAAAAATCCACCATTTATTTTACAGTTAAGAGAACCCAGGCGTGCATCATCCCGAGAATATATAATTCACAGAACCCTGGATACATACGATGGATACATTGGTATACATTTGTTTGCATTCCAAAATAATTTCTCTTTCCACACAGAGCTTTAATTCTGAGTTCTTCGATATGGTCAGTTTCCCTTCAGACATTTACGTTTTGGTCTAATGTGTTACCACATTTCAGGGCACGGCCACTTGATAAGAGCAGATGCACGCGTGTGGCCCCTAGTCCCAGAGGGACTGTCGATCATTGTGACTCGAGGTGGTGTTGCAGGGCAGGGGGACCCTGCTGCTGCCTGCCTGTGTGCTCAGGGACCCAGCGGGGCGGCTGCTTGCCATTGTAGCCTGTGCCCTGACAATATCATTTTCCCCATCACAGAGAGTTTGGGCCGAGTCTCTGATGACCTTTGCCCTGGAGAAGGCCGTTGAGTCAGGGAGCTACCCCAGAGCTGCGGTTTTGGGGTCCCTGTCACCGTCCAGGGGAAATTGTGTTCAAGAGCAGGGAGTTGCAGATTTGGAAGTGAAAGGCATCTATTCAGGAAGTCAGGCCTGGCAATGGGCCACCAATGGCCCAGTGATTGGGGATGGGGATCTTATTCGACCTGCTGTTCATTTCTTCCCTTTCAGGGACACTGTGCACATTGTCCTGTCTCAGTGCCTCTCCTGCAGTGCCTGAACATTTAGCGGTCCTAACAACACTCTGGAAGAGAAGCCAGTTTCTGGATGACACTCCACTCCCATCTCTTTCTCCCCCCACTTCTATAATAGGTTCCCTGCTGTCCTCCCCGGGGGGTGGACAAGGACAGTGGCCATCAGTGACTGGCCTGGCGTTACCCATGACTCTGTTGACCTGCTGGACTCCGTCCCCTGCAAAGCTGCCTTTCCAGGGCCTAATACTTGGGAACCTGAGTCAGGTCTCTTTCTGAAGCCCCAGCCTTCTGCTACTACATACCTCACCAACACCGCATGGAGTCCTGGGAAGCCGGTAAAGCGTGCAGATCCCTTCAGAGTCCAGGATAATCGTACCCGGAAGAGGGTAATGGCCACTGCACAGAACATTCCTTGGTTTTGTAAAAGGGAGTTCAAATAGCATTAGGGTTTTTGTTTGCTTGCCTGCTTTGCCCTTACCTGGCATTAAGTGCTAACAAGTTAAACCTGTTACTAGCCTCTTCCCTATGAGGAACTTTGAAGTGGCAGGGATGTTTTAAAAAAAAAAACACCAAACAACTGCCGACGCTGGGTCCTAAGTCTGCCCTCGATACCTCTGACACGTCTGAATAATCATGTAATCTCTCTGAGCCTTGCTCTTCTCACCTGGAAAATGGGAACACTAGCTCATGGTCAGGTAGAAATCGGTGTACTTAGAAGTTGTCTGTGGCTGGGTGCACACACGTGATTTTTGCCTGTATTTGCGCTGCTTATATGGGTCATGTCAAAATGGACAGGTTTACAGGACCATGAACTTTTCTCCGGAAGTGGAACGCAGTTACACCCTGACCTCCTGTTTCCCTGCCATGAAGCACCACCTGGGGGATGGTGCCCGCTAAGTGCTCCGCTGTCCCCTCTGGTGGGTCTCTGCGGGTGGGGCCAGTCGTCTGTCACGCATCCTGTGAACGGACAGACTCCACAGCGGACCGGACCGATGGCTCCATCGGGACCCCTCCCATCTAGCTCGGAGACATAGTTTTCAGTTGTGTGACACGTCCTTGAGGCTCAGAGACGTGGGAAGGCGGATGCGTCAATGTGAGTGGTGTTCGAGCCAGAGCCCGAGGCCCCCTGGGGCCCAGCTGTCCTTCTCCCCTTCCTTCCATTTCCTGAGGTGTGGGGGTGTCACCCCACCTTCCGCAGGAACTGGGCTTCAGGCAGGTGGCAGTCGGCGCCCCCTGCCCCGGGCCTGATGCCGATTCAACCTCAGGGCTTCATACAAACCCAGTCCAGCTTCCTTGGTGTCGTTCAAGGTCAGCCCACTTGTCAGAGGGTGGCTTTTCAGGGCCAGAGAAGCAAAGCCTAAAATGCTCCCGCTGGTCTCAGCCCAGCTTCCAGAAGGCCCCCACCCAAGCCGGGCTGTATTTTCTGATGGGCTGCTGGCTGTCCCTGGTGGGGCTCCCGCTCTCTCCTGTGGCTTTCTGTCTGGCCGCGGGAGGTGCCCTCAAGGACTGGAAACTCCTGTTCAAGACTACCCCTAACCCAACTCAGCCACTTCCTGCTTGTGAACCCCGACGGGGGCGGGGCGGGCACTGCCTGTGGACTTCAGGAGCTAAGAGCCCTTGGGCCACTCCTTGGCCTCTTCCTCTCGGAGCCGATAAGCCCAGCACTCCCTCCTGGAGCCCAGCACACTGATGGCTCAGGGACGCATGAGGGCTTTCTGGACGGGGCAAGTTCCTGGATCCTGAGAAACCTGGAGCATCTGGAGATTTGTGCCTCCTCTTCCCACCAGCCTTGACTCCTGGGCCTAGCACACCTCCCTGAGCTGCCCTGGGCTCTGCTCGCAGCCCCGGGCCTGGAGGAAGGTAGTCGTGGCTGGTGGGGAGGCACTGTCTCTCCTCCATCCTGTGTCTGTATCCCCACAGACTTTTTGACCCCTTGCCTGGCCCAGAGGGTGGAGGGGCTGCTCACCGTGGGGTCAGAGGAAGGGAGAAGAGGGTCCTGCTCCTGTGAGGTCGCTGCCGGACGTCCTCAGGGCTGGGGTGGAGTCTGACAACCTACTTAATTATTCCCCAATCAGTGGCCAAGCAATCGATAAATCCATCCATTGATTTCACTGTAGAGCTAGATCAAAAAGCAGCCCTGCGGTGCTCACCTTTGACCCTGACCGAAGCCCACCTCTTTGCTGGCTCTTTTTTTTTTTTTTTTTTTTGCATCCTGGAGTGCTGACTTTTCCAGTGCGTTCCTTGGTAAAAGAAGGACAGCCTTTCATCGGCCCAGAAGGCAGCTTCCTCAGGACCCCACAGGAAATGGACCTAGAAGATTCTATCCACATCTTTGTGCTCAGAAAAAAAATTAAAAAGCCAAAATAGAGATAGACCTTGGATTTTCCTGGAAGAGGCCTCAAAGAAAGGGAGAGGGGGAGGGGAGGAGGCAGGTGCAGGAGGAGGGGCAGGGGCAGGAGGGGAGGGAGGAGCAGGAGTGAGGAGGGGTGGGGGACTCCCCACAGGGGTGGAGGCGACTGTGGCTTACACCACAGGTATGCAAGCACTTTCTGGTGCCCGAGGGACCTTTCAGGAAGCCCATGGAGTAGATGCAAAAATCGAGTGTAGCCGCACTTACAAATTGCCTGGAGTTGAGGTCCGCGGGTGGCACTGTGTGGCCTGGGGATTTGGGGCAGTGGCAGGCGGCCGCCAGGCCCTCTCCAGTCACATCACGTATCAGAGTTTTTGAAGTATGTGCATACCGTGGTCTTAACCATGTGCACACACTTTCCCCACAGTGTGGACTGAACGAAAAGGAGTAAAAGAAAAATGTAGGTTATTTTAACAAGGATCTTTGCCTCTTGGTTCTTAAGTCCGTGCCAAGCTGAGGTGTTGGGGCCTGGTCACGTCATTTCATGGGGTTCCCTTTCCTCGTGGTTTGGGGTTCTCCCAAGTTTGGAGCCAAGAGGAAGGAGAAACTGGGTTAGGGAGGGATCTAGGATTCTAAAGGAGACTGAGCAGCAGGACTGGTCTTGCCTCCGTCTGAATCTTTCCATTTCTGTTTTATTTCATGCATGCATGCATGTATGTATGTATTTAGTGCAGCTCACAAATGATTCACTGTTGCTGAAAGAGAATATTGTTTGAAAGAAAATCTTAGGGTCATTTGACAGTGGTTCAGGTGTTGGGAGGGCTCTGGTGCATACTTTGGTATTTTTTGCTGGCTCATGCAGGGGAAAGAAGAATTTGTTGTATTGAATGTGATACTGGAATACACAAAGATTAAAAAGAAGTAAAAAAAAAGTTTCTTGCTTTTTAAAAAACGTGTAGTTACAATGAGAAAATAGAATCGTGGCCAGAAAAATGCCCAAGAATACGTATAATGGAAACCAAGCGGGTAAGTGGGCAAGGGATACACTTAAAGATTTTTACAAGGTTGCTGAGGGGATGCTACCACAAATGAAGTCATAGAAGCGATTAGGCACATCGGTGGATCACTTTCCAGTTTACAAGGCCTACACAAGTGTATGTGGTCCCGTAGGCCATGGGTGTGAACTGTGACAGCGGTGAGGTGGCTGCCATCTTGCCTTGTGGTCCTGGAGGAGCCTTACTTGCTTCTCTCTCATGAGTGGAGGGTGTGGGCCACCACAGAGACCTTGCTCTGTCAACTTCAGGGCCTCGGACCATCTAGAGGGGGTGGGACATTCCAGTCAGAGAATTGGCAGCTTACAGGTTTGGAGATAGCAATAAATGGAGGGGAGGGCGATAGGTAAAGGTTTGTCTGCTCCAACTCTTCACCTGAGAACTAAGCAGTTGGGCTAGATTGGTGGGTTTTCGATCTTGACTGCATATTAGCATCATCTGGGTACCTTTAAACATTATCAGTGCGCAAGCCATACCTCAGACCAACTGAATTGGAATCTTTAGGGTTAGGCTTGGACATTGGTGTTTTAAAAATATTCCCAGGCAATGGGGCACCTGGCTGGCTCAGTGAGTTGAGCGTCTGACTCTTGATTTTGGCACAGGTCATGATCTCAGGGTTGTGAGATAGAGCCCTGCTTTGGGTTCCATGTTGAGCATGGAGCCTGATTGGGATTCTTTTTCTCCCTCTGCCCCTTCCCACTCTCTCTCTCTCCAAACAAACAAACAAACAAACAAACAAACAAACAACTTCCCAGGCAATTCTCTTGTACAGTCGGGATTAACAGCCAGTGGCTAGATCCTCGTTGAGCTATTTCCAGAATAAACTCTCTCTAATTTCTGGGTCTGGGTTATGAGTCCTGGTGGGGGTGGGTGAGGGAGAGGAGTGATGGAAAAGGTTGCACGTACAATCTGTCTCTACTCTTAGGGCAGTTGGTTGAGCCAGCCATGGGCATACACATAACACCATGTACCGGGTTGAATAGCGTCTCCCCCAGATTCATGCCCACTCAGTCTCAGAGTGTGACAGTATTTGGAAACGCAGTCTTTGCAGATGTAATTAGTTGAATTAAGATGAGGTCTTATTGGATTAAGGTGGACCCCAAATCCAATATGACTAGGGCCTTTATAAGAACAGAAGACACTGAGACATACATACCCAGAGGGAAGGGGCCCACATGAAGATGAAGGCAGAGAAAGGAGTGGTGCGGCCACAAGCCAAAGGATTGCCAAGGCTTGTCCACAGCCAGCAGAAGCTGGAAGGGGCAAAGATGCGCCCTCTCCTAGAGCCTTCAGAGGGAGCACGTTTCTGCCAACACCTCGATTTCAGGCTTCTGGCCTCCAGAACAGTAAGAGTAAATTTCTGTTGTTTTAAGCCCCCTACCCTGTGGGTCCTGTGTTGCTGCAGCCCCAGGAAACTTTACCTGGTGAAGTTTGGGTCTTGGAGTGACTGCGCCATTTCATCCTCAGTAGCATGTGATTCCAGAGCTGATCGAGGAGCTAGGGTGAGGCGAGTCAGCTTCCGCAGAGCTGGCTTCATGCTTCCAACAGCATGTCCTTGCTTCCAACAGAGCAAGGACAGCTAGGTGCAGACTGAGCCAGGATCTATTTGAGGGAGTTGGTGGTTTAACCAACAGGCCATGCTTGGGTCATCTTGTGCTGGAGGACGGGGACCAGGTAGGATACAGTTGAGAGCCCTGCGTGTTGCTCTTGCCCTGCTACTTCTGGCTGGGGTCTCAGGAAAGACAGCTAACCTTCCCGGCCTCGGTTTCCTCACCTATCCAGTGTGGGGATGGGATGGTAGGTAGTTCCATGTAGTTTCCCACTACTGAGTTGTAAACCTGGAGCCAGGGGGGCAGTTAAGCACCAGTAACAATCCTCGGGGAGAGCTCCCCCTTTCCCCCACACCCACCTGGCACGGATGAGCATCACACTCCCCACAGCCCTCGCCCCAGGGCTGGTTCTAAGTTCAGACCTTTTTAGCTGCCTGCTTTGGGGATTTTTGTTAGATGTTTTGCTTTCTGGCAGAGCCACTCGCCCCATATAGAAATATCTCTGCAGTCTGAGACTAAACCAGCAATACCTAATCATCTGATCATGTAAGATGAAGGAAGGATTAATCACCCACAATGGGTCTAATGAGCTACCTTTTCTCAGAACACATTCTACACCATCAACCAGACTTTCTATAACCCAAACCAAAGCCCTGACTTTGGACATTCACCTTGACGGGGAAAAGGGGGCACAGAAAACACGGGGATGGAGAAATGATGGAGAAAATGTGGTCCCATTTCCTCTCTGTAATTCTAGGGTAATGTGCTCATTTTCTCTGCTGCCAGCAAATTACCCCAAATTCAGCAGCTTAACGCAGCACATGGTTACCATGTCACAGACTCTGAGGGTCAGGAGACCAGGCATGCCAGAGCGGGATCCTTTGCTCAGGGTCTCACAGGCTGAAATCAGGGTGTCAGGCAGGGTTGTGATGCTTATTTGAGGCAAGGGTCCACTTCTAAACTCACCGGTTGTTGGCAGAATTCAGTTCTATGCAACTGTAAGACCAAGGCCATCCGCCTTGAGGGGACTACCCACCATGGCCCACTACATGCCCCTCTCCTTAATGTGGCTGTTTACTTCTGCAAGGCCAACAGAAGAATGTTGCTGCTGCTTGCGATCCCTCTGACTTCTTCCAACTCTGACCTCTAGTCCTTCTCTAAAGGGGCTCATCTGGTTAAGTCAGGCCCACCCAGGATACTCTCCTTTTGGATTCAAGGTAACTGCTGAAGTGAGGCCCACACAGGATAATGTTCTTAAGTAAAGTCAACGGATCAGGGCCTCTAATGACGTATACAAACCCCCTTCATCCTTGCCATATAATGTAGCCTAATCAGAGGAGTGATAGTCCACTGTATTCACAGGTCCTGCCCCCCTTGAGGGTAGGGGAATTATGCAGGGCACATGGGGTCTGGGGATCTTGGGGACTATCTTAGGATTCTCCTGTCACTGATGAGTTGGAGAATTTATAACGGCCATTCCAAAGGAAGTCTGCCTCAAGGTACAAAACCCACGGGTTGGAGTCAGCTGAGATGATATTGGAAAACATCTTAGGTGGCCCCAAGCCACACCACAGCATTAAACGTCTGCTGCATATGTTCTTGGCAGGATTCCCTGAGATACTTCTAATCCTTAAGCTCAAACACCCATGGAGTAAGAAAGTACGGCATTTCCATGAAGTCCATGGACTTGATTTCCAGGTTCCTCTGACAAAGCAGGAATTTTGTTGACCTTCAAGGTCGGGTACCAAATGTACTTATTTACTCAGGCTTTTGCCAAAGGGTGGGGAGAGAGGGCGAAGGAAGGATTCTTTGCAATTGGTCAATACCGTGCTTTGTTATGATTTTGCTCTGTGTTGCACAGGTGGCCAAGTGTCCCACATACAAGGCAGACAGATTTCTCCTCCTTGGCCTTCCCTGCATGAAGCTCCAAAGCCAGTTGTAAAGATTAAAAATAAGAAAGAAAGAAGAAGAAAGAAAGAAAGAAAGAAAGAAAGAAAGAAAGAAAGAAAGAAAAGGAAAGAAAGACAGACCATGGTTCCTCCTATCTTAGAGAGAGCTATATTTAGAAAGAAACAAATAGGGGTTCCTGGGTGGCTCAGTCGGTTAAAGGTCTGACTCTTGAACTCAGGTTTTGATCTCAGGGTCATGAGTTCGAGCCCCATGTTGCGTTCCATGCTCCGTGTGTAGCCTACTAAAAAAAAAAAAAAGAAGAAAGAAAAGAAAAGAAACAATCTAAGAGCCGTTGCAGAGAGTTTGGAAAAACAAAACAGAAAACACCCGATTTTCTTCTCTTCTCTTTTTGAGTTTCATCCTCTGCTGTTTGTCAGTGTCTGATGGTTACAAGTCACGATGCGGGTATATTGTCTGTTTCGCTCAGGGGTGCTCCTGGCTCATCTGTCCAAACCAGGCAGCCTTTCAAGGGCCAAGAGTTTCAGGGGAATGGATTTGCTTTCTCTTGCTTGTGTTGCAGGGTCCTCAGGAGTCCTAGGCCTGTGGACTTGAATGGGGAGAGCTTTCTGCCAAAACAGGAATGCTGAGTTGGGGAGAGGAGGAAAAAATGGCGCTCTGAGCTTGCGTACACATGAGGTTCCAGGGAGGCCTCCTGGCTCAACGGAAGGTCACCAGAGCAAATGTCAAGTGGCTGGAATGCTGGTCCTCAGGCCCCGGGGTTCTTATTGCCAAGAGAGGAATTCAGTCTATGTAATCTCCAGCGTTGTTTTTAGCAGTAAAATCTCTGATTCTGTTCAGCATGCAGTCCTTCACGTAGCCTGGTAACTATGGCCTGACTGCCCAGCTTTTACAAGAGACCACCTCCAAATAAATCCCGGATATCTCACCCCTTGGAAGAGCTGCAATTCGACCGGCTTTCGAGTTGGGGTTGGTTGCTTGGCTTCTCCTCATGAGAGATGCTAAACGACATAAGGTTGTTATATTTTTAAAATTAAATTGAAATTTGAAAAGTATTTTTTACTTTTCTCAGTCTCATGTTTTTCTGTTCTAAGAACAAATATTTTTCTTTCTTCTTTCTTTTTTTTTTAGGACGACAAACACAAGCAGGGCCTGCGGATTTTTTTCTCAGCAGCTAGCTTCTTCACTCCTGTTAAATGAGATAAAAGCAGTTTCCCTGGTAAGAAATGAATGTACAGTTTCAACCACAGTGCATCTTCACAGATGAAACGATTTCGATCTTTATTAAGAAGCACATTTTTGGAGGGCTCTGGGCTTCCCTGAGGATGTGATCTTCAGTGAGGAGCATGTTCCCTGTTTGTCCTCAGGACCAGACCCTGTGAATACTCTCCATGAGCACAGGAGGGATTTGATTTTGCTCTGTAAAACTTTCAGAGAGTGATGATCCCTAGAAATGCAAGTGGCTACAGGAGACAGGACATCTCCTCCCCAGGAGATCTTGACACAGGAAACTCCTTTTCTCTGGGAGATATCTTTGGGTGGCCCTATCTGGCAGCTGGGAAACAGGCTAGACCATCTATCAAAGTACCCCAGATTTCAGCAATGTTACTTTTCTTTTCTATTTAACATTTTTTTAATTATGTTCAGTTAGCCAACATAGAGTACATTATTAGTTTTTGATGCAGTGTTCAACGATTCATTAGTTGCATATAACACCCAGTGCTCATCCCAACGCCTGCTCTCCTTAATACCCATCACCCGGTTACCCCATCCCGACCCCCCTCCCTTCTGTAACCCTCAGTTTGTTTCCCGGAGTGCAGAGTCTCTCCTGGTTCCTCTCCTTTTCTGATTTCTTCCCCTTCCGTTTTCCCTCCCTTCCTTTGTGGTCCTCTGCACTATTTTTCTTATATTCTACATATGAGTGAAACCATATGATAATTGTCTTTCTCTGCTTGACTTATTTCACTTAGCACAATCCCCTCCAGTTCCATCCATGTCGATGCAAAACGGTAGGTATTCATCTTTTCTGATGGCTGAGTAACATTCAACAGTGTTACTTTTCCATGAGAGAGGTTCTACTTGGTATTTCTGAGAAGTCTGAAGATCCATTTCCATTTCTAAGGAGGAGACATTTTTGAAATGCAACGACATTCACAGGTGAAATTTGTGTGCTTCTCTGTGGCGACCACCCCCTCAACAACACTGTGGGGACTTTTGGCCCTTGGAAGACTGCCCCAGAGGCCCTGTGATGTTTGCCTGGTGGTTTGGGGCCAGGCGGCGCAGCAGTGATTCGCCACCCCAGAAAATTCTGTCCTTCCCCGCCGCTGCCGGAGTCAAAAGGGTCAAAAGTCCCCATGGGGGCTGGCCAGCCCCAGCCCTCTGGCACGCTGTGCAACAAATAATAAAGGAAGTTCGCATCTAGAACCCAGAGGGATTAATGGTTAATGCCTGAGGCTCCTTTCTGTGGAATATTCCAAGTAATATCAGGAGAAAGGCAATTCCCGGCTCCCCAGCACTCCTCCCTCAGCCCCCATGCCGAGGCCTCCTGGGCTGCTGTTTGGACGGATTCATATGTGTACGGCCAGATCACGCAAATGCAGATTTCAGCTCCTTATCTTCCGAGGAGGCATAGAGAAGGAAGTTGAAGTGGATGGAATCAAGGAATAGGGTGAGGGTTTAGAATGGGTGGGAGCAGCATGATTACTCAACACTTGAGTTTTTTAATCAAGGGATCTTAGTAAAGAACAGTATATCCTTTGTTGGGCAGAAAATAAAAATGTGAAACAGAAGCCAGTGGAGATTTAATAAACAGAGCAATCAATAGGGTGCCTTAAGGAGGATTTTGTCCCAGGGACTGTTTGAACCCTGTGGAGATGTGCCTCCTGTGCCGGGTCTGTGTGGATCTCCCTTGGCACTGTCTTAGACTGGCCCAGGAGCCAGTGCTAAAAACTTTGGGTTAATTTGGACAATGAATTATTGCAAGCAGGAGACCCCAGGAGTCACGTTTTCAATGAACTTTTAAGAAGATGGAAAATGTTGGGGCGCCTGGGTGGCTCAGTCGTTAAGCGTCTGCCTTCGGCTCAGGTCATGGTCCCAGGGTCCTGGGATCGAGCCCCGCATCAGGCTCCCTGCTCCGCGGGAAGCCTGCTTCTCCCTCTCCCACTCCCCCTGCTTGTGTTCCCTCTCTCGCTGTGTCTCTCTCTGTCAAATAAATAAATAAAATCTTAAAAAAAAAAAAAAAAGAAGATGGAAAATGTTTTTCAGGGACAAAGCGTTCCCCCTTTTTAAAATGCTTTCGGAAATGACTCCATGTACTTGGGTGAGGAGCATAAATGTGACCCGGCGGGGCGGGGAGGGGGTGCTACCGAGATGACCAAGCAGTTGTAGATGTTTCGGTGAGACCAATCTCACACCATTGCCTGTCAGCCTGTCCTCGGTCTGCGGTTTCTTTCTACACAAGCCCCTCTCCCTTGTTTAACTAGGATTTCAGATAACTGAGTAAAAGGACTTGCCTTGGGCAAGTCCTCTAACTTTACCGAGTCTCACGTTGCTCATCTGTGAAAGGCTTTTTTTTTTTTTTTCTCCCAGCTCTTAAAACAGTTATGAGAAAGTACAGGACAGTGCCTGAAACTATGAAAAGCTAAGTGACATCAAAGATTCTTATTCTTTCTTCCTGGCTATTGGGCTGGGCCTCAGAAGGTAGAGCACCCTGGTACCAGGTAGCTGGGCCAGGAGTCAAGTCACTTGTTGGTCAGGCCTTGTTTAAGTGCCTTCCCCCCGCCCCCCGCCACCAAGGCCAATGAAAGTCACACCTGCCTTTTTGAGGCTACAAGAGGAAATGGCAGTGAAATCAGTCTGACTTCGTCTTAAAAAAATGGCGGTAAGGGGAGCTGTATCACTCCAAAATATGTTTCTTGTTAACTGCCTAGCTTGGTCCCAGGTGCCCTTTGTGCCTGAAACCTCCTCAAGAAGACTCTGACATGCAATCCTGGGAGGAGGTCACCTCTGGGTCCAGGTCGTTTCTGAAGCCATAACCGAGCAGAGGGCACCCACATCCAGTCTGATTCACTTCCTCTGGTGGAGAAAGCACGCAAAGTGCCTTGTAAGGCATAGACCGTGTTTCAGGCTTCCTGCTTTTAGCTGGTCCCATTTTGTCATCTAGATTGTGAGCCGCCATTAGGCATGACCACAAACCTTTAGAGAAACCCAGTCATTACAGAGCAGCCAGGATTACACGAGAGAACTCATAGGAAAGCTCTTTGAAAACGGCAAGTTGCAACACAAATGCTCATTACATCGATAGTTATTTGGTCAGCCACTTTCTAAATTACTTTAATTGAGAAACTTTTTAAAGCACCAGAGGCGAGATCAATGGTGTCTAAGACATTTGTTGACAACAAATGAACAACTCTACTTTAACTTGCTCACTGATTTGTTTATTTATTTGTTTTGAGAGAGAGAGAGAGAGAGGTTGTGCAAGGTGGAGGGTAGGCAGGGGGAGGGGCAGAAAGAGAGGGAGAGAGAATCGCAGGCAGGCTCCATGCTTAGTGTGGAGCCCAACAAGGAACCTGATGTGGGGCTCGACCTCATGAGATCATGACCTGAGCCAAAACCAAGATTCAGATACCCAACTGACTGAGCCACCCAGGTACCCCTAACTTGCTCACTTATAGTTGAGAACTAAACCACACTCACCTCCCAGGGGTGTTTATTTGAAAATATGAGCTGTTCAACAGCGTGTTAGGAGCTCCAGTCCTGAAGGGTGCTGTCTTTACCTATGAAGCAAAAGCGGCAGGTTACTCAATGGCCAATGTCCAGGGGATGGCTGTATCAGAAGCTCTGCCATCTGAATGCTGACAAGTCCTCTAGGGAATTCTGATGCTTGCTGAAGTTAGAGAAGCACTTTCCGTGGCATGCCAAAGCAAACCTTTTGAGGGGATTGTCAATTCAATATATATCATCATGGGTAGAAGAGCTGAGTGTTGAACAGTGATTTTTATCATGCTTTCTTTTATTCATCCATACATTCATTTTCTTTCTTTTTTTAATTTAAATTCAGTTGGCCAAGGTATAATACATCATTAGTTTTTGATACAACGTTCAATGATTCATTAATTGCATATAACACCCAGTGCTCATCCCACCACATGCCCTCCTTAATGTCCATCACCCAGTTACCCCGTCCCCACCTACCTCCCTTTCCGCAACCCTCAGTTTGTTTCCTGGAGTCAGGAGTCTCATATGGTTTGTCTCCCTCTCTGATTTCTTCCCATTCAGTTTCCCCGCACCCCCCACCCCTATTGTCCTCTGCACTATTCCTCATGTTCCACAAAGAGTGAAAGCATATGATCACTGTGTTTTTTTGATTGACTTATTTCACTTAGCATAATTCCCTCCAGTTCCATCTACCTTACACCAGTGAGAATGGCTAAAATTAACAAGACAGGAAACAACAAATGTTGGCGAGGATGTGGAGAAAGGGGAGCCCTCTTACACTGTTGGTGGGAATGCAAGCTGGTGCAGTCACTTTGGAAAACAGTATGGAGGTTCCTCAAGATGTTAAAAATAGAGCTACCCTATGATCCAGGAATTGCACTACTGGGTATTTACCCCAAAGATAGAGATGTAGTGAAAAGAAGGGGCACATATACCCTAATGTTCATAGCAGCAGTGTCCACAATAGCCAAACTGTGGAAGGAGCCAAGATGTCCATCGACAGATGAATGGATAAAGAAGATGTGGTTCATACATACATTCATTTTTGAGTGCCCATTCCCACATCAGGCACCATATAGATCAGAGGGACATACTGGGCATACATCCTTTCTTCAGGTAGCTGATGGGGAGTCTTGGCATAGACAAGGGGAACTTTTCTATTGAAATGTAAGGCAGAATATGATCGAATCCTTGAATGCTACAGACATCAAGGCAGTACTATGAGTTTGGGAACTCCTTGAGCTGCACAGATGAGGTTGGAAATGTCAATGGGGAGAGAGAATTAGCAGTCGTATGGTGGAAATGGGCCTAATGAGTTCTGGAAATAGTAACAGTAACCTTAGACTGGTCAGGTTAGAGGAAAGAGCTTGTGCCGGAAGTTATATGATTGAATTTCTCCATTCAGTTGAGGACCCCAAAAGTGCTTAATGACTGAGGGGGCTGGGTGGTTGGCCTTAGGTGCGTTGCTCAGTGATTGCCTCTGAAACCTTCTATCTGGGAGGTAGGGAGGTATTTTCAGGCTTCTCTATAGTACAAGCCTCAAGCAATTTGACATGACTCTGGCGGTTGGGAAACAACCGTGCTCCCGGGAGGACAGCCTGACATGTCACTCGAGCAGCCTCCTTCATCTGAGCTGTTCTTTTTAAGAAAGAGCTTTGGGCTGATTCCGAACTTGGAAGAGACTCCAGCAAACAGCAAGTGGACACAGAAGGTCGAGTCACAAGTGCATACCTCATCAAGGCCAGTCTTGCCTTCCAAGCATGAAGCATACTACAGAGTTGGACTGGGTTCTTCATTCATCTGTGTTTTCAAATTGCAGCAATAAATTCTCTGTGGTCCACTTCCATTCCCTGGATCAGTCTATATACCTGTATGGCTGCACATCTGCATGAAAATTAAATTGGTATTCATAGTGAGGTGCTATTAGGTTCCTGAAGGCTTTCTGGATTGTCCAAGAAAATGTCTAGTTCAGTATCCAGCTTCAGGGTATTTTATTGTGTTTTGGAAACATAGTAATCCATTCGTGTGAGATACATACATATATATATATATATAAATTTAGTTATCTAGTTATCAGATTTTTTTCATTAATCAGAAAACTTTGTTACCAACCATGCTAGGTAATAGAGAATTTATTGTAATTACGACTACTGTTATTTTTGAAGATAACATTAGCTAACATCGATTTAGTATCAGCTCAGTCATGGTACTGCTGTTTTAAATTCATTATTTTTTGTGTCATACTCATACTTATGCTAGGAAGTAAGCATTATTATTGTCTCTAGCTCACAAGTGAGCAAACTGAGTCGCAGAGAGGATAGGGTATCCTCAAGATTCTGCAGTAAGCAACATCACAAGCGCACACACGCCATACACAACCCGCACTCATGTTCCTGGTGGGAGATAATATCACATCTTAGAGAGAGATAGGGATTCACGTGAATATGTAGTAGTTGAGCTCTGACAGGCTGAGCAGCTTGGGGAAGCCACTTTTAACTCTCAGAGTATTGGTTACCTGTTTGCTGACATGGGATCCCTACCTCACAGGTTTGTTGTGAGGGAAAAAAATGAGATAATATGTTGAAAAGTTCTGCTCTCTAAACTATCCCCCCTCCACATCCCTTTTTTCTGCCACCAGATCCAGAAGTTAGGTTTCTCTGGAAGGTCATGGATATAGATGCAGCCTCAGGATCTCCTGATCCCAACTCAAATGGGCCAAGTCCGTTTCTAACCTGGCATCATCATCTGTTTGGCCAGGTGACTTTTGTAAGCAGTCGATTAACTGTGGGTTTCCCATGGACCTTTTGGGAGAGCCAGGAATGCTGACATAGACTTGGATCTGCTCTGTGCTCTGACGGATGGATGCCAGCATCCCAAAAACTAAAGATGTCTTGTCTTTGGGTCTGTGTGTTCAGTTGCCTGGGCACTCTTCCACCCTGGGGAAATCATCTTTTCCTCTGCTGCCCCCGGCAGCCCCTATAGCTGGTGGTTTATGCATAAAGGGATTCACAGCCATACTTTCTCCAGCATGCAGTATTTCAGGTACGCTCTGACTAAACCCCTGACCTCCCATCCCACTCACTGCTACCCTCACTTGCTGAATTTTAGCTTCTTCTTCTTTTTTTTTTTTTTAATAAGCTCCACACCCAGCATGGAGGCTAACATGGGGCTTGAACTCACAACCCTGAGGTCCAGACCTGAGCTGAGATCAAGAGTCAGACACTTAACCAACTGAGCCACCCAGATGCCCCCACTGAATTTTAGCTCTGGATAAATTCATGAAATAAGGCTTCCCATGAGCTCGTGTCTCTCAGGGGTTCAAGAAAAAGCTTTATGCCTGCAGCAGAAACAAATATTTGCACTCCAGTTTTCTAGAATGAGAGGGATGTTTGGAAATATATATAGAAATGTCTAAAGGGACTTCCTTTCTTCCATCCCAGCCCCCATCAGTCCACGCCCCCTCTCCTCTCTTCTATGCCTTTGTTGATTTGTATATATTCTGGAAGAATCCATGTATCCCAGTATAAGCCAACATGATATACATTATCACCTGCCCCCTTCATCCCACAAAAGGTAACATTCCATACACAATATTCTGGACCTTGTTTTTTAGTTACTCAATAAAATGTCCTAGGACTTTGCGCATATCAGTACACAGAGAGCTTCTTATTCTTTGTGTTGCTGCACAGTAGCTTGGAGGTTCCATGCTTTATTTAATGAAGGCTTTCTTGATGGACATCTGGGTTTGTTTCCAGTTGCTTGCCATCGCCAACGAAGCTGCAAGGAATCATCTTGTACACATGTCATCTCAAAAGTGTCCCCCCAGCACAAATTCTCAGAAGCCCAGTGGCTGGGTCAGAGGACATGTGGATTGCAGTTTTGTCAACTCTTGCCCAAAAAGCCTCCATAGGTGTTGTGTGGATTCACACTCTCCCTGGCAACGTGCCTCCCAGCTTCCACCGAAATTTTTCCAGCCCCAGTGTAGTTTTCATTTGAATATCTATTCATATGCTTAAGAAATAGGATTTATTTATTTTCTTTTTTTTTAAAGATTGTATTTATTTATTTGAGAGAGAGTGAGCAGGAGAGAGAACACAAGTAGGGGCAGAGGGAGAGGGAGAAGCAGATTCCCCTGCTGAACACAGAGCCTGATGCAGGGTTTGATCCCAGGACCCCGAGATCATGACCTGAGCTGAAGGAAGACACTTAACCAATGAGCCACCTAGGTGCCCCAAGACATAGGATTTAAAGAACAATTATTCTCTTTTTGTCTCCTTAAAGGAAAAGAATGTTGCCTGTTTGTCATCTCCAGTGAATCCATGGAAGCCTGCACACCCCTCCCCTGTGGGTGACTCTGTGGGCTTCCCCGGCCCATAGGTCATCTGAAACCCTCTTGGTTACAAAGCGATTTGTTATTTTCAGAATAGATTTCTTCCAGTTCCAACCTGAGCATGCTTCCCACATTTCCAGGCAGAGGATGTGAAGTCCAACCCATCAACACTCCCTCACTATTGGCTCCTCTCTCTGCCAGTCGACTGCTCCCAGAGCTCCAAGCCTGGGCTCCAGTCCTTTGTTGGAAAGCATGGAGAGAACTCTAATTATGGAGATAAAAGCCGTGTAGGGGTGCAGAGGAGGGCTTGGTTTGAAGGGGCCCCTTCTTGGCTCTTCCCCATCCCAGTAGATTTTGTGTGTGTGTGTGTGTGTGTGTGTGTGTGTGTGTGTGTGTGTGTGTGTGTCGGGGGGTGGCTGGCCGCCTCCAGGTTTAGTCCTTGGGGCCCACGTGACAGCAAATGGCAGGAATAATGGCCCTCGTGCCTTTAGATTGTTCCTACAAAATTTTTTTTTTTTAAAGATTTTATTTCTTTATTTGACAGAGAGAGACACAGCGAGAGAGGGAACACAAGCAGGGGGAGTGGGAGAGGGAGAAGCAGGCTTTCCGCCAAGCAGGAGCCCAATGCGGGGCTTGATCCCAGGACCCTGGGATCATGACCTGAGCCGAAGGCAGATGCTTAACGACTGAGCCACCCTGGCACCCCTAAAAAATTTTTTAAAGTTATCTGGAAAAAGTGACTTTCAAGTTGCTTTAGTCTTTGAGAAACCTTCTCTCTCTCCTTAATGAGGAGTCACAGAATCCATTGAAAACTTATACTTTCAGTTTGCTGTCATGGCCTCTGTGTGGATCTCTCTCTCTCTCTCTCCTCTTGGTGCGGACACAGCAGCCAGCTCTGCTCCCTGCTCCGTGTCCCATCTCCTCCCCAAGGCATGGAATTCTTGCTCTGTCTTTGCAGGCACTGGCTGCCAGAGCCGGGAGCGCGTCCGTTGGTCAGCTGCCATGTTCACCATCTCATCATCCTGGAGGGACAACTGAATGCGCAGTTAACTTCCATCCATCATTTCAAACTCAGGGAAATAAATTCAGCCCTCAGGCAGGCCAAAGGCCAAGCAGAAGGGGAGTCCTGCGGGGGCCGAGGTCTCGGCAAACGGTGCAGGGGAGAACCTGCATCCCACCACATGCCACGTTTCCCACTGTGCCTCAGTGGCCCTTATTTCAGTGTTGAGTCAGGAGTGGGATAGAAGTTTTACACAAGATGGCTGTGAGGCGGGGATGCGCCTGCTCCCTGCATCTTCGGCTAAGTGCGTCACCTACATCCCCTCATCTGGAGAGCATCTCCTGCCCTTCCTCTGCGTCTTCTCCCTTAAATTTAGTCTCCTGACCTCACTCTGCCATCCTCCCAAAGAGAACCCTGGTCTCCGGTTCTTGGCACAGGGCTCTGGTGACCAGGGAGGCCTTGGGAGACAATTAGAGGGGGTCGAGTCCCAGCTTGGTCCTTTACAGTCTGGGAGTACTTTAACCTTTCCAAAATTCAGTTTCTTTATCTGTAAAATGGGCTAGTAATAGCAATATCCAACGGTAAAGGGTAAGAACCGAAGGAGACATTTAGAAAGTGACTGGCCCCATGGAAAGAGCTTGTGGCGGCCGTGAGATATTCCACTCATGGTTGGTGATGACCCCATTTGCTGCTCCTTCCAACCCACCATGAGTCTGTATAGAGCCACTCTTGCCCTGGGCTGCTCCCAGTCAGTGACTAGGTGTGAGAGAGGTATTATGACAGGTGCATTCCTGGAGGGACGTGGGGTTCCTCTGTCAGAGGTCTCCCCATGGGCTTGCCTGGAACTTTCTTAGAACTGTGCTACAGAGAGACTTTGCCTATCTGCTCCCCTCTCCCTCCTTTACAGGGTCAGACCTGCCTCTAGTCTGAGGGCTCTCCTACTCTTGGCTCCTTCCCTTTTCCCACCACAGTGGTGTCTATATCCATCTTGGTCTCTGCTCTTTAGAGACTCCAAACTAGCATGACATCTGCCACATTTTAGTTCCCACTCCTCTTTGCCAAATACATAGCTCTAAGGCCACGTTTAACCATTTCTAATCTAGAAATCACTTAAAGGGACAATGATAGATGTTAATTCATTTTTAAATTATTTTCTCTCAACTTGGTGGAAATTCCTGTACGTACCTCTGAGATTGTGACTCCTGGGACTTCTTTGAGCATCAACATTTTGGGGAGCTGCTTCTCATGCAGACAGACAAAAATCTCAGGGTCTTTTTGTCTTGTTGACCAGGGGCTAGGTACTTTAAAATGTGTCTTTTTCCTACATGAAGACAAGAGAGCAGTGTTCCCACCTTTGCCAGAGCTGTGCTCCCCAAAGCCAGTGTCTCTCTCCACCCAAGGGCTAGAGTGGGTGGATCACCTCAGGCCTGGGGACCTCTCTGTGTGTGCACAGAATCACCTCCAGTCTCTTTCTGGTCTCAGCAGGTAGTACTCCTTCCCTCTGAATTTGCTTTATTTGATTTTTCTAGGAATCTTAGCTCCTTGGTGCTGATAGTGGTCAGAAACCCTGGAACCCTTACAAATGACCCCTTTCACCCCACAGATTAGCCTGGGGGTCCTGGGAAGTTCAGAATAATGACACCATAAAAACATGGGGTGACAGAGTGTGGAGAGGTTTTAAGAGATTATTAAATTGACCCACCTCATTTGCTAGGTGAGGAAGGAGGCCTAAGGTATAGAAGGAATTTTATTTCTTTTGTATTTGCCTTGACTTCCAACCACCCATCCATCCACACACACATTCACCTACCAATCCATCCATTCATCCACCCACCCACCCCTCCATCCGTCTGTCCATCCATCCATCCATCCATCCATCCATCCATCCATCCATCCATCCACATACCAGGGCCAGGCTCTGAGAATACAAAGAAGAATAAAATGTGATGTCTGTCCACCGAGGCTCTCCCAGTCCAGCACCGTCTAGATTCCATTCCTTAAAAAGTCTCACTTCAACCTTGTCCCTAAAATAGCCGAACTGTGTCATCCATCACTCAGCCTTTTGCAGTTGAAGCCTTTCAAATTCCATCAACGACACTTTGGTTGTGGGTATGCAGGTCAGGAAGAGCAAAATCAACAACACATGCCTGTCTATTGTTCCCAGAGGAAGGCACTCTTATGTTCAGAGTCTAGGCAATGGGGAGCAGGTGCCTCCAGGCCCGGCTAGCTCTCCCAGCAGGGACAACCCACGTTTAAAGCTCTGCCTCTCTCCACTTTTCTCCCTTCTCTTACCCCCACCCCATTGCCCTGGTAACTCACCTTTCTCTATCTTCTTCCCCTCATGCACATTAGCTTTGGGGCCATCCAGAGATGAGTTCCTTTTATGGTTTTCCTTGTCCCATTGCCCTTCACATCAGAGACCCTTTCTCTCTTTGAGCAAAGTCATTACTTTCTGTTATCACTGCTTATATAGAAAAGGCTCTGGTGTGTGGTGTGGGGGCTCAAGAATGGAAGGGAGGATGGCAGGTACTTGAGCCATTACCAAGCTTGTACAGTTTGCCTTCTAGAAGGCCAGGGGTCCAGAATGTCCATTAAAAAGAAGGAACTTTTCTAGGTCACTGATACCAGTATCTGGCCTAAGAGAAAGGCAAGAGAATAAAGAGTGAAGCATCTGGAAGAAACCAGAAGCTCCCCCAGCCATGGTGGTGGAGGTCGAGGCTGGAGCATCTTGTCAAGGACTCCCCTCTGCCTCTCCCAGCAGCTGAGTGAGTCACAGAGCAGTCCCCTCACCATGCTCATGGGTCCCAGTGTCATCTGAAGGCAGAGGCAGGTCATGAGTAACTGGTCACCAGGCCACCAGAACAATCCTAGAGAGGCCACAAAAGCTCCTGAACATCAGGACCTTTACCAGCAAAATAAGGATTAATAAAAATATCTTCACCACCCCAGTGCTGGGTACTCTAATGCACAGGAAGACCTGTAGCATGTTGTGCACATCAGCAGTTGAAGGTTGCATTTAGCCCTACTTGGTGTGTTTGAATGCCACCACCTCAGGTCCTGGAATATAGTCAGTCTCCCCAGGTTGTGGTGGTCTTCAGGATGAGCTGTTTTCAGAACAGTGGCTCTTAACCCCTCTTCAGGTTCCAACCCCACTGAGAAGCTCTCCTAAAACACACACACGCACGCACACACACACACACACACACACACACACGCGCGCGAATACACTCGGACTCTGAAAGTGTTGTCAAGGACCCAGGTAAGAAGCTCTGTCTTAGTAGGAAAGGCACAGCCTCAGAAACTTCCCAAGGTAGCTCATATGGGATTTGGTCCCTAAGTCAAGCTGGTGCCTCAGGGTCTTAGCTGTCCTAAGCTGTGGGGCCCAGACTTTTCAAGATTTGTGGGCTACCTCTGATTTCAAGTCTGTAGAGGTCCCAATCTATGGTGGAAAGGTGAAAAAAAGGCTTGGGATCATGAGCTGGTGGCAGCACCATATTTTGCTTGCTTTTGTTTCAAACAGAAGAGAGATTGGGTGAGGTTTTGCACGCCTGTTGATCCCGGCCCAGCTCTGGCTGTGTTTGGAGGATAAACAGAGAAAACATGGAGATGTGGCTTGAGTTTATCATCTTTTTTCCCCCATCTCTTTCTTTTTTCCTCATGCATGCATACGGCTTTCCCAATCCTCAACCATGAGACATCAAGTTCTTTTCTTTTTCCTTTATTTTCTTATTTTTTTAATTTAAATTCAATTAAATTAATTAACCTATAATGTATTATTGGTTTCAGAGCTAGAGGCCAGTATTCATTAGTCTTATATAACACCCAGTGCTCATTACATCATGTGCCCTCCTTAATGTTCATCACCCAGTTATCCCTTCCCCAACCCCCCTTAATGAGAATGGCTATATCTGTGCTGTTGCTGCTGATAAAGAAGGCAAGGGTCCCTTGGGCCCACCCTGCAGCTTTGCCCTAGGCCTGCTTCGGGATCTCAGGAAACTGCTTCCTCTTTCAGGTGGGAGCAAACCCACTGATCAACAGATAATATTCATCACGTGCTTTGAAGACAACTCCTACAGTGCCTGAGGACCCAGGGTTTCCACTATGTCTGTAAAGCATGGTGACCAAGATAGGCAGATGCCATGATGAACCCCTGCACCTTGCAACCCCACTGAGTGAAGAGATGCTGTGCGCTCTGGTGCATTTGCAGTAGACGTGTGCCAAGCAAGGTCTTGGGTCTCACCAGTGTCCCTGTGCCTGTGGTCTCTTTCCAGTGGTGGGTGTGCCCTGACATGCCACGGACCTCAGGGAGATTCTGGACTTTGCACTTACTTGGAGTTTGGGTTGGGAGCCAGGCAGAGTAGCAGGCTGGACCCTGAGCCCTACCAGCAGGAGCCAGAGACATCTAGAGGCTCCCTGCTCCCACTATCCATTCTCCCTCAATCCTTTCTCACACCTTCCAAAAACACAGTAATTACAGCTGACATTCATCTTGTGATCTTGGCAAGTCATTTATCTCCAGGAGTCTCAGTTTTCAAATTTGAGAAGTGGAGTCATAATCACATGGACTTCACAGGGTAGGTATGATGACAACACGAGGCCATTTTATTTTTACAAAGATGAGCTATTGTTAGGGCAACTTGAGAGGGACAGGAACAAAGAATGAGGGTGGATTCTAGGGCTCTACTCTTGGAAAGGAGGCCCCAGCGCCTCCCTGTGGGTCCACATAGAAGACAGTCACAGCTCCGAAAGAGCCCTTGGCACTGACACACAGTAGGTGCGTTGTGGACCCTTCCACGTGCCCAGTGTCATTTTAAGCCAGTCCAGTGCCTGCTCTCATCTGGTCCTCTTCACACCCATGGAAGTGACACCGT
Source organism: Eumetopias jubatus (assembly GCF_037043125.1). Lineage (NCBI taxonomy): Eukaryota > Metazoa > Chordata > Mammalia > Carnivora > Otariidae > Eumetopias > Eumetopias jubatus. Next base: position 11,279,285 of record NW_028274807.1, on the reverse strand, counting down.
GTGAATCCTTGGCTTACTGAGGAAGAAACCAGAAAGGAACTTCTCCTGGTGGTACAGTTAGGAGGTGGCATGGTCAAAATTTGAACCCAGGCTGCATGGTTCTTGCCCAGTTCTGAGCCATGGCTCCGCTGGATTGACTGGATGCAGGATGGAGCTCTGGGAAAAGGTCACAGAGCTTGCCCTGCTGGCTTGTTACCCAGAGAGAACAGCCTGTGCCGGGTATATCCCCATGGTCACCCTGCCACCCACTTGCATCCCTGAGGCTCACATAAGGGACACATGAGGGCTCTGGCTCCCTGCCCCTTGCATGCTGAGCATAAGTAGCACGCACACGCCACCCTTGGGATTGCCCTGAGGGCCCCATGTCCAAGTGTGCGACCTGGGAGGCCTTGGGCACCCCTCCAGGTCTGGTGTCTGTGGCAAATCAGTCACCAGCTCTCTTAGTTTGCTAGGATTGTAGTAACAGAGTACTACAAACTGGATGTCTTAAAACAACAGAAATGTATCATCTCCCAATTCTGACGGCCAGAGGTCATAAATCAAGGTGTCAGCAGGGTTGATTCCTTCTGAGGAAGGATCTGTCCTATGAGAATCTGTCCCAGGCCTCCGTCCTAACTTCGGCTGACGGCCAGTAATACTTGGCATTTCTTGGCTGGTGGCAGTGGCACTCCAATCTCTGTCTCTGTCTCCACATGGGCTCCCTGTGTCTCTGTCTCATCATGTGAATGTCTCACATGACATTCTTTTTATAAGGACATCTGTCATATTGGCTTAGGGGTCCTCCCTACTCCAGCATTACCTCATCTTCACTAATTACATCAGCAGCAAGCCTACTTCCAAATAGGGTCACATTAGAGGTAGTGGGGGTTAGGATGTCAACATATCTTTTTTGGGGGGGCACACAATGCAACCCATAACATCAGCTTTGCATACATACAACTGGCCTAATGGGTAGTATCTTCCGTCTTGTTTAAGTTTCCTTGGACTGGGTCAGTTTGCAGAGTTGTTACAAGATTCTGCTTGCCTCAAATTCCCAGAAGCTGTCTCCTCTGAGGCTGTGCTGGGTGGGGGAATGGAAAGATGTGACCTCTGTCCCCTGGGCAGCTCCATCTGCCAAGTGAGGCTTCCTCAGGGTTGTGTCTGGGCTTCTCAGAACTTACCAGAACAACTTTTGGGGTGGGATGGGGCCTTGTTGAAGACACAGATTCTAGAGGTGAGAACCAGGAATCTGTTTTTCTTGGTAGGTGTTATGGGTTGAATTGGGTCCCTCGAAAAGATACGTTGAAGTCCTAACCCCCAGGACTTCAGGACATGAGCTTATTGGCAGATGTAGTTTGTGAAGCTGAGGTCTTGCTGGAGCAGAGTGGGTCCCCTAAAGCAATAGGACTGGTGTCCTCATAAGAAGAGAAGAGACACCCACAGGCATGTTGGCCATGTGACAAAACAGAGACACCCGGGGAGAGAGTGCAGGGGTGTAGCTGCAGGCCGAGGGAGGCCCAGCCAATCACTCTCAGAAGCTAGGGAGAGGCCATGAAGGATTCCACATAGTCTCAGAAGGAATCCACAGCATCTTGCACCCTTCCGGTGTAGGCGTCGTGGGACACTGTGAAGCCTCTTCCTCCTGGGTTCCTGACCCCAGCACTCTCTGTGAGGTGGTTCAGTGAACACCGCGAGTACCAGCTCCTGAGGGGGCTCCCCGAGAGGCAGAAGCCACCCCCACCTTCGCCTGCTTCGTGCTGTGGTGCAGACTTTGGGGGACCCCTCCCTACCCTTCAGGGCAGCTGGGCTCTGCTATGCCCTACAAGTGACACATTCCCCAAACTTCAGTCTCTCCCAGCAAACCCGGAGCCAACCTGAAGAGCAGCCCCAACCCAGGGCCATGGACATGGTGTCCTGTCTGTCCATTGGCACTCAGTACCTGGTGACATGCCCAGGGCTGCAGCAGGGGGTGGGGAGGGAGCCAGAGGGTCCCAAGGTGCCCAAGTCCTCAAGGAGGTCTGTGACTTCTGTATATTTCTTCCAGACATGCTCCAAATTTGGGTCTCGTTGTCCTGTGTGGGGCAGGGACTGTGAGTCATATGGAGGGGCTCCTCATAGTGACCTGGGGCCTAGCAAGACTCCTCCTCAGGATATGTGTCAGGTCTTACACACACACACACACACACACACACACACACACACACACACACACAGAGCTGACCAGCCTTGAAGTCATCTTCATGACTGGTTCTCTAGAGGGACTTGGTGTCCTCCCCGTGCCCCATTAATGGGCCTTCGTTGTTGTGCTGAGCTTCCTATTGACCTCCGTGGTGTTGACCCCTTTGAATTTCTCTTGTCTGGTAGCCAAAGCCAATTTTTCTCCAGGCCTTATCTCCAGGAAATCTGTAAAAATGAGCTCAGGTCAGCTGTCCCAGGCCGGGGCTCTTCCTAAAAGCACCGCTCTGAAAGCTTTCAGGATCACTTTGCTCTCTCTTTCTGGGCACAGTACCCCAGCCCGGAGTAGTTTCCCTTCCATTTATCAAGAGCTGACAAGTTCTAGACTGTCATACTAACCTTTTACCCAGGTTTCCTCATTTAGTTCTTGCAACCATCCAATTAGATAAGCACTCTGACACTTCCCATTTTACAGATTAAAAAAAAAACAAACCCAAAAATGAGGCACAGAGGTGTTACATAACTTATCCAAGGTCACCTAGCTAACGGTTCTCAGAACTTGGACTCTAACCCAGGTGTGTTGAGAGTGTGTAATCAAAATTCCACACAGCAGCCTGAATGTCTGAGATGTGTGCATATAGGTCGGTATGCACATGACAGGTAATGTTGGATAGATAGATAATAGGTAGATAGATACTCTCTAAGTGTCAACGGCTGGGAACTCCCACAGGAGATAGATATTATTTGTTGTTACTATATTTTTCCTAAATCAGTCTTTCAAAATTACACCCAACACTGGCAACCAGCTTCATGGTGGCCATCTTCTAGAAGAGGAAATAAACGTCCAGATGTTCTGTGGCTGAGGGGCCTCCGCATGCCCATGCTGGGTGCTGACCTGTCCCTGGGAACCCCCTGTGGTGCGGGGCTTCATGGGGCCCATGTTGGGGGTAGCTGGCATGGGCAGCGGGGGTCCGAGACTCTCCCTCAGGATGTCACCTCATGTCCTTAGGACAATGGACTTAGGACATGAGGCCTCATTCCCAGGAGCATGTTGCCTACAACCAAACAGTATCTGAGGGGGTCGTGGGAACCTGGAGCCCACTATGGCGCCAAATCCCCACCTGACCACCCCGGGGTCTGCAGCTGGAGAGGGTGAGGGGCTGGAGCAGGGAGGCCCACCCCGGGAGGCCGGTCTGGAGCTAGACTCGTGGGTTCAGGCCTGCCTCCCATGCACTGTAAGGGCTGAGGCTGGTCAGCCAACCTCTTTTGTTTCCCCACCTATAACATGAAGCCTTTAACTGTGATTATGTCACACAGTGGTTATGTGGTAAATGAGTTTCTGTGTGAAAGTTGCCTCAGCGGGGTCTGGATGCCGTTGTCGGCGACGCCCCCAGGGTGGTGGAGGCCGAACTTTGGCCCCCGGATGACAACGTCTGGCATGGCCATTGCTGCTGCTAAGTCAGGTCCTGGGTTTGTCTTGGCTTGACTTGTTTCCATTTTCAATTGAAAATTAAATTTGGATAGACTTCAGCCTGACTAGGTCTGCTCCCTGGGCCTCGGCCAGCAAGCTCTGAGTAACTGCAGACAGGGTGGGGTCACCGGGATTTGGTTATTGGATTTTTTTCCCCCTGCGGTTTTGGGACGCAGCTCCCCATGACAGGCAGCTGCGTCGTCTTAAGACTGGACTTTCCGGGAGAGCGTTCGGGTCACTCCAGGCGTCAGCTGGAAAGGGCTGTTCTTGGACGCGGTCACCGGCCCATACTGGGAGCTGACTCCTTCTGACCTGTAGCTCCTGAGCCCATCAAAGTCTGGGTGACACCCAGCTCCAAAGGCTGTCACTCCATTGCTAGGCTATTGGAATTGCTGTTTCCATGGCAGGCCTGGGCTGCTCCTTTGTGATCATCTCTGTGCTCTCCCTGGCCATAGCCCCTTCTCTGCCCCTCTGACATCTCCCCCACCTGAGCTTTGGGGGAGGCAGAGGTGGGCCACTCCAGCTGGACACGTCCCTGTCCAGCCATGCGTCCTGCTGACCCCAACCACGACGTCTCCTTCCCAGGCTGCGATTCAGTTAGCTGGGCTGGTGTGCCCGTCCTCGGCTGCTCCCCTGCTCTCCTCAAGTGTGCTGCCTGTAACCCATCTCTCCATGCCCCCCTGGAACCACTGAAGGCCAGTTCCCGGGACACCAGCCCAGTCCAGATCAAAAACTCTGTGAATCTAAAGCTTGAATGGAGGGAGCTTAGCTTGGGGCACACACTGCATGCTTGTGTGTGTGTGTGGGGGGGGTGGTGGGTGGGTGTGTGGGTGGGTGGGTGAAAGAGGGGCTTTTTGTTTATTTATTTAAGAAATTTTGTCTAGGGCAAGAAGTCACTAGATACGCCAACCCAGAGCACTAAATCATGAGAACATAGAAGCCAGACAGCCGTTAAGGTGTGCAGGGACGGAAGGGTCCTCCTGGGAGAATCCAGTTTACTGGTCTTCTGGTGGACTGAGGCGCCACAGCCTCCCGGAGTGACTGGGTTATGATCAGTGGGGGGCAGTCCTGAAGCCCCGGCACTCTGCATTTTGACAGGGATGTAGAAATGACACCCTCTTCTGAGCACTTTATGAGGCTTTGTACCATGCTGGGCCATTGGCGTCAGATGCGAACAGTGTCGATAACTCTACAAAAAGTTGCCAGACGATTTATCCCGTTGGCACCAAGCCTAGAATTATAATCAGATCTTGACTTCTTCAAAGCTTCCTTGCTTTGGACTTTCCAAATCGAAAATAAATATTGAGGGCAATTACCTTCCTTTAGTCCTCTGATGTGCGAAGGGGAGTTTTCATCCATTAATTCAAGAAACCTCTCATTTCATTCGGAAGGTATTAGCCCATGGAATATCAACACAGTCCCGTCTAGGTTTTGACTAAAAGGAGGGAAGATTTATTATGCCCCGGGTTAATATTTTCCTCTCTTTAAGAAGTCTTGGGCATGCCAGACACTCCTTTTCAGACAAAACCGGCTGCTTTTCTTCCCATTACTGGATGCATTGTTTGTGCGCCCCATTTGCTTGCTATGGTCAGAACTTCCTCAAGGGGGCAGCAAACCACAATGCCGGCCGCGTTTCTGGGGCCGCCCCAGGGGTGGCAGAGCCCTTCCGAACTTGCCTCTGGAAGGGGAATGATTATTGGATTACTGCTTGCCTTCTCAGGAGTTTCTCTGGGCTTGACACGAAAGCACTTCTCCTGCAGTGAAAGCCAGAGCTCCCCCAGTCTCATTTTTAGAGAGCTGCAAACATGACCAGACCTATTAATTACTTAATTGAGGTTCTGGGCTTTGAAGATGAAAAGTGTGTGTGAGTGGTGAGTTCTGTTGTTTCCAGACTGGGAAGGCTCTTTCCTGGGGCTCTTCTGAGCGCCTCTCCAAGTCATCAGGTCCACTCTGGTGACCTTCTCTGGTGACACGGACCACCCAGCCCACCCCTGTGGGTCAAGAAGTGTCTCCTAGGTGAACCCACTTGCCAATACTTCCTCGATCTCAAGCCCCACCGGGTTGCTCATGGCGTCCCAGCAAAGGGGCTGGTCACACTCAGCATTTGTCCCTTTCACCCTGATCTAGTCACAGCCGCCCACCCCCCATAGTGGCTGAGAATCTGCAGGGGGTGCTGGTCCTTTAAGGACTCTTCTGGGCTGAGACAGACTGACATGGGTGCTGTGGTGGCTTTGTGGTCCTTCCCCAGGGCAGAGGGTACCGATCTCATCACTGAGCAGCACCTCCAAGTGCCAGGCCAGCTCTGGGGTGAGCAGTGCCTGCAGCTTCATCCCCGGGGACGGAGGAGCAGGAGGGAAGATGAGGGGGTCTCCTGCACCAATGGAACAAAGTCACAGGGAATAAAGGAAGCCTTGGAATGTGGCATTGATGCTCTAGTTGATAAAGAACTTTCACATCAACATTCCCTCACAGGAGCCTCTAGAAGACTCCCCAGTGAAGAAGCTGAGGGGGTGGGTGGGGTGAGCAGGAGGAGCCCAGAGCAGGAGGAGGAAGCGGGGAGATGGGGCTGGAAGTGGACGTGGAGAGCAGAGCTTCCCCACGAGCTGCTGAGTCCCTCCCTTCCGTCCTCCCCGTTACGTGTGACTAGCGGGCAAAATCCTAAAGGCAAGCTTCCTACAACTGGGACCTGAGGTATTAGCCTTCGTCTTAATAGAATTTAAAATTAATCCCTATAAAGAGGGGTGTTGGACACCCCCTGCTGCTCTCAGTGAAGTAATTCTCATAGACGGAAAACTCAGTTTCCTTTGCATCTGAACCGATGGGCAAGAGAAATCATTTAATAAACCGGAAAGTCTAGACGCACCATAAATGGCTGGGAGGGAAGACCAGAAGCCCCCGAATCCAGTGCGACCTTTCCTTTCTTGTGCTGGGCACGTGTTTCCTTCCTTCCTTCTCCTCACCTGGAGCCCAGGGCCTGACGTGGCCGGGGAAGCAGTTTTGTTTAGCGTTTTGAGAGCCTGTACAACTCTCTGAGCTGGATTATTATGACCTCGAGTGCAAGTCCTTGACTCACACCCCCTGGAAGTCCAAAAAGCACGGAGCACCACGGTCTGCCTGTGGCCTGCCTTCCACGTGCACTGGCCCCGGAGCATGGACATGCTGGTGAACGGAGGGGAGGAAGGAGGAAAGGGGCTCCTGTTCATCCAAACAGCTGGGTCATTGCTGAGGTTCTTCTGGTTACAAACCACAGAGAGAGATTCTGGCTTATCAGTTGAATCAAAATGTAATTGAAGCCGAGAATGTACTGGAAAGAGATGGGAGTTTTACTGGCTCAGGGGGGGCCAGGGCATGCTAAGTTGGCCCCTCCACGCTGAGCTGCCCACAGGACAGCTGCCCTTCAGGTGGTCTGGCCTCAACTCCTGGTGTTTGGGTCTTGCAGGTCCAGCCTCATATCCCCAAGAACGCATATATGATTAGGTCAATGGGCTGTGGCCAGGGCGTCAGAGCGCAAGCATGTGCATGTGTGTATGTGTGTGTGTGTGTGTGTGTGAGTGTGTGTGATGTTAGGAACCAACAGCTTCTCTAAGTTGTCGAGTTGGCCATTTCGTGTCATATATTTGCATACATCATCTGTCCAACCCTACCATAGCCCTGCCAGGGGGCCACCATTTGTCTCATATGAATGCTCAACGCAGAAGGAAAGAACACTACTCTTGGGGATTCCTTCAGCTAACTACCTATTTCCTACCAGAACAGTAGTCTTTCTTTAAGGGTTACCAGGTCTTCTGTTAATAGAAAGTTTAAAAGAAAAGTACCAAGAACAAAATTAACATTGTCCCTAATCCCACCATTCAGAGAGAACAATCATCACATTAGGGTCATATCCATCAGATAGATAGATAGATACTGTACATAATGTATATATTACTTTCAATAAAAATAAGACTATAATGAGCACATTGTTTTGTGATCTTTCTCTTCATTTGTGGCAAAATATATTTACTCAGTCCTCCACTACTGCGCAGTTAGGTGCTTCAAATTGTTTTTTGCTGTCATAAGCAATGAAGTGATAAACATCCTTGAATGAGTATTTTTGTACATCTGTGTGGCTATTTCCTTGGGATAAATTTGTACAAGTGAAAATATTAGGTTAAAGGTGGGCATGTCTAAGGTTTTTGGGTAAGTAGGATCAAATACCCTTCTGAAATGTCGCAAGTGTCCTCCCCACTGCACTAAGTAAGATGCCAACACTGAGTATTATTCATTTTCAAAAATGTTTTCCTATTTTACAGCGACATCTCATCGCTGTCTCAACTTTTTTTTTGGTTTTTTAAAATACTTTTTAATTGAGGTATAACATATAAAACACACAGGTCTTGAGTGTACAACTCAGTGAATTTGTATGTATAGAGATGCCCATGTGACCACTGCCCTGATCAAGGTCTAGAACATTTCCACCACTCCAGAAGGCTGTCTGTGCCCAGATAAGGTCACGTTCACAGGTGCAGGGCATTAGGGCTTGGACATAAATGTTGGGGGGCCAGCACTCATCCCAGTATACTCATCTTCACTGGATTTACTTCCCAGGAGCAGCTCACCTGCTGAACGTAAGCCGGCGCATCTGACCTTCCCTCAAACTACAAAGGGTATCTTTGTGTTTTATACTCCTCGACATCAGGAAGTGGGAAGCAGGAGGCACTCCATCTTCTCGTCTCCTGTGACGTCTTGCACGTGTTGTTGGTACATAAAAATAAACCATGATCAGCTCCTCCTGCCAGGGGCATCTTACAAAGGGAGAACATCTATTTGAGCACATGTGTGTCTTTAATTTTGGGACAGCATTTAGCAAAATGACATGATGATAACAAGAAATAGGGGTATGGATGTGTTTTAAGCTATTAAACATAAGAACCAGATCTCTAGGTGGTTGTCAATAAGTTACCCTGTGTTTGAAAAGAAAATAATCCGTGTTTTCTTTCTGCCTCCCTTGAATGAATAAAGAAGCTAGACCAGGTGACAGATGTGGCATTGTTTATCCAACCTTAGTTTGGGTTTGCATCTATTCTTTGCCGTTCTTCAAAACTCAGATTAAAATAGCTTCTAGGGGCTCAGATATCTTCAATATGTAGTAGACATACTGTGGATGTCATACTTACCTATGCACAGTGATAGAAAGTCATAACGTTAATTATTATTTTTGAGGGAGAGATGAACCATGAGAGACTATGGACTCTGAGAAACAAGCAGGGTTTTAGAGGGGAGGGGGGAGGGTGATTGGTTAGCCCGGTGACGGGTATTAAGGAGGGCACATACTGCATGGAGCACTGGGTGTTATACGAAAACAATGGATCGTGGATCACCACATCAAAAACTAATGATGTATTGTATGGTGACTAACATAATAAAATTTAAAAAACTAAAAAAAAAAGATTGTACTTTATAAGATTTGATAGGTAAATAAAGAATGTCACTTTTTTATTTAACTGATTAAAAACAAGATTTTTATTTATTTATTTGAGAGACAGAGAGTGAGCACAAATGGGGGTAGGGGCAGAGGGAGAAGAAGAAGCCGACTCCCTGTTAAGCAGGGAGCCTGAGGTGGGGCTGATTCCAGGACCCTGGATCATGACCCTGAGCCGAAGGCAGACGCTTAACCAACTGAGCCACCCAGGCGCCCCACAACATTAATTATTGAAGTATGGTATTTAAAATTGAAGGATTTTTGAACTAAAAGTTCAAACATCCAAAAAAAGAAATTAAGATGGAACACAGAACAGTGGGAGTTTGGGAAAAAATAGCCTTTTGGCAAAACACACACACGCACACTCACATGCACACAGTCACTTACACACATGCATGCACACACACTCACACGCTCGCATGCGCACCCATCCTAGGAACTACAGCAGCCTGGGGGTGGCGCCTGACTCAGGCAGTTGGGGACCCTCCCAGCCCACGCACTGTCGCTGAATCCATGGCAGTTATAGAACCCTTGTCTTCCATTCGCCAGACCCCGTGTCTCGGCTCCTCTTCCTCTCGGGAGCTGGTGGCCACTCATCCCATTCTTGCTGGTTCCACCCAGATCTGAGGCTTCCACGCTGGCCCCTCAACTATTCTAACTGCCACTCCCTGCTGGGTCCTCTCCCCTGAAATCAATCCCTTAAATCCCTCCTAGATTCACCTGAAAACCATCACATCAACAGTCATTACTCAAAAGCCCACAGTAAAGAAATGCATTTTAGCATACGACCCACTGTATGTGTAAGTAGGTGTATATGTACATGCTTGTATCATCCATAGATATATGCACCCCTCCCCCCAAAAAAACCCCACAAGACAATATTCATGGAATAATGTTTACTTTTCCTCTATGGAGCCCTCTCTGGCTTCCATTCCATTCCATCTGATTTGGTCCCACATCTTTAAGATTGAAGCTACTGTGCCCTTGGCTTAGAGCCACATGGATTCAGAGGGGAAGTTTAAGATCCTTAGCCTTGTTCTCAAGTTTTGGCCAAACTGCCATCCCCTGCCACTTGCCCTCACCGTCTCTTCAGCCTTTATTCAGGGCTCCATGTAGGAACTCTTGGTTTTATTTCCCCAAAGTGCCCCACTGTCAGTGGTTCCTGAGGTTCGATGCTCATTGCTGCCTGTCCCGCTTTGTGCCTCTCTCTTACCTCATCCTGCTTGTGCCGTGGGCCCCGTTCAATCCCTGCCTCTTCTCTGAAGCATCCCTGACCAGGAGTCCCCTCTCTTGTTTCCTACCCACCCATCTGGCGTCTAGATCAAGATGGTGAGTTCTGCTTTCATAACGTTTAATTTATGAACAACCCACAATGTCCAGGTTGGTTTCCCAGTTCCAACCATCAGGGAGATGCTTGGCTAGGAGAAGGACTCTTAGCACTTAAGCAAGTTACTGGTACCTTGAATACCCGGCCCCTCTGCCCCCCAAGTCCCTGCCCTCGGGCTGCCCGTGGTGGTGGTGAGGAAACGGGAATGTTTTGGTAGAAAGTTGGAACCAGAAGCCATGTTCCTGCGGAGGTTTCAACGCTAGATAAGCAGGTGCACCTGAAAAGGTGTTTGGAGTGCCATGCTTACATGCTTTCTGGTTACATTGGCTTTTAAGAGCTAGCCAAGCAACCTACCCTCTTCTCAGAATATCGTTTTTACAGAAAATGCATTACATCGTGTACAGGTTCTAAAACACTGACCTACCAACAACTTTGGAACTCTGCCGGTCCTGTTATTGAGCACCTCCTGCACTGCCTGGTCTCACTGCCTTTTCATGTGGGCATCTCTTTTCTTCCCAACTCAATGCCAAGCCTTGGAGCACAAGCATTGTGTCCCCAGCCTCGCTCCATTTATTGCAGAGCTGAGCATGGTGCCTTGTGCTGGGCGAGCTCTCTCCATTACCGCCAGAATAAATCTGTGTTGTTTTAAGCCACTTACTTTGTGATGATTTGTTACAGCAGCCACAGGAAACAAATACAGACATAAGTCCTTGAAAATTTACTCAAAAGGCTTAAAGTTCTTCAATACATTCACAATGAGTACCTCAATTTCAGGCAGCCTCTCAATTACACGTGCGTGTCAAAAAACAAAACCCTGATACTTATCTACAAGCCAACAAGCTAACCATTATGCTTTTAAAATATTTGTTCATTAAATTTGGTTGAAAAGTTTTAATTATTTTTCAATTACTTGGGTGTGTGTGTGTGCATGTGTCACCTCAAAACCACACTACACAGAAAACTTGAGGCCTGGTCTAAACTATGGAGAGCCCTGGAAAGTCAGACATCGTCTGAAGAACTGGAAGTATAGAGACTCACTCATTTACCTTATTTGCTGCCTCCCCACATCAATGAAAGCCTTAATCTTTCCCTTTGCATAGAGCTGGAACCTCCAGAATTACAAATCTGTGGCTCAGAGAAGTTTAGAACCAAGTTTCTGACCCTGGTTGCCTGTAAGCATGACCCAGCAATTTCTAGAAATCCTGATGGCCAGCCCAGACCATGTAGACTGGAATCTTTGAGAATGTCACCAGGTATCAGTATTCTGTGAGGCACCCCAAGTTATTCTGGTATGGAACTGATGCTTTTGTAGGATGTAAGGAGCAGATCCCAGGATCCTATGGGGACATTGAGGAAGGCTTGCTTTCTGTGGACTGGTTGCATGGATAGAGGTAGAGACGGGGGAAGTGAATGGTACGGGGGTGATTGGAAGCCTATATGACAAAAGAATGCAGGTTCAGGTCTCATGTGGTGTACCAAGTATTAATTAAGGCTGTGATATTGTTTGTGATAAAACCTAGATGCCTTGGAAACGTTTCCAACAATTGCCTCATCCATGTGAGCATCAGACCATGATGGTCTTCAGTTCTCAGTACTCGATACTCTATACACAGTTTGGGTGTTGATGAATGCCTGTCGACAGGCAGAACTCACAGAGGTAGAAGTCCCTGAGAAGCTCACAGTGGGGATTGACAACTGCCAGGTGGGTCAACCTCATCTTGTCATGGTTGTCACCTAATCCTCCTTGGTTATAGGACTCACACCAGTCTCCTGGCCTCTCTGCTTTGTATGGTTATGGGAGACAAGGCGATGAAAGTCCCCTGTCAGAGAACGATGCTTTGAATCCTCAGATGTCTGTTGAATTAACAAACAGATGTGAATGTGGAATTGTGTTGTTATCCCACATCATGTTCTCTGTCCTCAGGCGATAAAGGGAAAGTACTTCAGTCCAGGGGCTATTCTTCCTTCTACCGTATTTGTCAAAAGAAATCTAGCTATAAAATTCTCTTTTCCTGGTATAAATAAGCAGGAACTTCATAACCCTGAGCAAGTGGAAAGTTGGAAAGTTTTCTCAGTAAAAAATTGGTAGGGACGGGAAATTAAAAAAAAAAAAACTATAATCTTCCACGGGCCAGTCACTGATATAACTATAATGTCATTAATTTGGAACCTACTAATTTGGAATTTGGAGTAATTAACACTTGTCCAACTAATTCTTCTTGAAAAAATTTCAGAATAATTCTTTCCCTGATGGAAAAAACACTGAGTCTAAAGTTTGGAAGCCTAGGGTCAAATCCCGGATAGGCAATTTATTAGTTCCGTGATGTTGGAAAAGTGTCAGCCTCTCTAAAACCGGAATAATAATCTGCAGTTTGTTGTGGGCATAGGGGTAACGACACAATACGGCAAACTGTAGAGTGCTTTGTAATTGTTTAGAGTCTTTCTTATAGTCTGAATCTAGTTGTTCAGTAGTGCTCTCTTAAACTGAAGAGACATGAAATTCTTTTATGAGGCCCTGAATTCTGGGCTTAGCAATTGTTTATAAATATGTTTATCATTAGATTGTATGAAATATAGAATTTATAGGCACAATCTTTCTTTATCACACAGACATTTAAAATCTGGGCATAGTGTGTCTAAATGTATTTAACAAAATAAAATAAAATGTATTTATTTATTTATTTTTTATTTTTATATAAATTCAATTGGCCAACGTAGAGCACGTCATTAGTTTCAGATGTAGAGTTCAATAATTCATCAGTTGCATATAACACCCAGTGCTCATCATATCACGTGCCCTCCTTAATGCCCATCACCCAGTTACCCCATCCCCCTACTCACCTCCCCTTCAGCAACACTGTTTGTTACCTATAATTAAGAGTCTCTCATGGTTCGTCTCCGTCTCTGATGACTTCCCATTCAGTTTTCTCTCCCTTCCCCTATGAATCTCTGTGCTGCTTCTTATACTCCACATATGAGTGAAACCACATGATAATTGTCTTTCTCTGACTGATTTTGCTTAGCATAATACCCTCTAGTTCCATCCATGTCGATGAAAATGGTGGGTATTCATCCTTTCTGATGGCTGAGTAATATTCCACCGTATATATAATCACCACATCTTTTTTATCCATTCATCTGTCAATGGACATCTTGGCCCTTTCCATAATTTGGATATTGTGGACATTGCTGTTATGAACATTGGGGTGCAGGTGCCCCTTCGGATCACTACTTTTGTATCTTTGGGATAAATACCTAGTAGTGTAATTGCTGGACCGTGGGTAGCTCTATTATTAACATCCTGAAGAACCTCCATACTGTTTTCCAGAGTGGCTGCACCAGTTTGCATTCCCACCAACAGTGTAAGAGGGTTCCTCTTCTGCTACATTCTCACCAACATCTGTTATTTCCTGACTTGTTCATTTTAGCCATTCTGACTGGTGTGGGGTGGTTTCTCAATGTGGTTTTGATTTGTATTTCTCCGATGCCAGGTAACGTGGAGCATTTTTTTCATGTGTCTGTTGGCCATTTGTCTGTCTTTTTTGGAGAAACGTCTGTTCATGTCTTCTGCCCATTTCTTGACTGGATTATTTGGTTTTTGGGTGTGGAGATTGATAACTCTTTATAGATCTTGGATACTAGCCCTTTATCTGATATGTCATTTGCAAATATCTTCTCCCATTTTGTAGGTTGCCTTTTAGTTTTCTTGACTGTTTCCTTTGCTGTGCAGAACTTTATTATCTTGATGAGGTCCCAATAGTTCATTTTTGCTTTTGTTTCCCTTGCCTTCGGAGACGTGTCTAACAAGAAGTTGCTGTAACTGAGGTTGAAGAGGTTGCCGCCTGTGTTCTCCTCTAGGATTTTGATAGATTCCTATCTCACATTTAGGTCTTTCATTCATTTTGAGTTTATCTTTGTGTATGGTGTAAGAAAAGTTTCATTATTCTACATGTGGCTGTCCAATTTTCCCAGCACAATTAATTGAAGAGACTGTCCTTTTTCCATTGGATATTTTTTCCCACTTTGTTGAAGATTAGTTGATGATAGAGTTGAAGGTCCATTTCTGGGTTCCCTATTTTGTTCCATTGATTTATGGATCTATGGTCTGTTTTGTGCCAGTACCATACTGTCTTGATGCTTACAGCTTTGTAATAGAGCTTGAAGTTTGGCATTGTGATGGCACCAGCTTTGGTTTTCTTTTTCAACATTCCTCTGGCTATTTGGGGTCTTTTATGGTTCCATAAAATTTCTAGGATTATTTGTTCCATTTCTTTGAAAAAAGTTGATGGTATTTTGATAGGGATTGGACTGAAAGTGTAGATTGCTCTTGGTAGCATAGATATTTTAACAATATTTGTTCTTCCAAACCATGAGCTTGGAATGTTTTTCCATTTCTTTGTGTCTTCCTCAATTTCTTTCATAAATGTTCTGTAGCTTTTAGATTACAGATCCTTTACCTCTTTGGTTAGGTTTATTCCTAGGTATCTTACAGTTTTTGGTGCAATTGTAAATGGATTGATTCCTTAATTTCTCTTTCTTTTGTCTCATTGTTAGTGTGTAGAAATGTAACTGATTTCTGTGCATAGATTTTATATCCTGCCACATTCCTGAATTTCTGTATGAGTTCTAGCAATTTTGGGGTGGAGTTTTTTGGGTTTTCCACATGAAGTGTCATGTCATCTGCAAAGAGTGAGAGTTTGACTTCTTCTTTGCCAGTTTGAATGCCTTTTATTTCTTTTTGCTGCCTGATTGCTGAGACTAGGATTTCTAGTACTATGTTGAAAAACAGTGGTTATAGTGGGCATCCCTGTCATGTTCTTGACCTTAGGGAAGAGCTCTCAGTTTTCCCCATTGAGAGTGATATTTGCTGTGAGCTTTTTGTAGATGGCTTTTATGATATTGAGGTATGTTTCCTTTATCCCTACACTGTGGAGAGTTTTAATTAAGAAAGGATGATGTATTTTGTCAAATGCTTTTTCTGCATCAACTGAGAGGATCATATGGTTCTTGTCCTTTTAAAATTAATGTAGTGTATCACATTGATTGATTTGCAAATGTTGAACCACCATTGCAGCCAAGGAATAAATCCCACTTGGCCATGGTGAATAATCCTTTTAATGTACCATTGGATACCATTGGTGGGTATCTTGGTGAGAAATTCACTATCCATGTTCATCAGGGATATTGGTCTGTATTTCTCCTTTTCGGTGGGGTCTTTGGTTTTGGAATAAAGGTAATGCTGGCCTCATAGAACAAGTTTGGAAGTTTTCCTTCCATTTCTATTTTTTGAAACTGCTTCAGAAGAATAGGTATTAGTTCTTTAAATGTTTGGTAGAATTCGCCTGGGAAGCCATCTGTCCCTGGACTCTTGTTTGTTGGGAGATTTTTTTTTTTATTACTGCTTCAGTTTCCTTGCTGGTTATGGGTCTGTTCAGGTTTTCTATTTCTTCTCATTTCAGTTTTGGTAGTTTATACATCTTTAGGAATGCATCCATTTCTTCCAGATTGCCTAATTTTTTGGCATAGAGTTGTTCATAATAAGTTCTTTTTTTTAATGATGAAAATACTCTTTTTTATTAACTATTTTTTCCCCATCACCAGGCTAACCCACCCCCCCACCCCCTCCCCTCTAGAACCCTCAGTTTGTTTCTCAGAGTCGATAGTCTCTCATGGTTCGTCTCCCCCTCGGATTTCCCCCACTCATTTTTCCCTTCCTAATATCTTTTTGTTTTTTTTTTTTAACATATAGTGTATTATTTGTTTCAGAGGTACAGGTCTGTGATTCATCAGTCTTACACAATTCACAGTGCTCACCATAGCACATACCCTCCCCAATGTCTATCACCCAGTCACCCCATCCTTCCCACTCCCCACCACCCCAGCAACCCTCAGTTTGTTTCCTGAGATTAAGAATTCCTCATATCAGTGAGGTTATATGATACATGTTTTTCTTTGATTGACTTATTTCGTTTAGCATAATACCCTCTCGTTCCATCCATGTCATTGCAAACGGCAAGATTTAGTTTTTTGATGGCTGTGTAATATTCCAATATATATATATATATATATATATATATATATATATATATATATATACCACATCTTCTTTATCCATTCATCTGTCAATGGACATCTTGGCTCTTTCCATAGTTTGGTTATTGTGGACATTATTGCTATAAACATCAGGGGCTTTTCTGGTTCCATAAAAATTCTAGGATTATTTGTTCAGCTCTGTGAAAAATGTTGATGGCATTTTGATAGGGATTGCATTAAATGTGTAGATTCCTCTAGGTAGCATTGACATCTTCACAATATTTTTTCTTCTAATCCATGAGCATGGAACGTTTTTCCATTTCTTTGTGTCTTCCTCAATTTCTTTCATGAGTATTTTATAGTTTTCTGAATACAGATTCTTTGCCTCTTTGGTTAGATTTATTCCTAGGTATCTTATGGTTTTGGGTACAATTGTAAATGGGATCGACTCCTTAATTTCTCTTTCTTCTGTCTTGTTGTTGGTGTATATAAGTGCAACTGATTTCTGTGCACTGACTTTATATCCTGCCACTTTACTGAATTCCTGTATGAGTTCTAGTAATTTTGGGGTGGAGTCTTTTGGGTTTTCCACATAAAGTATCATATCATCTGCAAAGAGTGAGAGCTTGACCTCTTCTTTGCTGATTCGGATGCTTTTTATTTCTTTTTGTTGTCTGATTGCTGTGGCTAGGACTTCTAGTACTATGTTGAATAGCAGTGGTGATACTGAACATCCCTGCCGCGTTCCTGACCTTAGGGGAAAAGCTCTCAGTTTTTCCCCATTGAGAATGATATTTGCTGTGAGTTTTTCATAGATGGCTTTTATGATATTGAGGTATGTACCCTCTATCCCTACACTCTGAAGAGTTTTAACCAAGAAAGGATGCTGTACTTTGTCAAATGCTTTTTCTGCATCTTTTGAGAGGATCATATGATTCTTTCTCTTTCTTTTATTAATGTATTGTATCACATTGCTTGATTTGTGGATGTTGAACCACCCTTGCAGCCCAGGAATAAATCCCGCTTGGTTGTGGTGAATAATCCTTTTAATGTACTGTTGGATCCTATTGGCTAGTATTTTGGTGAGAATTTTTGCATCCATGTTCATCAGGGATTTTGGTTTGTAGTTCTTTTTGACTGGGTCTTTGTCTGGTTTTGGGATCAAGGTAATGCTGGCCTCATAAAACGAGTTTGGAAGTTTTCCTTCCATTTCTATTTTCTGGAACAGTTTCAGAAGAATAGGTATTAATTCTTCTTTAAATGTTTGGTAGAATTCCCCTGGGAAGCCATCTGGCCCTGGGCTTTTGTTTCTTGGGAGATTTTTGATGACTGCTTCAATTTCCTTAGTGGTTATAGGTCTGTTCAGGTTTTCTATTTCTTCCTGGTTCAGTTTTGGTAGTTGATAGATCTCTAGGAATGCATCCATTTCTTCCAGGCTATCTAATTTGCTGGGATAGAGTTTCTCATAATATGTTCTTCTAATTGTTTGTATTTCTTTGGTGTTGGTTGTGATCTCTCCTCTTTCATTCATGATTTTGTTGATTTGGGTCATTCTCTTTTCTTTTTGATAAGTCTGGCCAGGGGTTTATCAATCTTGTTAATTCTTTCAACGAACCAGCTCCTAGTTTGATTGATCTGTTCTACTGTTCTTTTGGTTTCTATTTCATTGATTTCTGCTCTGATCTTGATTATTTCTCTTCTCCTGCTGGGTTTAGGCTTTATTTGCTGTTCTTTCTCCAGCTCCTTTAGGTGTAGGGTTAGGTTGTGTATTTGAGACCTTTCTTGTTTCTTGAGAAAGGCTTGTATTGTTATATACTTTCCTCTTAGGACTGCCTTTGCTGCATCCCAAAGATTTTGAACAGTTGTGTTTTCATTTTCATTTGTTTCCATAAATTTTTTAAATTCTTCTTTAATTTCCTGGTTGACCCGTTCATTCTTTAGTAGGATGCTCTTTAGCCTCCATGTATTTGAGTTCTTTACAACTTTTCTCTTGTGATTGAGTTCTAGTTTCAAAGCATTGTGGCCTGAAAATATGCAGGGAATGATCCCAATCTTTTGGTACCATTTGAGACCTGATTTGTGACCTAGGATGTGATCTGTTCTGGAGAATGTTCCATGGACACTAGAGAAGAATGTGTATTCTGTTGCTTTGGGATGGAATGTTCTGAATATGTCTGTGAAGTCCATTTGGTCCAGTGTGTCATTTAAAGTCTTTATTTCCTTGTTGATCTTTTGCTTAGATGATCTGTCCATTTCAGTCAGGGGGGTGTTAAAGTCCCCCACTATTATTGTATTGTTGTTGATGTGTTTCTTTGCTTTTTTTATTAATTGCCTTTGTTATTAATTGCCTTATATAATTGGCTAACATGGGAGCACCATGTTCGGGGCATAGATATTTACAATTGTTAAATCTTCTTGTTGGATAGACCCTTTAAGTAGGATATAGTGTCCTTCCTCATCTCTTATTACAGTCTTTGGTTTAAAATCTAATTTGTCTGATGTAAGGATTGCCACCCCAGCTTCCTTTTGGTGTCCATTAGCATGGTAAATGGTTTTCTACCCCCTCACTTTCAATCTGGTTGTGTCTTTGGATCTAAAATGAGCCTCTTGCAGATAGCATATCGATGGGTCTTGTTTTTTTGTCCAATCTGATAGCCTGTGTCTTTTGATTGGGGCATTTAGCCCATTTACATTCAGGGCAACTACTGAAGGAATGAATTTAGTGCCATTGTATTGCCCATAAAGTGACTGTTACTGTATATTGTCTGTGTTCCTTTCTGGTCTATGTTACTTTTTGGCTCTCTCTTTGCTTAGAGGACCCTTTTCAATATTTCTTGTAGGGCTGGTTTTGTGTTTGCAAATTCTTTTAGTTTTTGTTTGTCCTGGAAGCTTATTATCTTTTCTATTTTCAATGACAGCCTAGCTGGATATAGTATTCTTGGCTGCATATTTTTCTCATTTAGTGCTCTGAAGATATCATGCCAGTCCTTTCTGGCCTGCCAGGTCTCTGTGGATAGGTCTGTTGCCAATCTAATGTTTCTACCATTGTAGGTTACAGACCTCTTGTCCCAAGCTGTTTTCAGGATTTTCTCTTTGTCTCTGAGACTCGTAAGTTTTACTATTAGATGTCGGGGTGTTGACCTATTTTTATTGATTTTGAGGGGGGTTCTCTGTGCCTCCTGGATTTTGATGCCTGTTTCCTTCCTCACATTAGGGAAGTTCTCTGCCATAATTTGCTCCAATATACCTTCTGCCCCTCTCTCTCTTTCTTCTTCTTCTGGGATCCCCATTATTCTAACATTGTTTTGTCTTATGGTATTGCTTATGTCTCGAATTCTGCCCTTGTGATCCAGTAGTTGTTTATCTCTCTTTTTCTCAGCCTCTTTATTTTCCATCATTTGGTCTTCTATATCACTGATTCTCTCTTCTGCCTCATTTATCCTAGCAGTTAGTGCCCCCATTTTTTATTGCACCTTATTAATATACTTTTTGATTTTGACTTGGTTAGATTTTAGTTCTTTTATTTCTCCAGAAAGGGTTTCTCTAGTATCTTCCATGCTTTTTTCAAGCCCAGCTAGTATCTTTATAATCGTCATTCTGAACTCTAGTTCCGAGATCGTACTAATGTCCATATTGATTAGGTCCTTGGCAGTCGGTACTGCCTCTTGTTCTTTTTTTTTTGAGGTGAGTTTTCCCATCTTGTCATTTTGTCCAGATGAGGGAACAAAATGTTAACAGTGTAACAATGATCCCAGAAAAATATACACTAAACAAATCAGAAGAGACCTGAAACTGGGGGAAAAGAATGGGAAAGAAAGAAAAAAGAAAAAAAAAGAATATGATCAAATATGATCAGGCTGGTGAATAGATCAGTGCCACACACTGTATTTTGGGTGTATTTTGGTCTGTTAGAAGAAAGTGCCCCCCAAAATTTAAAGAAAGAAAAACTTATATATGTACAAAAATAAGGGTAAATATGATGAAGGGATGGAATATGATTGTAAAGATGAAAATTATAAAAGATTTTATAAAAGGAATTGAGAAGAAGTTGGTTGAAAAAAGAAAGAAGAGCATTTTAAAAAAAGAAAAAGGGAAAGAATGTGATAGGCAGGAGAGTAGAACAAACTATACACTAGAGATTTAGGGTATATTTTGGTCTGTTAGAAGAAACCGTATCCCAAAATTTTAAAGAGAGAACGACTTATGTATATACCAAAAATAAGGTTAACTACTATGAAGGGATAGACTATGACTCTAAAAATGAAAAATAAAAAAGATTTTTTAAAAAAGGGATTGATAAGTTGTTGGTTGAAAAGGGAAAAAGAAAAATTCAAAAAAAAAGAAAAGAAAAAGAAAAAGAAAATTAAAAAAATTAACTTTGAAAGACTAAAGAATCATGGGGAAAAAAACCATGAATTCTATGTGCAATATTCTCCTAGTGCTGGCATTCTGCTGTTCTCATTGATCAGTAAACTTGGTCTTGGCAGGTTGTTCTTGCTGATCTTCTGGGGGAGGGGCCTGTTGCTGTGGTTCTCAAATGTCTTTGCTGGAAGTGGAATTGCCCTGCCCTTGCCGGTCAGGGCTAAGTCATCTGCTTGGTTTTGTTCTCAGGAGCTTTTGTTCCCTGCAAGCTTTCCACACAGCTTTGGAGGACGAGAGTGAAAATGGCGGCCTCCCAATCTCCACTGCGTGGAGCCGAGAACTTGGGTCCCCACTCCTCAGTGAACCCCCAGAGGCAAGCAGTCAACCACTCCCATCTCCCTGGTCTCTGGCCACACTTCGTGCTCACCCGGCCTGTGACTGAGCATTTCTGTCTCTGGCACGTGACCCTGTGTGGAGTCTCCAAACCCAGCAGATTCCTGAGGTGTGCTTCCATGCCACTGCTCCCAGGGGAGGAAGGGGAATTTCCCTGGATCTGCTCCTTATTGGGTCCTTGCTGGAAGAGCAGTGGCCCGACTGTGCTGCAGATCACGGTTTATGGCAGCCCCGAGCTGAGAGCCAGCTCCTCGGCTCTGTCTGTAGCCGGCTTCCCCACTCTGATACCTGAGAGCTCTGCCGCACTCAGGCACCCCTGGTCTTCCTGTGACACCAAGGGTCCTGCAACCACCCTGTCCCAGCGAGGGTTCCATCCCCCACCCCCCCCACCCCCCACCCCCTGCTTAGCCACTGGAGTGACATCCCTCAGTGGAGCTGACTTCTAAATGTTCCAGTTTTGTGTTCTGCTGCTCTATCACTTGCCAGTGGTCCTGCCCCCATTGTCTATCTTCCCGAATATCTCCTCGGATTCGCTTCTCTGCACGTCCTACCTTCCAGAAAGTGGTCGCTTTTCTGTTCAGAGAGTTGCTGCTATTCTTTTCTTCGATCTCCTGTTGAGTTTGTAGGTGTTCAGAATGGTGTGATCCCTATCTAGCTGAATTCCTGGGACCAGACGAAATTTAGGTCTCCTACTCCTCTGCCATATTGCTCCTCCCATAATAAGTTCTTAAAATTGTTTGTATTTCATTGGTGTTGGTCATGATCTCTCCTTTTTCATTCATGATTTTATTAATTTGGATCCTTTCTCTTTTCTTTTTGGTAAGTCTGGCTAGGGGTTTATCGATCTTATTTATTCTTTCAAAGAAACAGCTTCTAGTTTCATTGATCTGTTCTTCTGTTCTTTTGGTTTCTATTTCATTGATTTTTCTTCTAATCTTTATTATTTCTCATCTCCTGCTTGGTTTAGGCTCTATTTGCTGTTATTTCTCCAGCTCCTTTAGGTGTAAGTTTAAATTGTGTATTTGAGACTTTTCTAGTTTCTTGAGAAAGGCTTGTAATGCTATGTACTTCCCTCTTAGGAGCACCTTTCCTGCATCCCAAAGGTTTTGAATAGTTGTATTTTCATTTTCATTTGTTTCCATGAATTTTTTAAATTCTTATTTATTTCCTGGTTGACCTATTCATTCTTTATTAGGATGCTCTTTAACCTTCTAATATTTGAGTTCCTTCCAAATTTCCGCTTGTGATTGAGTTCTAGTTTCAAAGCACTGTGGTCTGAAAATAATAGGAATAATATTATTCCTATTATTAATAGGAATAATAACAATAATAATAATAATAACTGGAATAATCCCAGTCCTTTGGTACTGGTTGAGACTTGATTTGTGACCCAGTATGTGGTCTATTCTGGAGAATGTTCCATGTGCACTCAGGAAGAATGTGTATTCTGTTACTTTAGGGTGGAATGCTCTGTATATATTTGTGAATCCATCTGATCCAGTGTGTCATTCAAAGCCCTCGTTTCTTTGTTGATCTTCTGCTTACATGATCTGTCCATTGTTGTGAGTGGAGTGTTAAAGTCCCCTACTATTATTGTATTATTATCAATGCAATGTGTTTCTTTAATTTTGTTGTTAATTGGTTTATATAATTGTCTGCTCCCAAGTTAGGAGCATAAATATTTACAATTGTTAGATCTTGTTGGATAGACCCTTTAAGTATGATATAGTGTCCCTCTTCATCCCTTGCTGTAGTCTTTGGTTTAAAATCTAATTTGTCTGATATAAGCATTGCTACCCCAGCTTTCTTTTGATGTCCATTGGCATGATAAATAGTTCTCCACCCCCGACTTTCAGTTTGGAGATGTCTTTGGGTCTAAAATGAGTCTCTTGTAGACAGAATATCAATGAGTCTTGCTTTTTCATCCAATCTGATACCCTGTGTCTTTTAATTGGAGCATTTAGCCCATTTACATTCAGAGTAACTATTGAAAGATATGAATTTAGTGCCATCATATTACCTGTAAAATCACTGTTTCTATGTATTGTCTCTGTTCCGTTCTGGTCTATGTTACTTTTGGGTTCTGTCTTTGCTTACAGGGTCCCTTTAAATATTTCTTGCTGGGCTGGTTTAGGGATCACAAATTCTTTTTGTTTCTGGTTGTTCTGGAAGCTCTTTATCTCTCCTTCCATTCTGAATGACAGCCTTGCTGGATAAAGTATTCTTGGCTGCATATTTTTCTCAGTACCCTGAATATATCATGCCAGCCCATTCTGGCCTGCCAGTTCTCTGTGAATAGGTCTTCTGCCAGTCTAATGTTTCTACCCTTATAGGTTAAGGACCTCTTTTCCTAAGCAGCTTTCAGGATTTTCTCTTTATGTCTGAAATTTGCAAGCTTCACTATTATATGTTGTGGTGTTGATCTATTTTTATTGATTTTTGAGGGGTGTTCTGTGTGCCTCCTAGATTTGGATGCGTATTTCCTTAGGGAAACTAGGGAAGTTCTCAGCTATCATTTCCTCAAATATATCTTTTGCTTCACTCTTCCTCAAACCCCGTATAATTCTAATATTATTTTGCTTTATTGTTACCACTGATCTCTTGAATCCTCCCCTCATGGTCCAGTAATTGTTTATCTCTCTTTTGCTCAGTTTCTTTATTCTCCATATTTTATCTTCTATATCACTTATTTTCTCTTCTGCCTCATTTATCCTAGAAGTAAGAGCCTCCGTTGTTGATTACATCTCAGCAATACCCTTTTTGATTTCAACCTGATTAGATCTTAGTTCCTTTATTTCTCCAGAAAAGGATTCTCTAGTGTCTTCTATGCTTTTTTGAAGCCCAGTTAGTATCTTTATAGTCATTGTTCTGAATTCTAGCTCTGGCATTTTACCACATCATATTTATTACATCTCTGGCAGTGATTACTGCTTCCTGTTCTTTTTTTCTGGAAATTTTTCCTTCTGGTTATTTTGTCCAGAGAAGAATAGAAGAATGAGAGAACAAAAAAATAAATAAAAATATCAACCACAACCCCAGCAAAATATCCACTAGGCAAATCAGAAGATATCAGACAGCACAAAAGAAAAAAAAAAAGGGAAAAAAGAGAGAATATAATCAAACAGGTAGACAGAACAGAGTGATACCCTTAGTCCTGGGTGTATTTTGGTCTGTTTTTTTTAAGACACTGGATCCCAAAATTGTAAAGAAATAAAAACTTACATATATACAAAAATAAAATTGAATACAGTGAAAGAAAGCCAAAAATGAAGAATATATCTATAAAGTATAAATGTAAAAATGAAAAGTAAAAAAAAAGACTTAAAGAGTTGATAAAATAGAAGCTAGTTGAAAAGGAAAAAAGGGAAAAAAGTAAAAGAGAATTTTAAACTGAAATACTAAAGAATCAAGAGAAAAAAACCTCAAATTCTATATACTATTTTCCCCTAGTGCTGGAGCCTATTCTGAGCCTCGGTAATTGTAGCCAGCTCCAGTGTTTGGGAATTCTGCAGCACTCAGATACCACACAGTCCTGTGTGCTCTGTAAACTTGGTGTTCGCCTGTTGTTCCAGTTGATCTTCTGGGGGAGGGGCCTGCTGTGCTGATTCTCAGGTGTCTGCCTGGGCAGAGTTGAACCCCCCTTTCCAGGGTGCTGGGATGTGTAAACTGCTTCAGTTTGCTCTATGTGGCTTTTGTTCCCTGAAGGCTTTTCATACAGCTTTAGAGGATGAAAAAAAAAAAAGTAAAAATGGCGGTGCCCCAATCTCCAGCCCTGAAGCTGAATGATCAGAGCCCCCACTCTTCAGTGCACCCTCAGGGAAAAGCAGTCAATCCCCTTTGTGTGTGCCAACTCTGCAAACTCCTGTGGTGCACACTGGCACCAATCCTTCCAGGGCGGGGGGTGGGGGGGTCTCACCATGGCCCTGGGGCTCTCTGGGTCCCTTCTCCTGGAGGGGTTGCCCAATCATGGGTGTACCTGCACCACTCCTTCCTGGGGAAGGAGCAGGGTCTCCCAGTGGTTTTGATCTTGCTGGACCCCTGCTCTGAGAGTGGTTACGTGATGGTGCTGTGGTTCCTGGTTTATGGAAACACCTAGCTGAGAGGTCACTCGGGGCCTTGGTAATTGTAGCCAGTTCCAGTGTTTGGGAATTCTGCAGCACCAGATACCACTGTTCTTTCTGTGACCCTGGGGATCCAGAGACCACGCTGTCCCACCTAGGATTCTGCCCTGCTTCACCACCTGAGAGCCTTTCAGGCAGAGAGGGCCCTCACTGGAGCACACTTCTAAAAGTTCTGATTTTGCGCTCCATTACTATATCACTTTCCGGTAGTCGGCTTATGGAGGCTCCCTCCCCCTGCAGTTTATCTTCCCTTGTATTGTCTTGGATTCACTTTTCTGCACCTCCTACCTTACTTAGGAAGTGGTCACTTTTCTATTTGTAGAATTGCAGCAATTCTTTTCTTAGATCTCAGGTTGAATTCACAGGTGTTCAGAATGAGTTGATAGTTATCTAGTTGAATCCTAGATGAAATGAGGATCCCCTACTCTTCTGCCACAGGCAGCCCTGTCCATAGATCAGTCTAAGCTGAATCTTTCTGGCTCCTGCCATGCCCTGGCTGAGCCTGCAGGTCTCATGTATGCAAACATCACTGTTGACCAGGACAAACAGTGCCTGGTGTGGATCCTGGATGCTCCATGGTGCAGCCAGTAAACAACGATGTGTGTATTGATAAATTATTATCATTGTCAAGTTTCCAGCCACCTCCCCACCTTCCAGTGACCAACAGGTTGGCTCATGGTTGGCACCAAGAATGAGAGGCTTAAAAATTTAATCAGGTTCAGGTAACAGGTAAGGACTGGTTCTCCAGTGAAGGGAAAAACACAGCAAATATTTTGGATTAAACTATGTGTGCTGTATCTTGCTGGAGCTTGCAGGCCCTTTGGAGGCTCTCAGACAGCTCTTAATTAATTGCTGGAGCCAAGTAGGGCAATCTTGTGAATGTGGCTGCTTTTGCTAATCTGATCTAGCCATGCTCAGGGGAGGGGGCAGCACTGGCCTTGGATTTGGTGGATGAGTGGGGCGGGCTGGGGCGTGGGAGGAGCTCAACCCAGATGGTTGCGACAAAGCTTGGAACAGCCAACCTGTTGGTCAAGGAAACAAACAGGCCTTCCCTTCTAGGCTTAGATTCCTGGCTTGGGAAGGAGGGACCTGAAATCAAATCCTAGCTCTGACATAAGTGTCCCCAAGAAAGTGGGCCAATTAACGCCTTTGAACTTCAGTGTATCATATGTGTGATGAATATAGGATTACAACCCTGCAGGATTGTTGTTAGAATCAAATAAGGTAAGGATGATGGCATGAAACACAAGCCCCGAGTCCAGCCCTGCAAGGCCACTGATCAGCTGGGCATGGCAGCAGCTAGAAGCAGTGCTGATCCTGGGGTGGGGAGAGGGGAAGATATCTAAGGCAGGTCCATTTCTTTGATAGTGGAACAAGCTGTAGGTCCCTGGGGCACCACAGTGCTGGGGGTGGAGGGCTGCCAGTGCTGGAGACCATGTCCCTAACTCCTCAGCAGCAATGGAGATAGCTCCTGAAGAGCTTGGCAGAACTGGGGCCTGGAGGGGGTGTTCTTGTCTACTTTAGCCTAGGCCTCCAGTGGGTGCAAGGAGACCTTCCCTTGGCCCTGGTCACTGTAGGGCCCCCTTTTGCTTTCACTGCCTTTTGTGTGGCCCAAGGTCCGGTCAAGGAGATTGAGGATTCCTTCAACAAGCTCCCATAGAATGAGACAGTTAGAATACACCTCTTGGAGAATCAGGGTGGGCTGGACCTCAGGAAGGGCACATGTACAGCTGCATCTGCTGCACCTTCCTGGCCCATGCTGACACTTCAATCATCCATGCTACTCGGGCTTCCCTCCTGTTCCCTGGTTATGCCTTTGCTCTTGCTCTTCTCTTTGCCTGGGACCCCTTCCCTCCTCACCCTTCTCTTGCAGAAAGTCTTCCCTGAGCACACAAGTTGGGGATAGCCCTCTTCCAGCCATCAGCACTCCCTGAAGACACCTCTGGCATGGTCCCTACCACATTCTGTTGCCCTTGTCCTTGTCTCCACTGCCTCCTCCAACCAGTCAGCAAAGTGCTTGAGGGTAGGCGCTGGATCTTATGCAGCTTTGAGTCTCCAGGATGGAAGTCAGCTCCCAGTGAATATTTGCTGAACTGAGCTGATTCCTTTCCTTATAATGTAAGAATTGAAGCTATGAAAGGGACAGTGACCTGCCTAAAGTCATATGCTAATTAACAGACTCAACCCCTACTTCTGGCAGGGTCAGACATAACATCCATTCTTATCACATTCTTCCTGGGTTGAAGAATGTCATACTCATGACTCAATAGGATCAGAAGCAGTCAATCAGAAAATGCTCTTTGAACATCTCATTGTGGTAGATACAGGAAGAGCAGGTAATAATTCTTTACAAGTCTCAAAGTCAGATGTGCAGAAATGCAACTTTACTTTTTTTGTTGTTTTTCAATAGATCACACAATCATTACATAAAAGCAAAACAGTATTAAAAAGCCATACCTTAAGATTTCTTGTTTCCCTTTTATTAGTTTTTTTCTGAATCCTTTTAAAATAGAACCAAATGTGAGCATAAATTCTTATTCATCCCCTTTGACATTAGATGGAATAAAACTGAAATGCTTTCCTTTGCATATCATGATGTAGAGCATTTTATCATTATTTTTTAGTAATAGAATATTCCATTATTGATTTAACCTGTCTTCTGTTGATGGACACTTGGTTGTTTTCAGTCTTTTTTTTTTAAGTTTTTATTTAAATTCCAGTTAGTTTACAGTGTAATATTAGTTTCAGGTGTACAATATAGTACAATATACTGTGTGCATATGTCAATTTGCATAGAGGAAGGTACGTCAATAGGAAAAATTCCCAGAAGTGGAATCACTGAAATACAGGGTAAGTGCTTCTGTAAGTTTTATGAATATTTCCAAACTCCTGTCCATAGGGTTGTGCCAATTTAGACTTGCACCAGACCTGGAGAGAGTGCCTGCTGGCCACAACCCCAACAACAGAGTGTCTACTCAGTCCCTGTTGGGAGTTCCTTTTCTACCTAGTGATAGTGCCAATCACTGAATTGTAGCCCCCCAAATTCAAATGTCGAGGTTCTAAGCCCCACTGTGAGTGCGTTTGGAGATAAGACTTTCAGGAGTTAATTAAGGTTAAGTGAGGTCTTAAGATTGGGGCTCTGATCCAGTAGGACTAGTAGTCTTATAAGAAGAGGAAGAGAGAGATCATGCTCTCTTCCCACATGTGTGTGCACCAAGAAAATGTCATGTGAGGACAAAGTGACCATCCACAAATTAGGAGGAGAGCTCTCACCAGAAACTGAACCCTGATGGACCTTGATCCTGAACTTCCAGCCTCTAGAAGTATAAAAAATAGGTGTTGTTTAAGACACCTAGTTTATGGTATTTTGTTATGGCAGCCTGAACAGACTAATATGGGTAGAAAAAAATTATATTTACTCCAGGGTAACTTATTCATTTTGGTGGCTTTCTTTGGGGGGGGCATGTTGTTTTGGGAACATGCTTAGTAAGTTCAAGAGTTTTTGTCTTCCCCTTCCTTCCAGGGCAACATCTGCATACAATCATGGCAGCGTGTCTTTGGCTTCCGCTATGGTCTCATCATGGTTGTCTCCAGGCAACCAGTGCACAGCTACGTCTTTCTCCTCCTTCTCTTTTTCCTCTTCTGTGGATCTTGGGAGCACAGAATTGGCTTATTTATAACCCTTGCTTCATGCCATACTCTTACCATCACCCACTTTTATTGCATTAGTTATTTATAATAATGATTTAAATAATTGTGAGATGCTTGTGTTCCAGTAAAGTCTCCAGTCATCAGCTTGTGACTCTGTTTCATTCTTGTTCTGATGCTCTCTGAGTCTCTCTGATGCTATCTCATCCTCCCTTCTAGTCCTGTTGCCTTTTCTACCCAACTGCTTCTGAGGTGGAGGCTGGGAGAACACTGCAGGCTCAGCAGTGCTGGTAAATGTCTAACAACTGTCTCTGGTGCTGGGGAGGGGGAAAGGTGTAGAAAAGCCCAAATTTGTAGTTTTGCTTTTTTCAAAAGTGTGAAAACTAACTCCATGTCCAATTTTAAGCTGCTGACCTCAACCAGTCTATAAAATTTCTGAAAATTTAACAAATGGCTGCTAGCAGGAGTGTGTTTCAAGCTTACCACTGGGATAGGGCATAGGGGCCTTCTTTAGACACACACAACGTTTCCCCCTTTAGTTTCTATCCCCTTGTTTGGACAGCCCTTCTCCAGTCTAGGAAAAGTTTCATCTTGTTCTCATTTATGCTCTTTTTAACCCATTATGGTTGACCTGGGCTTGCCATTCTTTGGAGATTACCTTACAAAAAGTGACTCTGATCTCTGTACTCTGTGTACTCTGTACACATTAGTGAGTGTGTGTTTCTATAGGAATAGGGGAAGAGAGTTGTGGAAAGAACAAGGCAGTATGGGGGAGAGTTCCTCCACTATGGAAGGGGTTTTGATTTGTTTTGTCTCTGTTGCCTTCCTGGTTGGCATATTGTTGATGTGCAATAAAGATTTGTGGAATTAATAGATAACTAAAAATCTTATCTTTCTACTCAAAGGAGTAAAAAACATGGTCTTTGTCCTCATGGGACTTACAGTTGGTATAAGTCATGGAATGAACAAAGTGATAGACGGCCAGTGCCAAATTATGGTCCAGACAATGAGTTTCGGTGGTTGTCTGGAGGATGGAGAGATTGCCATGGGCCAAGATGCTCAGAGAGTGCTTCATGCAGAGGATGGGATTTATACCGAGGCTTGAAGGATGCTATTTCCAAAATAGGCCCATTAACAACTAATTGAAAGCACATAATTCAACTTTGACAGCCTGTCAGTGGTGTCTCACAGAAAGCCATCAGAATTCTTCTTACTTGGCCAAAAGACATATGCACCATGTCACTAGGAAGCAGGTTTGTTCAATGCACTTTTGAAATTTTAGCTCCCCCAAGCCATCTATGGCCCAAATTTGAGAACAGTCATGTTGAATCAATCACTGAGTAGTGAAATAGGACCTGCAAATGTTTGGGGAAGCTTCCTATTCTCTGAGAGCTATCAGTCTGATTAGGAAGATCTTGACACACTCAATTGACAGATACATGAACAATGCCAGGGAAATGCAATTTCCCTTGTTGTCCATCTCAGCGTGGACTAGAAACCTAGGGATGGGAGGTATGAAGGGAGATCATTATGCAGAGCCTTCCAGGATGTCCCAAATTGATATCTTAACTCTGCACAGCTCAAACTTAACCCACTGTCTTCCTTTTCATAGATGTCCAATCTTTCGTGTTTCTTACTTCCAGAACCGATGGCAACATCTACCTCACTGTGCAAATTAAAAAACTTGGCAGTACCCCTAGTTTGCTGTGTGCTGTGTAGTAAGCATTCAGTTCATATGTTCTTTCACCCACATATTCATTTTTTCATTCACGAATTCATTCACCATAATCTGTAGGGAAACAATATAGTGTATAGACCAAGAGCATGGGCTCTGGGGAGGATTACTTGGGTTGGAACCCTGGCTCTGCCACTTACTGGCTGTGTGACCATGAGGAAGCTGCTTAACTTCTCTAAGACTCCTACCTTAAATATGTCTGTGTCTGTGGGCTGTCCCCATCCTTGGCTAGGTTGACTTCAGCTGCTTTTGTGCCTCAGCTGGTGCCCCCAGCCTCATTCCCAACAGTAAGATGCTGAAAGATGGTCCCAGACACACTCTAGAAACATTCACCTCTTGCTGGAGGGAAAGGATTTAGGCATGCACAAAGGGACCAAAGAGGTAATCATTAAGTTCAGTAGTAGCCAGGTAACAAGAAATTATTCAAGCCCGGGCTCTGTGGCAGAGGACAATGCCACAGAAATCACCTGGAGAAGACATGAAGCAGCAATTATTACATCATACTATCCAGATTTACTCAACTGTGATATTTGAGAAGGCTGGGCCACATGGATGTGTTTAGCTGTGGAACCCAGGTGAGGTGGCCGCTAACCCAACACATGTTGACACCTGTGGGAAGAGCCTGAGGCATCTGATCAGAGTCTCCAAGGAACAGGTGGCTCTGTGGGAAATTGGGTGTAAGGTCTGAGAAGACAAACAGGGAATGAAGTCCAAGGAATTTGAGATTAAGTAACAGCCTCAGGTCCACAGCTTCAGGTCCACTTTTCTTCATGAGTGAAGCAAGGGTCAGCTTCCTGGCTAGTGAGAAGGCTCCCTGTTCTAACTCCTTGACTTCCTCACCTGCTTTCCCTCAACAAGGGGCCAAGCCTCCTGTAATTCTAGGGGATTCTTGAAATGCATCTCCACTGGGAAAAAAAAGCAACATAGTGATTCTTGATCGAACTAGCAATATAAATCACTGGCCCAGGGGCTTGTTTCAGAGAGTAGGCTGAGATAAGAGGACCTTAGAAAGGCAGAGAAAATACTGACCAATTTGGAAGATTTGATGGGGTGAGAGAGGTAGTGGGAGAGGACAAGGGCACAGAGGAAGAGGCCTGGGTATTTAAAGACAAACCTTGCTTCCTTTGCTCACAAATTAATTTGATTTCCTTTTTTTCCCTCTCTCCCTTCTTCCCTTTCTCCCTTCCTTCCTTCTATACAGATCTTTTGAGGCTTAATACATTGTTTTTTGCACTGGGCATATAAAAATAAATGATACACAGCCTCTGTCCTCTCTGAGTTCCCCAGAGAAGACCAAGGGTAAACTAATATCTTACTTAATGTGATACTAAAGTATCACAATGAAGTGTGAACATGCACTATAGAAAGATTAATATAAAATGTAATGGGAGGAAAGGGGAGGGAGGAATTACTTCTGTTTGGGGTTAGCCCTCTACTTGCACAGCCTAATCTTGAGGGATTTCAATAAAGGCTGGATATTTCACTCTTGCTTTGGGCTGGGTTGCAAGCAGAAACAGTCTCTCTCCCCAGAGGAAAAGCAAGGTTGGTAGTGGTAGTGGTATCAGATTTACCCAAATTTGTAGAGCCTAGGTGGATTTTGGACCTAGGTTTTAAGTCGAGCTTGTGTCTAAGTAATGACCTTACAAATCAGTTCATTTGCAAGCACCTCTGCTGGATTGGATAAATTCAGGTGTCTCTCTATGCTTTTCTCACAATTTATTTGAAGGGTTTTTGGGTTAATCTCCACAGGCAGACAACTCACTTCCTTTATGAAACTTGTGGCTGGAAGAGGGGTGGGTAGAACCAACATAACTGGATACCAGTTGCTTTCAGGAACCATGCCAGGCAATTTTCTTAAGTCATTTAATTAGCTCTTCACACAACCTTATTGAAAGCCATGCTATTCATCCCACTCTGTAGATGAGGAGAGCAATGCTGACAGCAATGAAGTACCATGTCCGAATTTACACAGTCAATCTGTGACAAGGTCTGGATTTTTTTCCTCCCAGATTTAATCTTACTTCAAAGTTTATGCTCCATTCACCATTCTGCACAGGATGATCTGGCTTTGTAAAGCAATGGGAAAAATGGAGTCTGAATAGCCATGTTCATGGAATTTCACTACGGTGGTTTAAATGGATTTTGTTAAATTGGACTCCAAGGGGACAATATGGTCAATGGTTCAATAATCCTAGAATGTTCTGTTTTTATTAGATAACTTGGCATTGTGATAGTAGCTATAGCATCTTGGATGAGTCACTGAACTTGTCGCTATTTCAGTTGCTTCATTTGTGTTATGGGGTTAATAGCAATATCCACCTACACACCCTATGCTGCCTCTGATGACTGGAGTGAAGAGCAAGGAAGATAGTGTATAAATGCACTTTTTGGAATTGTAAACTGCTATGCAGTTTTTATTTGGTGTAATTTAGTCTCTTGGGTCTTGGGTGTTTAAACATCAGTTTTCAGTTCTGATATTCAAATCCATTTATGTACATAAAAAGCACAAATGGTAACTAGTGATTAGCTTGATTAATTACTATAAAATGAACATACTTCTATGTAACTCATATCAGAGATAGAACATTATCAATACCCAAGAAGCCTCTCTTATGCTTATTCCCCATCACTATCCCCTTGTTCCTTCCTAGAGGAAGTAATCACTATCCTGACCTCTATAACCTTATATTATTTCTGCCTGTTTTGAAGTTAATATAGATGTAATCATACAGTATGTATTCTTGGTTTAGCTTCTTAACTAAATCTTATGTTTAGGAGAAAGCTCTTGTTGCTGAATCAGTAATTTACTAATTTTCATTACTGCCTAGTATCCTATTGTGTAAATAGACCACAGTTTATACCATTCTCATAGATTGATTATTGAATAGTAAGCCAGTTTGAATTCTTGGAACAAACCCAACTTGATGTGATGCCTTATCCTTTTTTACATTGCTGAATTCATTTTGATGATATTTTGTTCAATTGTTTTGCCTCTGTGGTATTATGGATGAGATTGGGCTCTACTTTTCCTTTTTTTTTGCAATGTTCTTGTCAGGCTTAAGGTTATGCTGGCTTCAGAAGATGAGGTAGGAAATGTCTTTTATCATCTGAAGAAATTTGTTTATAATTAGTGTTATTAATTTTAAGAAATTAATTTAAACAGATTTAAATAGATTTAAATTTGGGGAATTAATAACACAAATTGTAAACAAACTTTTTACCAATGAAAGATACAGTTTGGAGTTTTGTTTATGGGAAGGTTTTGAATCATAGATCCAATTACTTAAACATTAGATCTAATTAGAGTTTCTTTTTCTTCTTGTGTCAGTTTTGGAAGTATTTTTTAAAGAATTTTTCCATTCATTTAAGTTTTCATACTAATTGGCATTTTGTTCTTAATATCTTTTATCTATTTCATATCTGCAGTGCATTTTCTCGGTGGATTAACCCTTTTATTACAAAATGTCATTATCATTATGAAATGTTCCTCTTTATCTTGTAACGCTCCTTGCTTTCAAGGCTACTTTGTTTCATATTAATATGGCTACGCACACTTTCTTTTGGCTAGTGTTTGCATGAGGGCATATCTATTTCTATTCTTTTATTTAAAATTTTTCTGTCTACTCATTTAAGGTGTGCCTCATATAAGCAGCATATTTTTTTATCCAGTCTGATGGTCTTTGTCATTTCACTGGAATATTTGGTTTTTATACTGAATGGTTTCTGATATATGTAGTTTAAATCTACTTTTTGTCTTTTGTTTTCTTTTGTCTCACCTTCTACAATTCCTTTAATTTCATTTTTTTCATGGCATTAAAATGTGTCCACAGATTCTTTGATATTTCAACTTTCAAGACGTACAGCTTTATTTTCCTGTGAATGTGCCCTAGACTTACTGACTCATTTCTATCAAATAGAATAGGCAGAAATGACAATGAATTATTTAAAAGACTGGATCACACAAGGGACATTATTGGGACTCTCAAACATCCATTCACATGTACTGAAGAATTGAGACTTTTTGCCAATAGGCTAATAAATGAGTCATCTTAAAAGTAGGTTCTTCACTCCCAGTCAAGTCTTCCTATGATGTAGCTCTGGCTGACATCTTGAAGGAAACCTCATGAGAGGCTCTGAGTTAGCACCACCAGCCAAGCTGCTTCTAAATTCCAGGCTCACAGAAACTGTGGAATATTACTGTGTTGTTTTAGCTGCTAAGTTTTCTTTAAGCTGCTACAATTCTTACTTTATTTGGAGTAATTATTTCTTATTATTCTTTTACACTGTTAGATATTTGTTGGTTATATATTCTTTTATTCTGGTTTGTTTTGTGTAGGCCTCAGCTTATTAACAGTGATGCTATTGACAGGAAATGTCTGGGGGCACTCACATGGGCCTGTGGTGAGTTCCTCCCACTCATCTTTTTTTTTTTTTTGGAGCCAAAGTTGTTGATAGACTGGCCTTTGTAGTTCTTATTATGATTGGAAGATGACCTCAGGAATAGCCATTTAGAAACTTTGAGAAAATAGACAAGATTTATTACTTATAGGTCTTGGAGGGCACATGGCACTCTTGGGGCCATACAGTGAGGAGAAGGGAAGAAAGAGGGGAGGTGGGGGAAGCATCCCTAGGGTTGTTTCTTATTGGGGTCAAGGATGGGGGCCTAGGGTTTGCAGGTTCACTCTTTATTGAGTGATTAAGACATAAAAGTGGGAATTAAAGTGCAGGAAGGGGAAAACAAGTGACCAAATGGTTAGTTATCATAGTCTACAAGAGATCTCCAAAACAGAGGGAAACTTCAGGGGTGGAGGGCTGGTTCTTTATCTAGTCCTGTGACTGGCAATTTGTTTATTCACAGTAGCCATCTTTGAAGTGGATGTCTTGGTAATCAAAACCTTAAGTTGGGCACTTGTGTTACAATAAAGATGCTACCCCATTACTTCCTAGCTGCTACTGTTTTTGTTTAAGTTATTTGTCAATCTTATGGTTACTCTTTTGAAAGTAATATGTTTTTCCCCTTTCTTTCTTGAGCTGATTTTAGGAGCGTTTTCCTCTTTGTTTTTGGTTTTTAAGAGTTTTACTATGAGGGGCCCCTAGGTGGCTCAGTCGGTTAAGCGGCTGCCTTCATCTCAGGTCATAATCTCAGGATCCTGGGATGGAGCCTCATGTCAAGCTCCCTGCTCAGCAGGGAGCCTGCTTCTCCCTCTCCCTCTATGCTCTCTCTCGCTCCTTCTCTCTCTCTTTTTCAAATAAATAAATAAAATCTTAAAAAAAAAGAGTTTTACTATGAAGTTCTTAGGTGTAGTTTTCTTATATTTAAACTGTTTGCTTTTTAAAAACACTTTTAAATCTGTGACTTGACGTCGTTAGTTGTGGAAATTTATTGGCTGTCATCTCTTTGAATATTTTTCCTACCTACTCTCTTTTTACTGTCCTGGAATTTTGATTACATGTATATTAAAACTTTCACCATGTACTGTATGTCTCCTATGCTCTGTTCTGTATGTGCTGCTTTTTAAAAAAGATTTTATTTAATTAATTAATTAATTTATTTATTTATTTGAGAGAGAGAGAGAGAGTGAAAGCGGGGGAGTGGCAGGCAGAGGGAGAAGCAGGCTCCCCGCTGAACAAGGAGCCCAATTCGGGACTTGATCCCAATACCCTGGGATCATGACCTGAGCCGAAGGCAGATGTTTAACTGACCTAGCCACCCAGGTGTCCCTATGTACTGGTTTCTTATTTTTAACTCTGTATTTCAGTCTGGCTATTTCTTTTGACCTATCTTCTAGTTTACTAATCTCTTCAGCCCTCTCTCATTTACTATTAAATTCATTAGTAAAGTTCTTAATTTCAATTCAAGTATTTTCAGTTGTAGGATGTCTACTTTTTTTTTTATAGTTTCGAGTTCTCTGCTGAGGGACTACAAATAGCCATCTAACTTTCTTGCATTTATTGGTCACATATATTTTGAAGTCTGTATCTGACAACTCTGATGGGACTCTTTTTTTTATCTGTGATTTCTCTTGGTTTTCAGTTATTTGTTCATGTCTTTTAGTGTGCCAAATAATTTCCAGTGGTACAGCAAACATTGTGTATAAATAATTGTTCATATACTTTGAGGATCCGTTACGCTTTGGGAAGCAGTTGGGTTTAGAGTAACTTAATCCATGCAGATATTGAAATGATTAGAGTCTGTGTTTCATTGTTTGTGAGGCTATACTCCCAAGTATAGTTCTTTGAGCATTTCGGTGGGAAGCCTGGGTAATTTATAGCACCTCTCTCATGTCTCTTTCTTACAGGGCCCTGAACCTGATTTTTGTCCCTGTACTTTGAAGACTAACCAAAAAATTTTTTAGCTTCTTATCATCCTTGAGATACAGAAAATGACTGGAAGGGAAAAGCAAAAGTAATGCCAAATGTCAGATTCATATCACTTCTCACTTCTTTCCTACTCCCCTTACTTTCTAGGATATTGACCCCTTAGGGTCCTTGCTTACCTTGGTTTGATGTCTTCAAACACACACCCAGACACACACACTGAAATTTTATTAGTTGCTCCCTATGGGGAGCCGGTTAAGCGGCTGAGTGTTGATCTGAAACACAGCACTCCAACCATTACTGGAGGCAGAAATCTCTCAAAACCTACTTTTCACATACCAAATGCATAATTCTTCTTAACTTCATGATAGGCAGTCTAATAAACTTCTGAGAATCAGGTCTTTGAAACCCTAAATTATGTTTATGATTTCAGGAAATGTATTAATTTAAACTCCTTTCCTGACTTTATATCTTTACCCTCCCATTTTATTCTTGCTCTTATTTGTTCTATCTTAGTCTGGGTAAGAAATATGTAAACTGTCCCAAAGTTCAGATTTGAACACAATGTTGCCAAGAAGATACAAGATAAACATGTAGGGACAATGACTATTAAGCAATGTGACCTGGTCCCCAGGCTGTCCATGACTTTGGAGACTTTTTCTTTTTTTCTGGAGCCATTCTTTAAACTTCAAGTTCAGGCAGCATCTAGAGAAGTGGTATCCTATGAGCTCTTACTTTTCTCCTACTTTGTGATATTTTCTTTTGTCAGTGTGACCATTTGATTTTGAATCATAGTTACGGCATCTTCAGATTGACACATATGGAAACTCAGACCTGTACCCTTTAAAACTCAGCTCATTAAAGGGAGGCACTGAGATTTTCAACATGTTGGGAATAGAGGCAAATCCTCCATTGAAGGTATTTCTTTATTAACTGTAGGACTCATTGTTAAGACAAGATGGGAAGAGCCTAATAGGTTATTCTGAAAGAACTACCCGTTAAATGGTAGTACAGTACATGTTTCAAAGTGACAAGCCCAAGAGCTGAAAATGACTCTGATATTTAAAAGGCTCATAAACAGGGGCAGTGTACTTGCAGACCTATATTTATGTATTCAAATATTAGGAGAAAATCCAAGCAGAATCTCAGGACTGCAGGAGTTTGTGATTTAGACAAAGAGGCCAGGGAGAAGGACAATTACATCAAACCTTTTACAGCATAAAGCAAACTTTCTTCCCTCCTTGCTAACCAGTGAGCTGGGATCTTGCTAAGGGCTTGTTTTTTAAGTGGGTCTCGAACCAATCATTACACAGACATGAGGTATTTGTGAAGAAAGAAAAAGACAACTGAAACCAAAAGAAACTTTTGTTTCTGAATTAAATTTGTGGTTATTGCTAGCTTCTTTTACTTTTACTATCTCCTACCTCTAGGTGCCACCCATGTGCACATATCCCCCTCAGTACTGAAATCATTAACCACATGTGGAGAGTTAATCTTTGGACAACATAGCTATTTCCTCTGTTTCATGGAGCAACTAGAGAGGGTTCATAAATAACTTCGGGGACATCATCAGGGCTTTGAGGATGGTTTGTTGTTAAGAGACATTCAAAGGAAGTCAAATAAGTATATCAGTTGCCCTCATGGATACTTTCAGTCCTCTTAGCATGTTCATGTTTTTTCTTCCTCTGACCAAATGATCTGGTTATATAAGAATCACAGGCACTGGAATGTGGGATCTGAGCTGTGGTTCCAATAGCAGCCACTTACTCTTTTACTTGGTTCCCATGATGACCACCTATATATTTGTCACATGACAGGTTGGTTCATGGGACTAGAGCCACTGATCCAAAATTGAGTTTTGATCTCATTAACAGTCTACTTGAACCAAGTTCTATGTATATGATTAAGTAAATATGCCTATATGTACCCCCTAAGCTAAGAAAAAATATAACAATATCCCAGAATCTCTATTTCTTTTTTTTTAATTTTTTATCTCTATTTGTTTCTCCCTCATCCACCAAATGTAACCAAGTATCCTGAATTTTGTGTTAAGCGTTCCCCTAATTTTCTCATAACACCTGTGTATGCATCCCTTAAAATATTTTGCTTGCAATTGAACTTCATATAAATAGAATTACACCCTGTACACTCTTCTGATTTTTCTCCCCATAATTTACTTTGCTACATGAAATTGCAGTCCATTGACTTTTATCTTGATATACTATTCCATTGTAAGAATATAACACAACTTATTTATCCATCTTCTATTGTGGACATTTGGGTTGTTTCTAGTTTTTGCTATGACAACTGATGCTGTGCTGCTGTAAGCATTTGAAGTAATCTCTTGGTGTGTATGAAGAATGTATTGAGTATTTTTCTAGTGGTGGACATGCTGGGACTAAGGGTAAGCATGTGTTCAGTTTTTTGAGGGTAATGTCAAATTGTTTTCCAGAGTGGTTATGCCAATTTATACTCCCACCTGCAAAGTAGGAGAGTTCTAGTTGTTACTCATTCTCTCCAACATTTTCTATTATCTTTATTTTTTGCCAAATATATTTATTATTTATAATAGATGAAATGGACATTTTTATTTATATCTCACAGGTGTGGAGGTTGAGGCTTGGGAATTTCAAGTCATTCTATTAGGCTTAAAGAGCATAGATTTTGGACATGTCTTATGTATGAGGAGGAGATCATATCACTCAAAATCAGTTTATGGAAAACCAAATTAATGGCCAGTCATCTAATGGCCAGTTTTCTTCAAATCCACCTTTTTGAAGGTTTTGCATCTGTTTTGAAGCTCTTCATGTGAAACTATATACAAAACAATATAACTAAATAAAACTAAGTAAAAAATAAAAACCAATATTGGTTAAAATTTGAGAAAAGGATTTTGAGAAAAACTGGCTAAAAAGTCCCCCATTTATTTACAAAGGAAAAAAGGATATGCAAATTAAAAAAACATTATCCATATAACACTGCAAATTTGATGACTGCCTATCAAAAGCTTTTTTAAAAAGTCAGAAATGCCCTCAGACATATTCAACAGTTAGGAAAACAATGTGGCAGATGAGGATGGGACATGGAAAGAAGGTGAAAACTCTGGAGCTGGATTAAATTTTAAGGTAATTTGATGATCAGGCAAATGGATCTCAGGCAAAGTGGTTACTGACAAACTGACTTAGGCATTTTTGGGTTATTACAAATGTCAGGGCAGAGTTAGGGATGAACTAGCAGTGGACACATGGGACCATTCATCCTGGTAGATTCTGGAGCAACCGCACTACCTCCTCTCACTTCCTCATTACTTTGCAGTCTCTGAACACCCAGAAGGGCCCCTAATAAACTGGAAGGAATCAGAGTTTGGGAGAAGGGAAAGCACTATTCCTCCAGTCAGTGCTTCTGCCTAAGGTAATCATTTATGTGTGCATGCCACTTAAGATTAAGTTTGTCTGTGGTGACAGAAAACCCCACATATAGGTGGCTTAAGTGAGAGGTAAATGTTTAGTTTTCTTTCATGTAGATGCATCCAGACATAGGCAGTTCAGGCGGGATGGAGATTCCACGAAGACACTGGACCAGGCTCCTAATGCCATTCACTCCTTGGGGTATAGGTCTCTTCCACTGACCATTACCTCCTCATTCTAGGCAGCAAGGCTGGGGAATGGACAAAGAACAAGAGGCAACATATGCATACCCACTCTCCTTTAAGTAGTTTCTCTGGAAACTGCCTCCATTTAGATAATATTGGCCAGAAATTTGTCACATGGGACGCCAAGCTATAAGGGAGTCTGGGAGGTACAGTCTTTCTTCCAGGCAGTCATGTGCCTAAGGGAATCTTTACTAAGGAAAATAGATTGGGATAGGCAACTTGCAGGTTTTGGCTCTCCAAAATTCATTAATGAAAGGAAGGTACATGTATTTCAGCTATATGAATCCTGTTGTTTTTGCAGGTTTTAACATGTAGGCCGTTCTGTTTGACAACCAAAATCAAGGCACACACAAAATTAGTGAAATCCTCCCTCCATCCTTGGGTGCCAGCTGGTTGGTGTAGGGAGAGGTGAAGCTGACGCTTAGGCCTTGCTCTGGGTTTGCCTGCCCATGGGCAATAAGGCCACATGGAGGGAAGATTCCTCACCTACCAAAGTAAAGAATGAGAACGTGGTAGGAGGAGAGTTCAAGGCCCCCCACTCCCCACCCTCCGGTTTTGCAAAAGTCAGATCTAGATCACAAAATACTTGTTGGAAAATGGAATACTACTTTCTTAGTAATCCATGTATGTGGCTTTCAAGTAGAATTCTTAACAAGCAATGGAGGCCAATCTTTTTTGGCTACCACAGCTTCTGTTTCCACCTGGGTGGATTCTCCATTGTTCGAAGAAATCTTGAAGAGCATGTAGTACATCCTCCTCTTCCCCTGACCCACCATGAGACAGGGGTCTCTAGACAAACTCACCCCTCCCCAGACTTCTGTTTCCAGACTGCCCACTTCATTCTTGTTTCTCAGACCTAAAACCTGGAAGGTGTCCTCAATTCCTTTCTCTCCCACACATCATATTTAATCTATCAGCATAGTCTGGTGGCTCTACTTTGAAAATAGATTCAGAATCCAACCATTCCTTACCTCCTCTTCTGCAATAATCTCCTACCTGGAGCACCCAGCTGAGTAGGTGAATGGGAGCTGAAATGAGCTCTACTCATTGAACTGTGTGCTTTGCTCCAAGGCTGCATCTGTTTTTTTTAATAATTTTTTTTATTATGTTATGTTTGTTGCCATACAGTACATCATTAGTTTTTGATGTAGTGTTCCATGATTAAGGAGGGCATGTATTGTATGGAGCACTGGGTGTTATATGCATCTGTCTGATAGAATAAACCTCACCAACATCTTGATCTTGGACTTCTGGCCTCCAGAGTAGTCAGACAATAAATTTCTGTTGTTGCAAGCCATGTAGTTGTGGTATTTTGTTACAGCAATCCTTGGAAATGAATATACCATCTGATGCACAATATGTTATTGTTGATTTGTTTGGGATCTGCCTCCCCCAGTAGGAGGGAAAGACTCTGTTCTTCACTGTCTTCACTGCTGTAGAATAAATTTTTGATGAAAGGCAGCCATTTTGTAAGAAAGACACTGCAGCTTTGAATTGTCTGCCGAAACCCTCCCATAATCCCTAAAGTGAGGGAAGAAAGTGGTCCCGTACTACTACTTGTAATAACAAATCATCATACTTTGTATGCATGTAAGACTTTTCCTCTTCAAAACACTTCCAAAACATTAATTAGTCTTTACAATAGCATCAATGAAGTGGAAACAAGGGAGAATTTGAGGTATGCAAAACTTAATTACCAATATTAAAATGTGGCACACAATGAACACCCCTCCTTCTGGGGCAGTGAACACATTCTGTGTCATCTTTTCTCCCTTTGAAAATATGAGCAGGGAACTTAATTCTAGAACATGTCAGGAAGGAGGCAAGGCTATCCCTGAGAAACGGTAAGGGGTAGAGAAGGGTATTTATGCATCAGAGAGAAAGGGGAATTCCCTCACTTCAGAATTCCCTTAGGATTCTGGGATCTAGGATTCTGAGACGCCATTTAAGGGGGGGGATGTGGAGTGGGCCAGTTTTGAACAAAGATATGGGGAATTCTGTCAGGTCATAAGATAGAGCTCAACCAATGATCCACAAACCAAAAAAAAAAAAAAAAAAAAAAAAGATGGTGGTGACTTTTTGGCATCCTGAGCCACATTTGGATACTTTTTGGTCAGGACTTTATTAGCATCACCTGGAAGTAAAAGGTGAAGGAAAATTTGGCTTTGAAAAGACAGTGGACCCAAAGTGACTAGGCAACATGGAGCTGGTTTCTAGAAATCTGAAACTTTGGATTGTCTAGGCTGGAGGGGGCAGAGACAGGGTGCTCATGCACTTAGCAAGAGGGTAGCAGAGAGAATGCTTTATGCCAGGAACCACCTGACTGCTGCTGGGGCTAACCTAGTGCTCTCAGCAAGGACTCCTCCCTCCTGAAAGGAGAGAGAACAATTCCTCCTTTCTTAAACACAGCCTGTGTGTAGTGACTTCCTTCCAAAGAGCACAGTATGGAAAGGGGAGTGGAGATTGAAGGGTAACTTTACAGAGGAGAACCTGACAAACACTTCCAGGTTGATCAAGGTCAATGCCAACAGTCATAAATTATGCTGATAGTATGTACCCTTGATAAGATATGATAAAAATAGCATGTTACCTCTGTGATCTTCCTCCTCAAAACCCACAACCCCAGTCTAATCATGAGGAAAAAACGGCAGAAAAATTCCCATAAAGGGGCGTCCTACAATATGCCCGACTAGTATCTTTAAAGGTCCTCATAAACAAGGGAAGTCTAAGAAAATGTCACAGCCAAGAGGAGCCTAAGGAGACATGACAACTAAATGTAATGCACTATCTTAAAACAGGAAAAGGACATTAGGTGAAAACTAAGGAAATCTGAATAAACTGCCGACTTCAGTTAACAATAAGGTATCAATATTGGCTCATTAGTTGTTGCAAATGCACCATACTAATGTTTAAGATGTTAGTCATAGGGGAAATTGGTTGCTGGTGGAGGGGCTCTCAGAGGGTGCGGGGGAGATGGAAACTCTAGGTAGTATCTGCTCAAC